>NC_090820.1:102008310-102317574 GCF_000390325.3 Nicotiana tomentosiformis | reverse complement strand
TTTTTTATGTTGTTTGATGTGATTGAGAGGTCGACTAAGTTTGTATCGTATTTTAGGACTTGTTGGTACATTCGTACGGGGTCCTGAGTGGCTCGGGTGTGTTTCGTGGTAAGTTTTGAGCGAGTCTGAGTATTTCGGCACTCTGATGTTGTTCTGGAACTTTGGAAGTGCGGAGGGCATATTTTGGAGTGCTGAGGCAAAGCCTCAGATGCGGACCACAGAGGAAATGTGCGGAAGCAGAGGAAAAGTGCAGACTGCAGAGGAAATGTGCGGATCGCAGAAATCCTCTCGCGGACGCAGAAAGAAGATTATGCAGATTCGATGGTCCGACTTCGGAAGCTTATATCTTTAATCTTCAGGGAATTTGGAGTTAATTCAAAAGCGAAAGTTGTATCCCTTTGAGTCTAATTTTCTGAAAGGTATACCATTAATCATTTGAGCATTTGTACAAAAAGTTATGATCAATTTACAAAAGCATGGTAGCACAGTCACTGCTGAAGTGCGACCGCACAATTTGGATCACGGCCGCGGAACTTGAAAATGTGCGGCCCGCAATAAAAATGTGTGGTCAGCACAATGTGAGATCAGAATGGTGTACCTTATAAACGAGGGTTAGAATATTATTTCATATTTGGACGTTGGGAGCTCGGTTTGTGGCGATTGTTCGTGGGATTTTCAAGAAATTCATTGAGGTAAGTGATTCTAACTCGGATTTGGTTAATATATATGAATATATCATTATTTTCATCATTTAATCAGTATTTTGAGATGGAAATTTGGAAAAAATTGTAAAAATTTCATAAAACGAATTTTTGAGATTTGAATGTCGATTTGGAGTTGGATTTGAGTGAAACTAGTATGGTTGGACTCGTAATTGAATGGGTTATTGGATTTTGTGAGTTTTATCAGATTCCGATATGTGGGCCCCACTGTCGACTTTTCGAGCATAGTTGAAATATTTTATAAATTGTTAAATTATAAGCATTGGAGTATATTTTGATTAATGTACACGTTGTTTGGCTAGTTTCGAATCGTTTGGCTTAGAATTGAGGAGATATGAAGGCGTTCAGAGGTTGATACACGTGGAATAGAATTTTCGGAGTATTGTTTAGTTTGCTCGGCATTGGATTCGGTTGTTCGAGGTAAGTAATACTTCTAAACTTAGAGATAAGGGTATGAACCTTGATTATACGTGTTATATGAATTGTTTAGAGGTGACGCACATGCTAGGTGACAGGCGTGTGAGCGTGCACCGTAGACTCAGTCAATTCCGTAGAGCTATATAGTCATTTAACTTGTATTTTTCCATGTATTTTTATATGTTAGGGAAACTGAGTTGTGACTCATGTTAGAAATCATGCTTAGGCAAATGTTGGTGTTATTGGGAACCACTGAGGTCATTTCTGCTGTCGAATTATATGTTTAAATTATAATTCCGTACTCAGTCATGTTCATTCATTGCATATCATATCTCAGTCTCTATTGCTATTTATTGATACATCATATCATTATTTTGGGCTAGTTTCATGATATTGTGAGCCCGAGAGACTGGAGAGATTGATGAGTGAGTGAGGCCGAGGACCTGATTGTGAGTGATATTTATGAGATCGGGCTACACGCCGCAACATATTTTATTTATTTATGCCCCACACTGAGCATAATTGATTTTATTGAGGGATGGATCTTCCCTAGGCATGGATATTGTCCGAATTATTTATATTTTTAGGACGGATTTTTCCTGAACATGGATCTTGTACGAATTATTTATATTTGGGGATGGATCTTCCCCTGGGCATGGATCTTGCCCGAATCATTCTTATTGAGGGATAAATCTTCCCTGGACACGGATCTTGTCCAAATCATTTATATTTGGGGATGGATCTTCCCCTGGGCTGGATTGGCCTTGTACAGTAATGCGTGACTGAATGTCAGATATTATGTATATATATTGGGATGGATCTTCCCTTGGATGGATTGGCCATATACAGTACTGAGTGGCTGGAGTGAAAATGTGAGATAGTGAGATTGAGTACTCTGAGAGTGTGAGTACATTAGTTACATGAGTTTATCACTGTGCTGCATTGCATTAGACATGCATATTTGATATGTGGGCATAGAGAAGTATTTTTCCTCATGCCATCTGATAATGAGACTTCTTACCTGTCATTAAAGTTTTTGAGAAAAATCACAGATTTCAGACTTACTCTTATTTTCGGTGACTTTCGGCAAATGATTTGAGTTTTACTGTTATACTTGAAAAGAAAATATTTATTTTCCAGAACTATGTACGAGCTGAGCATGTTATTATTGAATTATTACTAGTGCTACTTTAAATTATATTGTTATGAGATGTTATTGGTTATTGGTATGAACTCTGACCTTGGTACAAGCTCGTCACTGCTTTCAACCTAAAGTTAGGTTTGTTACTTATTGAGTACATGGGGTCGGTTGTACTCATACTACACTTCTGCACCTTGCGTGCAGATTTCTGATGCTGATGTTGCTGCGTATGGTGGGAGCTGGATCTGAAGATGTACCTGCGTTTCAGTCACAACTGCCTTTTGTTCTAGGTAGCTTTAGAATTTTTAAATTTGTTCATGTATATTTCAAACAAATGACATATTATTATTTCACACCAGCTTTGTAAATTCTAATCTTGGAAGCTCATAATTTGTACTATCAGTCCTTGGGGAGTGTATTAGAGTCAGTTAAATATTAATTGAATCGGATTGTTATTATTTGACTTACCTAGCGGGTGAGGTTAGGTGCCATCACGACTAGTTGGATTTTGGATCGTGACAAAAATGGTGTAATACACGCACTATGCCACATCATCAAATTGTATCTAAATAACACATTTGGGATGTGGTTGGAGTATTCAATTGAAACAGACTCAAAATGGAGTGTTTAAGTGAAAAGTGTGGACAATTTTAAGGGGCTGGCGATGTATTTTTGTGTGGATAGACCTTTGAGGAGTTAGATTCTTGAGATTTTTCCTTTTTAGAGCAAGTTTTTGTATTTTGGGGTGTGGAGGACGAAGTAGGGCTTTTAAAATAACTCTCGGGGTGGTGGAGGGACCTTTGAGGAGTTAGGTTCTTGAGAGCTTCCCTTTCTAGAGCAAGTTTATGTGTTTTGGGGTATGGAGGACGAAGTAGGGATTTTAAAATGACTCCTGGGGTGTGCTCCCGCGCACCTGAAGGCCCAACCGCGCACCGGGACACGCATCATGGCAGTAGCACTGCCACAAGTGCGCGGCCGCGCACAGGACCATCTGGGCGCGCATCTAGGTGCATATATTGCATATTGTTTAGTAAAACGCACATAAAATTTTTCTCAAAAATCCGTCCGAGCTCTACAATATACCTTTGGAAAGATAATTCAAAGGACTACAACTTTTAAGTTTTATGTTTTTCCAAATTCTAAATGAAACTTTACGAAATCTTTTTAGAGGATAGACCTTTCATAAACTTAGTCGATTTTATTAAATTTTATGCACCTTACTCTCCGTTTTGATTCCACAACAACTATTTTTACCCGTACTCATCCCGATAGGACTTCATATGTCTAAGATGTCATATTAATACTCATTTAACACGTCCACACCTAGTCTGAATATACTGAGTGTTACATATTAACCGTATAAATCATCTAGGTTTTCTTCCCTACGTTTTCCTCAATATTCTTCCTTTAATTACTTATAAAATTTCATATGAATTTCTTTTTGGTAAGTTACCTACTTATGATCATTTACATTTTTTGGGGTGTTCTTGTTATTCTAATTTAGGTGACTACTGCAAATATAGATTAAGTTCACGTCTTAAACACTGTAATTTTCGTGATTATGCATTAATTTACAAAGGTTTTAGGTGTTTTGATCCCTTGAATAACTAAGTCATTGTAAACTTTTTTTCCTTATTCTTATCTCACCACAAAATTTACTAACTTTATCGTCGCATCTCTCTTCAAGTTTCTTAACAAATTCGGGACCCGTTTATCCATACTATTTTTTTTTCGAAAGTCATCTTCAACATATTGCTTGGTTAATTATACATTTCACTGAATTTAAAAAAAAAAATTGGAGATGAGTTTCAAATTTTGAAAAAGTATTTTTTTGTCTCTTTTTCTAGCATAACAATATTTTTCTCTATAAAATTGTAATATTTTTTCAAGTGATATGCATGTCCAAACATAATTTTAATTTTCAAATATTTATTTCAACTTAACTTCAAAAAATAATATTTTTTAATTATATATTTTTTATGTCCAAACACTAAATTTCTCTTTGCCTACGCCAGCTTGCATCCTTCATGCCTCACGGCAGCCACCTCTTCATTCAAATTCTTCCTTAATTATTTCTATCTTCTAATTCCAATTTTTTTGTGATCGTAATAATTCTTCTCATATCCAACTCAACTACCATGCACCAAATTTAATTCAAACTCCTCAATTCTAGCAACCAAATTCAGAATAAATTTTCTTACCATATATAGCTTTTCTATCCTTTGAAAGAAATGACTAACATATTTATCATAATTGATTTTTTTTTTTAGGAAAAAAAATTATAATTCTTTTATATTTGGCTAGTCTCTTTTCTTGGAGGAAAAGGTTTGGACTTCTATAAATTGAGGATCGTTCTTTCTCATTCAGCAGCATCCACAATGTAGCTATAAGGGGTTTGAGAGTCTTGTTTGGGAGGAGGGGGGAGGGGAGGGAATTTTCGGGACAAGTGTTAATGTGCCACTTGTGTTTGCCTCTTCGTAATGCTGTTCTTTCGATATTTTGTACTCTCTTTTATATAGTGGATTGCTCATTTCTGCCCGTGGACGTAAGTCAATTGACCGAACCACGTTAAATATTTGTGTCTCTTTTGGTATATTTCTCTTATGTTGTCTGATTTATCATCGTTCAAGTATTGCTTTACTAACTTCCGCATGACACCTAATTATTTCGGTCCTAACAATGCACCTATATGATCTTCCTCATCTTTAGCCAACCACTAACCAACTTCCTTTTCTAATAAGATCTAACTTTAGAAACGATGTTAGGATTTCAACTTTATGGGTTATGGATTTTGGAACCACGACTTCAAGTCATGTTAATGACTGAGTTCTAGATTTAATGTTTTATACATATTTCATGAATTCAAAACACCAAATATATTGTTCGAGCGAAAAGCTATTCGATTCGACCGAAGTAGGTCGGTTTGTGCCTCCGCCCCTATCTAACTTCACACTCCTTTGCCAACATTATAGTTAGAGTTCCGCGAAATTCAATAGCTTTAACTTAAATTTGGTATTTGTATCATATAAATATTTCTCATCTCAAAATTCATCGCCAACTACGTTTACCTCACATTTTCCTTTCCATAAAAACCCAATTCGAGATACGTTTCCAAGCCCGCAAAATCCTCTTATAATCCATGTTCACGGATCTTCTTTACTCCAATTCCAAGTTAGCTTATTGTCCTTAGATTCATCATATGGTTACTCGCAAGCAAACTGAATTTTGAGATGAGAGATAAGGTAAGCTAGAAGTATGCAGAGGCGGGTTCAAGATTTTGTTTTGGACTATAATTTTTTATTGCCAAATTTTGAAAAAAGATATTTTTTATATTAAATAATTTTTTAATATAAATATAAGATTTGAGCCAAAACTGTTGGAACTAAAGCTGGTATACTACCGAATCTAATAGATAATATTTTTGGTAACAACTGTAAATATTACCATTAATTAACAAAAACAACACACCTAAAATCTAATAGGTAGTTGAGTTGGATAAAAAAGAATTATTAGGATCATGATAAGAATGGGAATTAAAAGATAGAGATAATTAAGGAAGGATTTGAATGAAGTGGTGGCTGTCGTGAGGAATGAAGAATGCAAAAACTTTTAAGCAAAGAGAAATCTAATTTGTTAAAAAACTTGAAGAGAAGAACACAATGTTTAGAAAGTGGCTCCCTATTTGTAGTAAAGCTAATAATAATATCGTACGTAATTGGCTCCCTTAGAAATAGAAGTATCACATCCTTTAGAATGTCACAAAAGGAAAATTAATACTCAATTCAATTTATACGAACATATTTGACTGAGCACAAAATTTAAGGAAAAAAAATACTTTTAAATTTTTGGTGTAAAATGAGACACGCATATTTTTTGTAGATATAAATAATAGCATAAAAGTAAATTGTTTTCAAATACGAAAATGGATTTTTTTTTTTTTAACTGACTAAAAAATTAAATAAATACATGAAACGTAACTCTTCTTATTATAGTCAGATTATTAATAAAAATTGTCTTGCCCGTAAGGGTTGACTAAGTTGGTTGGGTAAGTATTTTCCACATGAAAAATCTAAAATAAATTCCCCTCACCAACAATCTTATTAGTAAGAACTCGTTGCATCGAGTTTGCCTAGTGAGATTTATATTTTATTTGGTTTGCGAGCTATTTAACCGCGAACAGATTACGCAGTCCGCGAGTTTCATGGGAATTTTCCAAAAATAAAAATAAAAGATGTCTTCTTACCAAACAAGTATGCTACGTGGCAAGCCATGATGTAATGTCCGATAATATTTAAGGAGAGCAATAGCCATCTTTCTCTTACACACAGATACACACACACTAGTAAAGAAAACTGTTTCACTTTAAAAGTTAAAAAAAGAATGGAAGAAATAAAGCATAAGTTCATAGAAGTAAATGGACTGAAACTTCACGTAGCTGAAATTGGAAGTGAATCTTCTCAAGCTGTTGTATTCTTACATGGATTTCCTGAAATATGGTATTCTTGGAGGTACCAAATGATAGCTATGGCTAAAGCTGGTTTTAGAGCCATTGCTTTTGATTACAGAGGTTATGGTTTGTCTGAACAGCCAACAGAACCAGAAAAAACAACATTCTTGGATTTTGACAATGACCTCCTTGGACTCCTCAATGCTCTCAGCATTCCAAAGGTACCATCTTTTTTCTGATATTTGAACCCTTTTAAAAGAGGCCGAGTAAGAATTTTAACTTTATGGATTCTGGATTTTAGAACTACGACTTCAAATACTTATAACTGAGTTCTAAATTTATTATTTGTAAATATTTAATGATTTCTTTTAATATAACTACATTGCTTGAGCAAAAGTTAGTGGGTTCGGTCGAACCTGTACTCAGGCTTCTAGGCTCTAGCTCCGCCCCTGCCTTTTCAAAGGTTAAAAATGATGCAAGATGATGGAATTTAGAGGTATTTGGTAGTGCTTTAAGAGATCTATTATAATACGTTAGTTATCATTTTTTGTCAGGTATATTTTAAAGATTTTAAGTTCCATGAGTTGAGGGTAAAATGAACGTTTTAAAATTAAATTGTTATAAAATATAGAAAGATGTGTCAGGTTACCAATTAATGCATATCTTATAGATTTTAAGTTCTATGTGCTGACAGTATATATCGAATTGGTTGAATATTTGTGGTGAGATATCTTAGCCACAAACGAACTTACTTTCTTCAGCTTCCTATATAGCATATTTGTGTCCTTTTTAAAGGTGAGTAATTAAGTGACAAATTTTCAAGGTCAGTTAAAACTACACTGTGAATGTGTGTTCACCTAGAACTGAAATCTTTCATGGTAGTTCCAATACAAAATTTCAGTTAGCACTAACCAAGATAGAGAACTGGGAGTGCTTTTTATATTTATTTTGTATAATGTTGATCTGAGATGAGTTTTAATGGCGCAATATGGTTAGTTAGGATACATATATGAGATTGAGGCGTAGTAGTTGTTGTACTTAACCAATATTGGCAGGAATAATACCTTGTAAAGTACATTACTCAGCTCTCATACTCTCTTTCTCCCTCTCTTTTATCCTCACTAATGTGTATGCTCGCGCGTTTATGTAGGCTTTTCTCGTTGGTAAAGATTTTGCTGCATTTGTTATTTCCTTATTTGTCGTTCTGCACGAGGAGAGGGTCTCTGGATTTGTTACCGTCGGGGTGCCATTTATGCTCCCAGGTCCATCCGACTACGGCCTTCCAGAAGGTTTCTATATCACAAGATGGATGGTATGGTTTAATTTCCCTTATGATCGGGAGCAACGGTAAAGTTGTCTCCGTGTGACCCATAGGTCACGGGTTCAAGCCGTGAAAGCAGTCACTAATGATTGCATTAGGATAGGTTGTCTACATTATATCTCTTGGGGTGCGGCCCTTCCCCGCACCATACGTGAATGCGGGATGCCTTGTACAATGGGCTACATAAAAGTAAAATTGTAGCTGGCCTCAATATCAATTTGAGATTCTTTTTTTTTTCTTCGCAGGAGCCTGGGCGAGCTGAAGCTGATTTCAGTCGATTTGATGCCAAAACAGTTGTAAGGAAAATCTACATACTCTTCTCTAGAAGTGAAATACCAATAGCTAATGAAAATCAGGAAATCTTGGATTTGGTGGAACCAGGCACTCCTCTGCCTTATTGGTTCAGTGAAAAAGATCTGGCAATATATGGAGCTAAGTACGAGAAATCTGGATTTCAGACTGCTTTGCAGGTTCCTTACAGGTAACAAAATGCTTGTATTCCTAATGACTTGGCAGGATCTACAGTCAATGAGTTCAGAATGTGTGTTCTTCATTATAAATATTCAATTTAAAATTTTTTCGTGTATGTATGCATCGTTCAACCGAAAGCAATGGGTTAAGCAGAACCCGCTCTAAATTGAAACTGGCATGCCTCAATAATAACTGGATCCGCGAAACTGACAATATTATTGTTTTATATGCAAGCTGTTCTCGCAGCTTTATTACAACATGTTTCTTATTCGTAGATTTCTAGTACTACCTGATATTTTTTCGCTTCGACTTTTATTATCTTGTTGTTGTTACTGCTTGTTGCTACTCCTTCTTTTATCATCTTTTCTTGAGTCGAGAGTCTATCAGAAACAGTCTTCTATTTTCTCAAGATAGTGGTAAGGTTTGTGTACACACTACCCTTCCCAAACCTCACTTGTGAGATTACACCCGACTTGTTATTGTTGTTGTTTTCGCAGCTTTAACTAGGTTGAACTTTCTTATTTTGATTTAGTTTAAACTTCTGTTGGCTATAGGGCAATGGCCGAACAACTGAATGTAACAGCACGAACAGTTCAAGTTCCTGCAATGCTGATCATGGGTGAGAAGGATTACGTCCTCAAATTTCCAGGAATCGAAGACTATATCAGGAGCGAAGAACTGAAAAGTTTGGTACCAAAGTTGGAAATAATCTTTATGCCTGAAGGAACTCATTTTGTTCAAGAACAAATGCCAGCTGAGGTTAATCAACTTCTCCTCAGCTTCCTCCTTCACAACAAGAGTACTTAATCAGTTAAACTATGATCTTCTGAAATGCAGTTTAAGCACTATTATATATCATAGTTCTGTTATCAATGTGATAAGTGTGTTATATATCTGCACTTTTAGCAGTATATATATCTGTGTGTAATATAATTATCCTAAAATTTATGTAATTTAGATTTCTGGTACACGAAGGTTGAAGTGTAATGAATGGTTTGGTTACGTTGCAAAATCTTGAAAATGATTAATTATAGCAGTGATATATATATATATTGTGCTTTGAACGGCAATTCGGTGTACGAAACATCCAGCGTTTTCACAGGATCCAGGAAAGGGCTGCATCTCAAGGGGGTGCGATGTAGGCAACATACCCTAATACAACATCGGTGGCTGATTTCAAAGCTTGAACATTGTGCTTTTAATTAGAGAAAATAAATAGAGGAGTATCGAGAATATAGAGAAGAATTTGGAAGGTAAGAAAATGATGGAAGGGGGACTAATTAGATATGAAGCCCTTGTGGATAAGAAGAGAGAGGAAAGGAGAGGTGAAAATAAGGAGAAAGAAACAGAAAACCATATGAGAGAAAAATTGAATAGAATGTGAAATAGTGTCAATAATGACAGATTATATAAGAAGCTGAAATAAGCACATGAAAAATATAATATTATTAATATTCTAAGGATATATACGTTAGCACTATCTTTCTACAGTGGTTTGAATATTTTCATTCTTCTTCTTCTTGCTTCTTTTCCTTTCCCGTTTTATGTAGTTGTATTGGTAAAATATGTGGCAAGCATTTTAAAGTCAACTCCGAGTCAAGGTTCGGATCCAGACGGTCACAAACGTCTGGAAAAACACTTTTTTGTAGGGCGATCAAAACCGAACCGAAATTGAAAATCGAAAAACAAATCCCAAAAGTGATTTAGTGGCTTATTTGTATTGGGTTAACGGTTTAACGGATGGGGAAGAGATTAAAATTTTTTTTATTAACGGCTTATCGGTTTGGGGTGGATTATTCAATTTTTTTAACGGATAATCAGTTAACCCGTTAAGAATATATATATATATATATATATATATATATATATATATATATATATATATATATATATATATATATATATATTAACGGCTTATCGATTTGGGGCGGATTATTCAATTTTCTTAACGGATAATCAGTTAACCCGTTAAGAATATATATATATATATATATATATAAAATTTATTTTTATCCATATGTTACTATGTATATTAAATAATAAAAATCCCTTCCACACTTCCATTTCCAATACTGTCACTGTATTACTCCCACTTCCAGTACTGTCACTGTATTATTCTATTAGACATTTAGACTTTAGAAACCCTAACATCTAAAATTCTTAATTTCCCTTAGAAACCCAGCGGTCAGCCCTCTCGCCTCTCCGTCTCGCCTCTCCCTCTCGCCGACTCGCCGTCTCGCCTCTGTTTATGTCCTCACAAAGTGATCAGTCATCTTCCTTCCCTATGATAATTTTTCTCAAATTTCATACAGTATACTACTAGTATTTAGGCAGAATAGTATCTGATTCCTTTTCTTTGACCCAATATACTGCAAAAGAAATTGAAAAAGCAAGATAGTGCCTTGCCGGTACAAGGGTGGCCTTTCAGTTTAGAGCTCTGTGAAGTTGTTTGACAGGGGAATTAGTTAAGTTTCTTGCAAGGGATTTCAAGTTTCTTCCTGTGTTATTGAAGGGATCAGCGGAAAAATGAAAATCTGAGCCTTAATGCATTATGCATGTGAAAGGATGTTGTAACCGCGATTTGCTTTATACTTATACTGTCTCTATGATTTGCTTTATGACTACTTTGGACAGTGCTTAGTTAAAGCCACTCAAATACTTTATTTCCTTCTTGAGGTTCAGTCACATGTTACTCTCTAGTTTTATGCTAATTAACATTTTGGTGTATTCTCACTTAAGACATAAAACTAATGTGATTTTACTGTGATTATCTTCTTAGATCATTCACAAGGTTCTACACCCTTCGTTAACAGTTATATCATTTAGATTGCAGTTGATTAGTCTGCTTGTTCATTCGATTTGTCTGTGTAACATTATACTTCGTTAACTAGAACATTCACAAGGTTCTACACAACTTTTATGAACTGTGATTCTGTCATTCTGTGAACAAGACCAACAAACTAGCTATCTGAACTGTAACATTATGCTTGGTGTTTCCAGTAGCCCTTTTATTTAATTTTAGTTCGGTCCATAATAAAAGTAGTCCGTCCAAACAGGTTTTTAATTATCGGGTGGCCCGATAACCGCCCGATAATAGCTAAACCGATACCAATCCGCCCAATATCTTATCGGGTGACTAGTGGATTAATACATAAGCCGAACCGTTAAGAGTAATAACCGCCCAATAAGCAGCACTACTTTTCTCGAACCAACAAACACCAGAATATTCGGAATTCTCAATTAACCACGTCCTGCAGTTATGCCTAAACTAGCGTAACGGACGAAATTTGCACTTACTGTAGATAACATATGCAACGTGTGGAAGAGATATTAGGGACGATTACGATTAGGTTATTTTATAAATACCATTTTTTCAACAATTGTATCATAATCTAATTCTCATTCTTACTCCCACACTCGATAATAAAATTATAGTAGATTCATTGTGCTCATTGTTATTATTTCTCACAGATTTCATCAATAAATAAGAATCTCTGCCTCTTGTTATTTATGTTTTTCATTCAATTGTTCACCTTGTCCACTTTGTTACGTTATTTTTATAATATTTATATCAATAAAGTTCAATTACATTGGTAGATCATACTTTTGAGTTTATCATTATGGGTTGAAATTATTTTTCTTTACTCCTGTCTAACTTTTAACTTCATATTACTTATTTCAAAGAAGATTTAGACATTATTATTACTTTTTAGGATTCAAAAGTTTTATCAAAACACTCTCCCATTTGTTGATATTATTGTTTACCCGAAAAATCGGATATAGTTGAATTTATAAGTAGTTCTAAGGATATGTGATATAGCTTGACATAAATCGTACATAAAAGCGGAAATGTTTAGATTCTTGGCTATAGAAACAGGATATAAATTATTGAACAAGAAGAGTGAGTATGCTGAGTAAAACAAGCTCAAGAGATTTATTCTTCAATAAATAGTAGTCTTTTCTTACAATGTGTGAACCCCATTTATGCTTACAAGGATTCCCCCATTTATAGTAGAATGATCTTACTTTATTTATAATAAAAAATATATAGTGGAGAACCCATGATGAATTGTCTCTTCCTCGATTCCCGCCAAGATTCTCTCCCCTAGTGCGGTAGTAACGGCTCCTGTCTGCGAGCTCGATACTGGCTCGATCTCGGTATTGGGTCGAGCCCTCGGCCTTGGTTCGAGTTCGACATTCAGGGTGAGTGTCAATCGGTCTGTGCATCTCCGACAACCTTCACGTTGCCTTGCGGTTCAATTTGGTCATGGGCTTGATAATGATACCGAGCCGATTCCTCGATCGGTCTTGGAGCTCGAGGCTTGTTTGTACTATCCTCGGAACTCGTCTCGAGCTCTCACTTCGATCGCTAACCATTCGAACTCGATCAAACGTACGGAGGCCGAAATCTATTCCGACCGTATACAGATAGTCCCCTCGTTTCTCAGGAAGAATGTGGTGAGAAGCGATATGATTTTCGATGGCTCGATCGGATTATAAGCTGACGTTTTCACTGGGCTCGATCATGACGTATGTGATAGTTGTCCCATCAATTTAGTCTTTCAAGGTATTTAATGCACGTCAGACGGTGGTCGGTCACTGTTGATACTGAACCGCCACGGTATAAACCTATAAATAACCCTTCCATTTATCATTTACCATTTTTACATCTTCAATCTCCCAAATTCTCTTACTCTTTCTGCCTCTATTTCGCCGCTTGTAGAGCC
Organism: Nicotiana tomentosiformis; assembly: GCF_000390325.3. Classification (NCBI taxonomy): domain Eukaryota; kingdom Viridiplantae; phylum Streptophyta; class Magnoliopsida; order Solanales; family Solanaceae; genus Nicotiana; species Nicotiana tomentosiformis. The sequence continues at coordinate 102,304,328 of NC_090820.1, read as the reverse complement.
ACCTTCATCAGCGTTTGACACCATCAACCTTTCATCTTCCTTTGCTTTTCTTTCTCTTACATCAATGGCAAAAACTTCAAAAACCGTACCTCAGAAGGAGAAAGCTTCTTCTTCACAGCTGTCCGGCGACAAGGCGCCGGTGGAGCCCTCCCCCCCCCCCCCCCACGAGTATGTTCCTGACCCATGTACTCTGAAGATCGATTTTAAGGTTGAAAATCCTTCGTTGATTCCAGGTCAATGTGAGCATGTGTCGATGTACATGTGCTCGATAACATAGGGCCATCTCGAGGCTGTGAGGAAAGACTGCAACTGGGGCCCGAGGTTGTGTTGCAAATTCCCTCTCCCGAAGAGAGCGTCATCACTTATGTGGAGGGGTTTTTAAGTGTTTATACTTACCCCTTCATGTTGGGTCCCGTCGACCCAGTGATCATTGATTTTTGCAAAAGATATCAGGTCACCCTCGGTCAAATTCATCCTTCTCTATGGCGCATAGTAACCTTACTTCGCTTCTTCTCCAACAAGGCCGGGTGGGCTGGATTTCACCTTAAATCACCTCATACGATTGTATTGGCCTCAAATCTTTTGAAGAGTAATCAAGCTTCATCGTCGGGCATCGAAAGCTTTAATGTCGAGCATCGATGAAGACAAGGATCGGAGTTGGATAGGCCATTTATATTCGGGTGAGGACCCGTGACCTCATTCCAGAAAAGAAGATGTCGTTCCCCGAGGAATGGAATTTTGACCGTAAGTGGTTTTCATAAGGCGTTGCTTTTCGTATCTTTCTCTGATTCTATCTGATAGCTTTCTCCGATATATAGCTGCCCTTTGGATGCCACAAGCGGTACCCGACCTCGAGGATTGGGTTCGGAAGTTAGCCTCGACTTCCTCTTATGCCGAACGCGTTTGGTGTGATTTGGCAAAAGGTAGATGGGAGGCCAAGAATCATGGTAAGGGTCACTTCTCATGTTCTTCGAAATGTTTTTTATGCTCCATTTGTTACCGATTTCCTTTCATGCAGGTGTAACCAAAGATGCCATTTTGAGGCCTTCGAGTGGTGAGGAAGGAACCAAGTCCCTGGTCCCAGAACCGGGGAAAGATAAGAAGCGAAAAGATGTCTCTCGGCCAGAGGACACCAAGCCCAAAACTCGAAGGGTGAGGAGGAAGGCAATCGCTCTTTCGACGGACTCGGTCCAACGACTGAGAGAAGAAGAAGAAGAAGAAGATGATGATGATTCTCCGGCTTTGGTGATCCGATCTGCGAAAGCTATCGAGGTCGCCAGATCTTCTGAGTCGATGATGGCTATACCGCTCGGGGTCGGTTCCGATACCCCGAGTCTCGATCAGAGCGTCCCGAGCGATTCGCTTGGGACTATGATAGTAGGTCATTTGCCTTCTCTTCCGACCTTTTCTGCGGAGGCGTTAAAGGAAGCTCGAGAATTGAAGACCCCCGATATGGGCGGAGGCTCTAGTGTAGGGGACCCTTTTCTGGATTGCTTTACTGGAGTCGATGATGCCTCTAATATTAGTGACACTTCTCTTCTCCTAGAAGAGGCCCAATGTTTCATTTCTCGGGTAATGATTTTACTGTGCTTGGTTTTTTCGTTCTTTTCTAAACTTGACTTGTGTTTTTTCCCTACTGTACAGGCCATTAGCAGGTTTTGAGTCGACCTCAGTCAGTGTGAGGTCGAGCTTCAGAAGGTCTCGGGGGAGAGAGATGCTATGTGGCTTCTTTGCAGCCAAAAGGACGAGGTTACAAAGGACCTCCAAGCAGATTTGGTTAAGGCTCGTGAAGAAGAGGCCCAACTAGATAAGCAAGTGAGCCTCGTTCTGTTAGAGTATGGGTTTGACCCAACTGTGAAAGATAACCCTTCGTTATCTCAGCTGCAGCAAAAGATTGAAAAGATCGAGTTGCTTCGGGAAGAAGTCGATCAAATCAAGGCCGAATGTGACCGGTGGAAGGAGACTATCGACCGCCTGGCTGCAAAAAAGAAACCATCTTGGCCAAATTATTATCGGCCGATGTTCAGCTTCGAAGCGTCAAGAAAAAATATTCAGCTCAAGCCAAGAGGATCGAGGAGCTTGAAACAAGGCTTGTTGAGGCCAAGGCGGAGGTTGAGTCGTCGAAAATCATGGCGGACAAGTCCATTGCTGTGTATCAGGCCGATGCCGAGACTGCTCAAATGGAGGCAAGAGAGGCAGCGGATACTGCCGACACTTGAGCACATTAGGTTGCCGAACTTGCTAAGCGTCAGTCTCGGAGGGAGACTCTCGATGAGATACACGCTCTAGGTTTCGACCTTGCTGAAGAGATAAAAAGGGCTAAAGAACTCGAAGCTGATGCTGAAGCCTTGACTTCTGATGGCGATGATGATCATGATGTGATGGTAGCAAGAGCGGGTCCGAAGATGGGGTGGAGCCCGGTAGAGAAGAGACCGCTCTCGATGATAACCCAGAATCTTAGCCCTTAGCTTCTTCTATGTTGCATTTATTTATGTAAACCATCTTTGTATATCTATACAAATATCTTTTTCTTTTACTGACTTGCTTCGTGAAGATTTCATTCATGCCTTGCGGATGTTTTCATGAGGATTTAGGTGATTTCATCGAATTCGGCCTTCGTAGCCTTTATGGCCGAGTGAGTATTTGCTCGAGCTCGAAATAAAAGTAGCCCACATGCTTAGTGGTCGAGTGGGCGCTTGCCCGAACTCGAAAAATAAAAGTAGCCCACAGGCTCAGTAGTTGAGTGAACGTTTTGAAATCGAAGTAAGATAGCCCTTAGGCTTTAATAATTGAGTGAGTGATTGTTTCGAACTCGAACTCAAGGTATATTAGCCCGTAGACTTTTATGATCGAGTGAGTGATTGCTCGGACTCGAAGTAAAATAGCCCTTAGGTTTTAATAATTGAGTGAGTGATTGTTTTCGAACTCGAACTCAAAATATCTTAGCCCCTAGGCTTTTTACGACCAAGTGAGTGATTGTTTTCGAACTCGAACTCAAAATATCTTAGCCCGTAGGCTTTTTATGACCGAGTGAGTGATTGTTCGAACTCGAAGTAAGATAGCCCTTAGGCTTTAATAATTGAGTGAGTGATTGTTTTTGAACTCGAACTCAAAAATATCTTACCCCGTAGGCTTTTTATGACCAAGTGAGTGATTGCTCGAACTCGAAGTAAGATAGCCCTTAGGCTTTAATAATTGAGTGAGTGATTGTTTCGAACTTGAACTCAGAATATCTTAGCCCGTAGGCCTTTATGATTGAGTGAGTGATTGCACGAACTCGAAGTAAGATAGCCCTTAGGCTTTAATGATTGAGTGAGTGATTGTTTTCGAACTCTAACTCAAAATATCTTAGCCCGTAGGCTTTTTATGACCGAGTGAGTGATTACTCGAACTCGAAGTAAGATAGCCCTTAGGCTTTAATAGTTGAGTGAGTGATTGTTTTCGAACTCGAACTCAAAATATCTTAGCACGTAGGCTTTTTATGACCGAGTGAGTGATTGTTTTCGAACTCGAACTCAAAATATCTTAGCACCTAGGCTTTTTATGACCGAGTGAGTGATTGTTTTCGAACTCGAACTCAAAATATCTTAGCCCGTAGGCTTTTTATGACCGAGTGAGTGATTGCTCGAACTCGAAGTAAGATAGCCCTTAGGATTTAATAATTGAGTGAGTGATTGTTTTGAACTAGAACTTAGAATAACTTAGCCCGTAGGCCTTTATGATCGAGTGTATCAAAAATCCCTTTGATGGTGGTTGGCCTTTAAGCCTGTTTGAATCATGAAGCAGGAAAATCTTTTCAAAGTGTGAGATGTCTGAAAAAGAAGTTCTCTTTTATAGGTCATTACACATGTGTTTGTATCTTGTGCCAAAGTTCGAGCAAAACTATGTGGGCATGGTTCGTTTTGACAATTGGCCCTTACACTTTTCTCTATCGAGACCCCGTTCGACATGAATTTGATATGGAGCAACTTTCTTGTGCCGAACTTGATTTATTTGCTTGGTATCCCCCAGTATTCGAGGTTGATTATGAAGGAGCCTCGGATACTATTGATTAGTCCCCGGGTAAGCACATAGTTGTTGTCTCGTTAAAAACCTTGCCGGAAAAACCCATTTGGGATAAAAGCCGAACTTAAGGGAAAAAGAGTACAACGCGTGCTTTGAAACCAGAGGTCTTGATGTTTTTCGTCAAATTCCTGCAATGAGTTAGTGTCGAATATACGTATATAGACGATGGAGAAGAGAAAATAATACCTTAACAGTAATATCGTTTGAGAAGCGATATGTTCCAATTGTTTGGTAGTGGTTTTCCATCCATTGCTCCAAGTTTATAAGACCCTTTTCCCGACTATATCGAGGACTTGATAGGGTCCTTCCCAATTTGGGCCGAGCTTCCCTTCATTAGGATCTCGAGTGTTGATGGTGACCTTCCTTAGGACCAAGTCCCCGACCTTGAAATGGCGGAGGTTGGTTCTTCTGTTGTAGTACTTTTCAATTCGTTGTTTTTGTGCAGCCATTCGAACCAGTGCCGCTTCTCATTTTTCATCTAATAATTCGAGGCTAGTATTCATTGCCTCGTAGTTCGATTCTTCCGATGTATGTCGGAACCTTGCGCTTGGTTCCCCGACTTCGACCGGAATTAGAAATTCGGAGTCATACACTAAGAAAAATGGGGTCGCTCATGTACTAGATTTAGATGTTATCCGATATGCCCAAAGGACTTCGGGCAAAATTTCTGTCCACTTTCCTTTGGCTTCGTTCAATCTTTTCTTTATGTTTTGGATGATAATATTGTTCGTTGATTCGGTCTGTCCGTTCCCGCTAGGATGATATGGTGTAGACAATATTCTTTTTATTTTATGGTCTTCGAGGAATTTTGTCACTTTACCGCCGATAAACTGTCTACCATTGTCACATGTTATTTCTGCTGGTATCCCAAATCGACACACAATGTGGTCCCAGATGAAATCTATAACTTTTTTTTCTCTCACTTTTTTCGAACGCCTGTGCTTCAACCCATTTAGAGAAATAGTTAGTCATAAACAAAATGAATTTAGCTTTACCCGGTGCCGATGGTAGAGGGCCGACGGTATTCATTCCCCATTTCATGAATGGCCATGGAGAAATGACCAAATGAAGCTGCTCTCCGGGTTGATAGATCATCGGTGCAAACCTTTGACATTTATCACATTTTCGAACGAACTCCTTAGTGTCCTTCTCCATGCTATCCCAGTAGTACCCTGCTCTGATGATTTTGCAAATTAATGGTCCGGCGCCGGAGTGGTTTCCACAAGTGCCTTCATGGACCTCTCGTAAAACATAATCGGTGTCTCATGGTCCCAAACATACTGCCAGTGGTCCGTCGAATGTCCTTATGTATAATGTTCCATTTTTAACCAGCGTGAATCGAGCAGCCTTGGTTCGTAGAACCCTCGATTCTTTATGGTTCGACGGGAGTTTTCTGTTCTTTAAATATTCAATATACTTATTCCTCCAATCCCAGGTTAGGCTCGTGGAATTTATTTCGGCATGTCCATCCTCGACTACAGATCTCGAGAGTTGAACGACAGTCCCCGAGTTGATCTTATCTTCCTCGACCGACGACCCCAAATTTGCGAGTGCGTCGGCCTCACAGTTTTGTTCTCGAGGTACATGTTGTAGGGTTCATTCTTTGAAACGGTGTAGAGTTACCTATAATTTGTCCAAATACCTTTGTATCCTATCTTCTCGAACCTCGAAAGTTTTGTTTACTTGGTTCACCACTAGTAAAGAGTCACATTTGGCTTCAATGACTTCTGCTCCCAAGCTTTTAGCTAGCTCGAGACCTGCAATCATGGCCTCATACTTGGCCTCATTGTTAGTTAACCTAGTGGTTTTGATGAATTGTCTAATAATGCCACTTATGGGAGGTTTCAGTTCGATGCCAAGCCCGGACCCCTTCACATTTGAAGCACCATCTGTGTAGAGGGTCCAAACCCCCTACGACGTACCCGATTTTAACAAGAGTTCCTTTTCAACTTCGGGTACGAGGGTTGGCGTGAAATCGGCCACGAAGTCCGCTAAAATTTAGGACTTGATGGTCGTACGGGGTTGATATTCGATATCGTACCCACTGAGTTCGATGGCCCATTTGGCCAATCGACCCGATAGTTCGGGTTTGTGCAAAATATTGCGAAGTGGGTAAGTGGTTAAAATGCATATGGGGTGACATTGAAAGTATGGTCTTAGCTTTCTAGAGGCGCTTATTAGTGCAAGTGCTAATTTCTCTAAGTGAGGATATCTAGTCTCTGCTTCCCCTAAGGTCTGACTTATATAATAAACAGGAAACTGTGTACCTTGATCTTCTCGAATTAGGATGCCACTTAGCGCGATTTCCGATACCGCCAAGTATAAGTACAACTTCTCATCTGTCCTCGGAGTGTGAAGTATTGGTGGGCTCGATAGGTACCGCTTCAATTATTTTAGTGCATGTTGGCATTCCGGGGTCCAGGCGAAATCGTTCTTCCTTTTGAGTAGAGAGAAGAATTTGTGGCTTCGATCTAATGACCGTGAAATGAATCGGCCTAAGGAAGCTATCCACCCAATAAGCCTTTGCACTGCTTTCACGCTATCCACTACGGTGATGTCTTCGATGGCCTTAATTTTGTCACGGTCCGATTCGATACCATGAAACCAAGGAACTTGCCCGATCCAACCCCAAAAGCACATTTCTCGGGGTTGAGCTTAATGTTGTATTTCCTTAAGATCTTGAACGTTTCCTGCAAATGAGTCAAATGGTCCTCTACGCGTAGGGACTTAACTAGCATGTCATCAATGTAAACTTCCATTGACTTACCTATTTGTTCTTCGAACATTTTATTCGCTAGGCATTGGTAAGTAGCTCCTGTGTGTTTTAGCCCAAATGGCATTACATTATAGCAATAGGTTCCGTACTTGGTGATAAATGAAGTCTTTTCCTGGTCCTCCGGGTTCATTCGAATTTGATTGTACCCGGAGTAGGCGTCGAGAAAAGTAAGGATCTCGTGACTGGCTGTGGCATCGATCATGCGATCGATGCTTGGCATTGGAATAGAATCTTTGGGGCATGCTTTGTTTAGATCTTTATAATCTACGCACATTCTAAGTTTGTTCCCCTTCTTAGGGACTACAACTACGTTGGCTAACCACTCGGGATATTTTACTTCCCGAATTGACCCTATTTTGAGAAGTTTAGTTACCTCATCCTTTACAAATGTGTGTTTTACCTCGGATTGAGGTCTTCTTTTTTTGCTTCACCGATTTGAACCTAGGGTCCAAGCTCAGCTGGTGCGTTGTTATCGACGGTGGGATCCCTGCCATGTCTAAATGGGACCAAGCAAAATAGTCTATGTTATCGATAAGAAATTGAATAAGTTTTTTCCTAAGTTCGGGGGTCAATCCCGTTCCCAGGTGTACCTTTCTCTCGGGCAGATATCCGATTAATATAACCTGCTCCAGTTCTTCAATCGTAGATTTGGTGGCGTCGGAGTCGTCGGGGATGATGAAAGATCGAGGTGTCAGAAACTCTTCCTCGTTACCCTCTATTTCCTTTTCCACCGGTTCGGTCGAGACTGGTGGTTGTGATTGCTATTTGGTTTCTCGTCTATCTTTAGTGCTCGATCTTTCTGAGGCCGATAGCATTGGTATCGATGTTACCTTATCGACCGCAAATATTTCCTTCGCAACATATTTCTCCCCGTATACTATTTTCACACCGTCCGACGTAGGGAATTTCATTACTTGGTGGAGGGTCGAAGGCACTGCCTTCATATTGTGGATCCAAGGCTTTCCGAGTAGGGCATTGCACCTCATATCCCCTTCGATCACGTGGAATTTGGTATTTTGGATGGTTCCAGCTACATTCACTGGTAGAGTAATCTCCCATTTAGTCGTTTCATTGGCCATATTAAAACCGTTCAAGACCCGAGCTGCGGGCATGACTTGATGCTGCAAACCGAGGTGCTCTACTACCCAAGATCGGATGATATTCGCAGAGCTACCTGGATCCACTAAAACACGCTTAACTTGAGTTTTATTTAATAGGATAGAAATTACTAGAGCGTCATTGTGAGGTTGAGATATGCTCTCGGATTCTTCAATTCCGAATGACAAAGTGCCATCGGGTACATAACCTCGAGTTCGTTTTTCCCGTATGGCCGGTATCTTGCCGTACTTGAGCACGGGTCCTTGTCGAGTATCGACCCCACCGATGATCATATGAATGATATGCAGAGGTTCTTCTTGTTTATCCTTTTTGCTGGCGTCCCTTTCTCTGAAGTGATGCTTGGCTCGATCACTGAGGAACTCTCGAAGGTGGCCCTCATCGAATAGACGGGCTACCTCTTCTCTTAATTGTCTGCAATCCTCGGTCCTGTGGCCATGCGTACCATGATACTTGCACATCAAATTCGGGTTCCCTTGGGAAGGGTCAGTTTGCATGGGTCTGGGCCACCTAGTATCTTTGATTCTTCCGATCGCCGATACAATGCCCGATGCGTCGACTCTGAAATTGTACTCCGATAGCCGAGGTGCCTCTATAGGATCGCCATATTTATCGAAGCCACTCTTGCTCATAAGCCCCCGAGAATTTTGTCCTCGATCACTCCTTCGATTGTTCCGAGCGGAATTGCGCGCTGAGCCGTTGTTCATTCGATCTGCGACGTACAGTTGATATCGGTCTCTGTTCGACCCTCGCTCTCTGTCGATATCCCGATGGTTTTTAATAGATGTCCTATTCTGATGTATGGATCCGGAAGGAGCTTCCAACTGGTCGTCTTCGACCCTGATTTTTGACTGATATGGGTTATGTACATCCGCCCAAGTTATTGCTGGATACTCGATCAAATTTTGCTTCAGCCGACGTGATGCTATTGAACTTTGCTCGTTCAACCCTTGGGTGAAAGCTTGGATGGCCCAGTCGTCTAAGACCAATGGCAATTTCATGCGTTCCATTTGAAATCGGGACACGAACTCCCTCAGCATTTCATTACCCCTTTGCTTTACTTTGAAGATGTCTGATTTCCTTGTTGCAACCTTTATGGCACCATCATCTTCCTTTACAAATGAATCCGCTAACATGGCAAAAGAATCGATGGAATTTGGTGGCAAATTATGATACCAAATCATCGCTCCCTTCGAGAGGGTCTCTCCGAAGTTTTTCAATAACACGGATTCGATCTCGTCGTCTTCCAAATCGTTACCCTTGATGGCACACATGTAAGACGTGACATGTTCGTTGGGATCGGTCGTACCATTATATTTGGAAATTTCGGGCATACAAAATTTTTTGGGGATTGGTTTTGGGGCTGTACTTGAGGGAAAAGGCTTTTGGATGAATTTCATCGAATCAAGCCCTTTTATCATTGGTGGAGCTCTCGGGATCTGATCGACCCTGAAATTATATGTTTCTATTTTTTTATCGTTAGCTTCGACTCGTTTTGTGAGTTCCTCGAGCAATTTAGTAATTTCGGGAGTAGTCCCCGATTCTTGCTCGTTTGACTTCACTATGGCTTGCTCCGTTCTTTGGGTGATTTCTCGAAGCGGATCGGACTCCGGCCTGCTTTGTACCTGAGTTTGGCTCTGCAACTGAGCTATCGCTATTTTCTGGGCTTGTAACATCTCGAAGATCATCCGTAAGCTGACTCCGATCTCCTCCACGTTATGGGCGTCTCGAGCTACAGTTCGAGTACCGCCCTGAATATTTTTTTTCGGTTCGGAACGTTGGATCGCCTCAAGAGCCACTTTGAATTGACATCTAGCGGTACTTCGACTCGGATTTCAGGTACTTCGACTCGAGCTTCAGTGACATCGTTAAGTGGCCTTCCGGCCCCAGGTATCAAGTTGTTGGTTTCATCCTGAAGGCCGGCTTCGTGGTCGATAGGTAAAGCCATGAATCGAGGGTTTGCCATTGCTGATTCAGAGTTGTAAATTGTTGCGTAATCCGAATTTGTATCAAACAACCACTATTATCCTTAGCCCCACGGTGTGCGCCAAACTTTTTACTCGAAAAATCGGATATAGTTGAATTTATAAGTAGTTCTAAGGATATGTGATATAGCTTGATATAAATTGTACATAGAAGCGGAAATGTTTAGATTCTTGGCTATAGAAACAGGATATAAATTATTGAACAAGAAGAGTGAGTATGCTGAGTAAAACAAGCTCAAGAGATTTATTCTTCAATAAATAGAAGTAGTCTTTTCTTACAATGTGTGAACCCCCTTTGTGCTTACAAGGATTCCCCCATTTATAATAGAAGGATCTTACTTTATTTATAATAAAAAATATATAGTGGAGAACCCATGATGAATTGTCTCTTCCTCGATTCCCGTAAAGATTCTCTCCCCTAGTGTTGTTGCAACGGCTCCTGTCTGCGAGCTCGATACTGGCTCGAGCTCGGTATTGGGTCGAGCCCTCGGCCTTGGTTCGAGTTCGATATTCGGGGTGAGTGTCAATCTGTTTGTGCATCTCCAACAACCTTCATGTTGCCTTGCGGTTCGATTTGGTCATGGGCTTGATAATAATAACGAGTCGATTCCTCGATCGGTCTTGGAGCTCGAGGCTTGTTTGTACTATCCTCGGAACTCGTCTCGAGCTCTCACTTCTATCGCTTACCATTCGAACTCGATCAAACGTACGGAGACCGAAATCTATTTCGACCGTATACAATTATTATTAATCTTTAGTTTAAATATTCTTTTAAAAATATTTTCCACTCACCAATCAAATACAAAAAAATATTTTTCATTAAAACATTCAAAGAAAAATATTTTTCCTTAAAAATCATTCCAATCGCATGAAACACATCCTTAAGGTCATTTGGTACGCGAGATAAGGTGAGATAAAATGTGGTACTAAATTTATACTATATTTAATTGACAGATAGATTTATACTGTCAACCAAACATATTATAAACTTAGTATTATTTTATCCTAAATTAATTTTGGGATTATAATCCCGGAATAATTTAGTCTGGCTATCCACCTTTCTGATATTTTCTATTTAGTTCTTCTTATTCCGAGATTCGGTTGTTTTAGTCCCTCCACTATTTTCCCTCTTTCACTTCTCGTCCAAAACAGCTGGAGTATGACGGTTGAGGTAGCAAACGGGGTAGCAAACATCGTCGGCCATTCCAACGGCGATACGAAAACTAACCCTAACGACGTCTCGAGGAAATCAAAGGAGAACGAGCGCCGCCGTAGGCGGCGAAAGCAGAAGAAAAATAATAAGGTATCGTCTCACGGAGAAGACAGTGACACCGCCGCCGCCTCTGCCGCCGCTGACGCTAATGGCGTTGCTGATGAGAACTCCGATTTTCAGAAGGTATTATTTCCAGATTATCTTAAAGTGTAATTGATGAGTAATTGTTATGGTGGAGATATACTTTTTACCAATTATTTAAGCATTTATTTTGATTTGCCGATGAATTAGGGTTTTTTAAATTGGGAATGATGAACATGAAAATAGTAAGAGTATGCATGCCTTTCAATTTTTCCTTGTTCTTAATTTTAGAATGCATTAGAAAAGAGTTTACGTTTTATGCATTGCGGTGTAATAAATATGTACATAATCAGGTGACTTGATTAGGTATTTACAGCTAAATCTCTTAATGAACAGTACCCATTCTCTCTCGATTTATCTTGACAAGGTGGGGTTGCTCTGATAGTAAGCAGCCTCCACTTCCGACCAAGAGGTTGTGAGTTCGAGTCACCCCAAGAGTAAGGTGAGGAGTTTTTGGAGGGAAGGGTGCCGAGGGTCATTTGGAAACAGCCTCTCTACCCCAGGATAGGGTTAAGGTCTGCGTACACACTACCCTCCCCAGACTCTACTAGTGAAATTATACTGGGTTGTTGTTGTTATTTTTTCTTTTTAGTCCGTCAAAAAAAGAATGATATTTATTTATATTTAGTCAAAGTTTAACGGTAAACTTTCAATTTTACCCATGATGAGATGATTTATTGTCACAAAAAGTTTTATGGCTTATTTTAGACCATAAGTTTTGTCTCTTAAACTCCCTTCCAAGTCAAATACCCTCACATAAATTGGGAGTAAATGATAATTGATAATTTGATTAAAATGGTAAGTAACCTGCTATCACGGGTTAAAATTTACTGATAGCGTAAAAAAATCTTTATACTTATCCGTGTATGTTACTTAAATCCATTAGAAAAAGTACATATTGAGCCATATCAAGGCTTGATATAAGGGTAAGCTATGTTGCTCAGACCGGGGTGTAGGTATTCGATCTGGGTGCAGCTTTAGAGGTTGGATTCTTTGTCACATAAATTTTAGGATTCAGAGGTATGAATTCGAGTGCGGATACGAGTGCTAGGGCCAATTAATGTATATTATGACATATAAAGTATATATTTCGGTTAGTTAAAGTTATTGAACTAAAATTATTAAAACTTTATTCTCTATAAACACTAATATTTTATTCATAAGATATCGCGCATAATATATATATATATATATATATATATATATATATATATATATATATATATAAACCCTAGGTGATTTCTTCTCATCTGTTCAAGCATTGGTAGACAAAGTTATATGGTACCTGTTGCTGGTAGGAGATAGCAGGTATCTTGTGGAATTAGTCAAGGTCCGCGTAAGCTGGTCCGGACGCCACAATACGTGTAAGCTGGTCTGGATGCCACAATTATAAAAAAAAGACATAAACCCAAGAATTAAACCAAATGCCCAATCAATCTATACTTCTCGGTCATAGAATGGAATCAAAGTATCCAAGGTAAGTTGACTAAATCCGCTATGGATCCCACATCCTCATCCATATACCTATGTCGTGTCGATAAGGGTGCAACAGGAATTTTGAAGAGTCCGCCCAATATAGAGGGTAAGTCAATAGCGAATAACCTTTTCTTCCCTGCCTCCTCGAGCTTCATTCCCATCCCAAAGTGACAATGGCCGTAGTGGAAGAGGGTAAGATTTCTATGTGGATTGGACATATCAACACCTTTTGCATCTTTTTATTTTAAAGGAAATATGTAAGAATAATATAGTGTTGGGTCCTGAGAACCGGGATGGCCGAAGATCAAAACCTAAATGTGGCACGGATTGATCATCGAAGCCTAGGCAATAACAATTAAGGAATTTGAGCTCTATGTAGCTAAGAGCTACCTTCATAATCAATTCATTAGGGTTGTCATCTTATACCCGGAAAAGTATCCACCGTTTTCTTTATCTCTTGAGCCTTATAGCTATGGGACTTCACTTTTTTCTGAGTAAGCAATCAATCTAAGTTCTATGCATTGACAGTGTAAAAACGATTTACACTGTCTGGTTATTTAAAAGGTAAGTTCTACGCGTTGATAGTGTAATAAGATTTACACCATCATATTATTTAAAAGGCAACTGCAGCCATTTCTTCATACAAATATTTGGTAACATAAAAAGAATGGGAAGCAATCCTCTATAACATGTCAAAAATATACTGACAGTAACAACATCTTACATTCTTTTTGATAAGGTAAAGTTTATGCTGGCAATGTATATAACTTGAATCTATATGCGATATAGGTGGCTATCTAATGTGCCAGCTTGAGAACAGCTTGGTAAGCCTGCTTATCAGGGTTACAACAGATGGGCTCACATTCAAAGTTTCGAACTAAATGAGTTCTCTAAGTCTTACTCCTAAGCATCAACCGCTCAGCCATTTCGTTGGGGACTACTATATGGTTGCATATGTTAATTATGGGAAATGTGATTTATGCAAATGTTCTCTCTTTTGACTATCTGTAAGGAATTTTCTCCAGAAAATGACTACTTGCTCTTCTTTGAAATTGTTTTGATCTAGTGGGCTTCTTACGGACTGGTGGATGTTGAGTTTGTATTTTCTGACAATTCTCGTGTTTCATAATTATGTCATGTGAGGGTTTTATCTGGAAGATCCTATTAATTTCTTTGCATCAATGATCTCTGTGCGTGTACATTTTCGTAGGGTTAACTGGAGCCATTTGACATAATTATTACCGTGTCTAAAAAGTGACTATACAACAACAACAACCACCCATTAGAATCCCACTAGTGGGGTCTGGGGAGGGTAGAGTGTACGCAGACCTTACCCCTACCCGGAGGGGTAGAGAGGCTATTTCCGGGAGACCCTCGGCTCAACAGACGAGACAATAAAAAGTGACTATATACGCCTGATATATACCTTGCTAATGGATATGGTTTTCTTTATTTAGAAGCTGCAGGATAGTTTGGTACTGTCTAGTACCTTTGATTTTTGCTATATCTTGTCATACTATAGCGTAAATGTTGTGTTTGTTGATTTTTTTTGGGCATGGTATAACGTGTATACAAGTTGATTTTTTTTGAATATCCAAGGTCCAGCTAGTAATGAAGAAACAATGTTCATCTATTTGTCTTTCTAAGGTCATAAATATCATAGCTTGGATAAAGTTAATTTGTTTTTTCAATTGAAATGATGATGTGCATGAGCTTCTATTTTGACATGACTCATCTCTTTCCAAACAGTAACTTGTTTTTGCAATTGAAATAGTGATGTGCATGAGCTTCTATTTTGACATGCCTCATCCTTTTCCAGAGACTGTTTGTTATATGTTGGATTCTTTCCCAGAGCCATTATTGTATAATGAAATGAGCACTTTCTCTAAACTATACTTTTATTTTTGTTGTGATGTTTTTTGTGACATTGTTATGCATTTTATGGTGTTTAGCTATTGATCTTTACCTTGCTTCGTTCTGATTCTTCAGTCTTTGGAGCAAGTTGAAGTGGAATATGTCCCAGAGAAGGCAGAGTTAGATGGCGAGTTGGATGAGGAATTCAGGAAGGTCTTTGAGAAATTCTGTTTCGTCGATGCTACTGGTTCTGAGGTATAAAGTGCTTCATTGTTGGTATATGATGCTGTGTGAACTAGTTTCAACTGAACTATGTTTTGCCTTCGATCTTCTTTATCGTTCAAGGTGTTGAAATTTATTCCTGACATCAGTTCTCATTTTTTACCATTTGCATAACTTTTTCTTGGAATATCAGGAGAACGATAAGATGGACGAGAGTGCTGCTGATGCAGCCTTAAAGAAAAACCCTTATTCAGATTCAGAGGAAGAGCAGGACGCTCAGCCGAAGGAGAAGGGTATTTCTAACAAAAAGAAAAAGGTCCATCTCAGCTTCTGTTTGCTGATTTTGTTAGTTACTTCTATTTGCTTACCTCGAGTAGATTTAAGACTGAATTATTTCTCCCTGATAAAAAAAAAGACTGAATTGTTTCTCTATTTCAGCTTCAACGTAGGATGAAGATTGCAGAACTGAAACAAGTCAGCACGCGGCCTGATGTTGTTGAGGTATGGATAGTCGAACATTATTATTATTTTGTTCTGATACACGCCAACAATACATTATGATCATTTATCCTATGCAGTTTGGTTTCCCTGCAAATTTCTCTGCCTAAAAAGAGGTTGTACCTCTGGTGGGCAGTCCATCATTGAGGGTTTCTTGTTCTTATCCTTTCAGAGTTATGCTGGCGCCGCCAAGTCCCTTGGAGTTCCTTGTCGTGCCTTTTCTAATATCTGCTTTGTCTTTGGCCGTGCTTCAATTTCTATGCTTTAGAACATTTCGCAAACGTGAAACTTTATAGATATTATTGCTATGAAACAAGTTGAAATGCTCACCCATAAGGTAGTTGATATTATCCTCTTCGTAAATTTGTCTTGGGCAGGCCAAAAGAAAATCTTATTTCTTTCCATTATCCTCCTATTAACTGACCCCTTGTCCGAAGAGTCGAAGAATCCTACCTAAAAGTTGAACAGATCTGGGCATGAACCTCATACCAAGACCTTTTCCATAAATAGTCCCGATTGAAGGGTCAGCATAACATGGAATGAGATCTTCTTATGATACTAAGTCTGCTCTTGTTTAATGTCATAACCATCTTCATGGAACCAGCCTTTGCATGAGTAATGCAGGTTCTTTCCCACTCTTGACAGTGTAACATTGGTTTCTCGTACATCCGGCATCTTACTCCTTTCTATTATCCTCCTACAGTATACTGAGCAATTGCCCACACGAGTCCCTGAATCCTACCAAAAGTTGACCAGATCTGGGCATGAATCTCATACCCATACCTTTTCCATACATAGTTACAATTAAAAGTTCACGTAAAGTAGATGAAATCTTGTTATGATAATAAGTCTGTTGTTTTTTAATGGAGTTGCCATCATCGTCATCATAATCATCTTCATCATCTTTTCCTTCTCCTCAGACTGGAATCAGTCTTTGCATGATCTGATGCAGGTTCTTTTGCACTCTTGGATAGTTAAACATTGATTTCTCGTGTATTTGGCGTCTTGCTCGTCTTCATCTGACTACTGCCATCCATTTCTGTATGTAAATTCCAGTTCTAACTGATGATTATTTTACTTATTGATGTGTTATATGTCGTTTAGGTATGGGACGCTACTGCAGCAGACCCTAAGCTATTGGTATATCTGAAATCTTACCGAAATACTGTTCCTGTTCCACGACACTGGAGTCAAAAACGAAAATTTTTGCAGGTCAGTCATCACTGCTAATTCATATATTTAGGTTACCAAAAAAATTATTTAGGTTCCCAATGATAGTGCAGATATTTTGTACCTCTTCCACTCATGTAACAATAAATAAGGATAGAACTTGGTTAAATAAGAGGGTTTGGTTTGGGAAGGGGGTGACGGATAAAATCAATGAAGTTTGTCTTATATGTATATATGTGGTTCTTGCAGGAGAGCGGCCTTGACACTGGTGGAGCCTCAACATGTAGGTCTTTGACAAATGGAATCTTCATGATTCTATCTTTGTGTATATTTTGTGGGTTGGGGTTGTAGGGTTTCTCTGTTTATTGGTGTGGGTTGGTCAAAAGATATTTCTTTCACTTTTCAACAAAGTGTTTCGAAAAGTATAGCTGCATTAAGTACCTTCAAGTTCGAGTAACTAAATGTTCCCTCACTGCAGAAATCAAATTATTTTAGCTGTCTTTGCATTTTTCACGGCTTGAAGTGGCTAAATGCCTAAATCTATTGCTATTATCAGCCAGTGTGGTCATCTAAGCCATTCACTAGTCCTTTGGATACGCTATTATTAACTTCTCTTTCTTGTATTACATTTTTATCTCATCAAGCCTTGAATTTGGTTTTCAGGGGAAACGTGGTATCGAGAAACAGCCGTTTCAACTGCCTGACTTTATAGCTGCAACAGGAATTGAGAAAATTAGACAAGTACGGTGAAATTTGCGCCATTACTTATATATTCCTTGCTCAGGTGGCCTCGTGAAATAGGAATATGTTGTATAAATTAAACTTATTTTAGATGTTAATACCCAAGGTAGAAAATTCTGAGGGTCGGTATTAATTTTCTGAACTTTTAAAAACTACTGGCATCAAGAAATGATGGCCTTCATTTCAGCATCACATCAAGACGTGTGATAATGAATGAATAATGTCAATGACTCAGTAGCTATATAAAATCCATCAACGTATTTGTTGTTGAAATAGTGTAAAGATAAAGCATAATTCAACAAAAAGAAGATGCTGTCTACAAATTTCTTGATGATATACTTTCTTATATTGACTGCTCTTGGTATGGCCCTAGAAACCCAATTCTTTTAATTTGAAAAAGATAGGCTCCAATTATGTTAGTAAACAGATATGAAAAGTATTTACCTGGAACGACACATCGTGTTTAAAAATATTTTTGTTTGAGAAGATGCAGTAAATGATTATTTTCTGCTAGTATGTATTGTTCATTGTTTATGCTTGACCTTGTTTGATAATCTTGTTTGTTCTCTTTGTGTAGGCTTACATTGAAAAGGAAGACAGTAAGAAGCTTAAACAAAAGCAGCGGGAACGAATGCAGCCAAAAATGGGAAAGATGGATATTGATTATCAGGTTTCCCAATTTTCTTTAATTCCTTGATGATTACTGAACCTGACAAATAATTCATGCCGTGTCAAGTGCATGGAAACTTCTGGTTAAATTGTTAATTGCTGTACTATTCTGCTGAGTCTCCAGATCATGTTATGTAGGTTCTCCATGATGCCTTTTTTAAGTATCAGACTAAACCAAAGTTGACTAGCCTTGGGGATCTATATTATGAAGGAAAGGAGTTTGAGGTACATAATTTCTCTTTCACATTGTTGAATCGACTTATGCCTCTTTCATGTCTTGCTTGCTTACAGCTTTGATCATTCTCTGCCTTCTGGTATTTCATCAAATTCCTGAGAATAGTAATGCCACAGTTTTTGTTGATGTACTCTTATATGACCATGTTTGATGCTTGATTCATTGGGCTATAATGTGTTAGATTTTTTTCCGACATCTGCATCATATCTTGATTTCTATATGCAGGTGAAGTTGAGGGAGATGAAACCTGGGACTTTGTCTCAAGAACTGAAAGAGGCTCTTGGTATGCCTGAAGGCACTCCTCCTCCTTGGCTGATCAATATGCAGGTAAGTTAGTATAAATTGAATCGCTGTTTTATTGGGGGTGATCATTTTTGTTCCCCTTAAGTCTATTGTCTTCTTGCTAGTTCGCTTTGCTAACACTTTTCTTCAACTCACAATTTGCTGTTGCAGAGATATGGTCCTCCACCCTCTTATCCTCAATTGAAGATTCTTGGACTCAATGCTCCTATTCCACCAGGAGCCAAGTTTGGCTATCACCCTGGAGGTTGGGGTAAACCGCCTGTTGATGAGGTAAGTTCCAAAACCTTTCAGTTTATTGGAACATTTTATATCCTCCGTATCATATTGTGAAAGATGGTGTCTTTTGCTGTAATTGTTTATTGTTCTTGACATTTTTTCCCTTATTTGTTTGACATAGTATGGGCGCCCTTTATATGGAGATGTCTTTGGTGTGCTGCAACAAGACCAGCCCAACTATGAGGTATGCCTACTTGTATTATCTTTGCTGGAGTTATTTCTTTCTGGAAGTAAGTTCCTGGCGTAACATTTTGCTTCAATGTAGTTCCAGACCAACTAAAATGCAAATCATTACCTATAAATAATTATGTATTTTTGGAAATGCACCAATTTAAAGTTTGTGAAACTTACCAGAGGTGTTGGTAACCATGAATAATTTTGAAGTAGCTAAGAAACATCGCATGTAGGAGTGCTTGATATTTCATGATTTTTTCATGAAATTCAAGTATGTGGTCCTTGTAATTGGTGTAGCCATGTGTTCTTGGATCCTATTTTTTGCTTGATGTGGTCTCTAATTACGTTTGTCGTGCCATTTATGGTCATGCTTAGGATGAACCTGTTGATAAGACTAAGCATTGGGGTGACTTGGAGGAAGAGGAAGAAGAGGAGGAAGAGGAAGTGGAAGAGGAGATGGAGGAAGAGGAACTGGAAGATGGTATTCAGTCTGTGGACAGCCTTTCGAGGTAGTACTTGATCCAAACCTTTTTTTAATCATACAAAATCTATAGAAAACTTGTATTAGCTCAAACTGTCACTGTTCCCTTAATTTTCTATTCTCCTTTCTAATCTGTACATGCACTGTGAAAGCAGTCTTTAAGAGCCTGTTTGGAAAGCCACCTAGGAATTGGATTTGGGTGTAATTGGGTGTAATTACACAGTTTGACATGTTTGTTTGGCCAAGTAATTACTTGGTCAGCATGGAATTGGTGTAATTGGTTGGAGGGGTGTAATTACACACTCCAATTCTCGGGGGAGGTGAGAATTGGTGGTAATTACCTCGTAATTACCTTGTAGTTTCTTTCCTTTTTGTTTTTATTTTAATTTATTTTCTTTATAACTTTTTATTTCTATTTTTTAATTTTTTTTAATTTTATTTTACTTTTTAATTTCTTTTGAAATTTTTAAAAATATTTTTCTTTATTCATTATTTATCGTTTATTTCTCTACTTTTACTTGTGATTCCATGTAATTGCTTATATTTTATTTTTTATTTATTTTGTTATTCTATTTTTGAAATTACACCTCATAATATTAGAAATAACGAGTCATTAACAAACTTGGCATATAATGAGTGATGCAATTAAAGTGAAATTTCGTTGTTGAATGTGATTATAAACTTATTATGTTTCCTAATCTTAAGTTGTAGTGGAATTTACTATTATTATGTTGGAGTTTGACATATGCTAAACTTTTTTTTTTTTTGGATTTTGAAATTGTGTTATATTCATGGTCCCAATTTACTTGTTCTAGTAGTATTGGCTCACATTGCATGTTGTTCATTTTTTAGTTAGAATTGATAGATTAGTTTTGTCAAACATTTGAATTATGTTATGACATTATATTTATACATATTAATTTATTTTACCAAACATGAATTCTATGATGTTTTTACAAAACGTATGTTTTTAGTTTTTGTAAGTATCTAAACTAAATATTATTAATTTGGAATATATATATAAATTATTTTTACAATATTAGTTATAAATATATGATTACTAATTAATGTATATTCACGAAAAACTATACATCTTAAATACGGAGTAAATATAATATCATTTATACGTACAAAAATTTATAGGCATACATTTATTATATTAACTTTTAAGTTTTGATAATTACTTCATTTAAAATTTAATCTAATCGAGTAATTACACTTGTGCAACCAAACAGTAAACTTGTAATTACACTATGACAAACAAACAGGTCGTCGTAATTATACAACTGTGTAATTACTAGGCTGTGGTAATTACACTAATTCCAATTACCTGGTGGCTTTCCAAACAGACCCTAAGTTTTTTTAATTACATTTGAGGTATCACATTTCAATGTCTTTGCTTGTTCATGTAGTACTCCAACTGGAGTTGAGACTCCCGATGTTATTGACCTTCGGAAGCAGCAGAGGAAGGAGCCTGAGAAGCCTCTCTACCAGGTGAGAGCACTATATGTGGATACTGTTTTTTGCATTCTAATAGACAAATGTTATCTCTTTGTCAAGAAACTCACTTACATATACTTGTTTTTGAAGGTGCTTGAAGAGAAAGAAGAAAAGGTAGCTCCAGGAACTCTTCTTGGAACAACTCATACGTAAGTACTTGTTTAAGCTTCTGCAGAGAGTTGTATCTGGCACCTCTCCCTTTTCTCCACTGTGTGACTGATTTTCCTTTGGCTGTACAGGTATGTGATTAACACTGGCACTCAAGACAAGACTGCTGCCAAAAGGGTAATTGAATGTTTTTGTCCTCTCTCCTTGTATGCTGCATTTACATGCAAATTTCATGTGGTCGTTGTCTCGTTGAACATTGACTTTATGAACTGTTGAAAGCAGAAAGCAGTGCATTATGATTGTTCTGTTGTTATCCTTCATGTGAAAATTCTCACAGGAGTGAAGTGTCCTCATCCTATTTATGGGGTTATTTGAACCCTGGTAATGAAGTGGTATTATTAGATTTCATGTTCACAAGAATGGATTGCTCTCATCCTGTCGTTTGGACCATATTTTCCCCGAGTATGTGACAGTAGTTTGTTGTTTGTGAACTTGATGCTATGATCAGTGGATTCCACTTGCGGTTTCATTTGGCTTCTATAATTATATTTTGCATCTGATTGATCTTGTTCTGCTTGTTTGAGGCTTAGTGACTTGTTTGTGAAAGATGGAAAGAATGTATTATCATTGATAGAATATAAAATGGTGGATTTTTTTTTTTTGAAAAGTATTTGGTAGCTAAGTGGAAATGCATGAACTGAAGACCATGATATGCCACCACAAGATATCTTGTTATTTCTTTGCCCAATGTCAGATTTGGTATTTCATGATTGTTTCTGTTTGGTCCCTATTATTTTATTTTCTTTATTTTTGTGGGGACACTTTGATTAAAATTTTGCTTGAAAGCAGGTCGATCTGCTTAAAGGTCAGAAATCAGATAGAGTTGATGTTACTTTGGCACCTGAAGAGTTGGAACTGATGGACAATGTCCTGCCAGCCAAGTGAGTAGCAACATTATTAATACTGTTTAAGTGGATTCCATATGATTTTTTTCAGAATGTACTGAAAACTTTGTCTGCCTTTCTATAGATACGAAGAAGCTAGAGAAGAGGAGAAGTTGCGTAGTCAGAGAGAGGACTTCAGTGACATGGTAGCAGAGGTGTGTGATTATTTCATCTTGTCTCTTTCATATAGTCTTTCTCAGTCGGCCTATGCTTCTTGTCATTGGTATTTTTAATGCATACTAGTTCTGACATGGTCAAACTGCTGCAGAATGAGAGGAAGAAGAAGCGCAAGATGCAGGAGAAAGAGGGCAAGTCGAAGAAGAAAGATTTCAAGTTTTGAGGGGGATCTTGCATTTTTTAGTCTATACCATCTAAGATAAGATATTTTAGGCCAGCAGTGGATCCAGCTAAAGGGCATCCGACCTTGCAAAGTACGCGCATTCATTAGTCATTTTGCACTATATATGTACGCTTGTAATGGCTTAATGAAGTGGTATCATTTTATGTTTAGCACAGTGAGGTTTTATTCGACTCTTCTCACTGATGAATGTTAATGTACGTGCTATGGCAGAGCTTGTTTATAATGGACTAATATTTCAGCTTGATGCTTGAACTTGAACATCAACAATTTCTTTTTCCTAGCTGAATTTACTCCTGTGAGCAAAAGGTGGTGATCAAGAAGTGCAGTCTGCTTCCTAGCGTGAGGCAAAAATATTGGGTGATTACCCCGGACATGTCCAAGCCTTTGGTGGATAGAGTTACCTGATATCTGAGTTGTTGGATAGAGTTACCTGATACATGTGTTAGTGAGAGGTAGCCGGTACCTTGTTGAATTAGTCGAGGTACGTGCAAGCTTGCCCGAATATCATGGTTAGGGGTGTACATGGACCGGGTTGGTTCGTTTTTTATCAAAACTAAACAAAACCAACTATATCGATTTGGATTGGTTCTGTTTTGGCGGATTTTTTGGGTTTTTTGTTATTTAAATATTGTTTCAATCTTACTTTGTTAAATTTTTTATAAGTAAATATATGTTTAGTAAAAATTTAAAAATTGATACGCATTATTTATTAAATATTCTTATGGAAGAATCTACTTATTAACACATGATAGTTAGCTTTTTAGTCGTCCGACAATAATTTTTTGTTGATGTACACTTTCAAGGTTAATCGAATTTAGTAATTGAACATAAAAATCAATATGATACCTAGATAATAATAATCACTTCAAATTAGAAAAAGATATAAGAATTTAATAGATCTTGACATATGAATATGGAAGAAGTGAAGAACAAAGAAATTGACACATTTTTGTAACACTTGATAAGAAAGTGATCATACAATCCATTATTTAAGGTTAATAAATATGAAGCACTTCATATTTTATTAAATATTATATCCCGTAAGAGAATCTCAGAAATTTCTAGACATTTTTTTAAAGAAAATTCTATATAAAAATTCTATATCTAGGTTTGCTTCAGGTTTTTTAACTCAATACCAAAACAAATCACACCAAACCTAGTCGGATTTTTTAATCGGTTTGGTTTGACTTTTCGGTTTGGTGCGTTTTTCCGATTCGGTTTGTACACCCCTAATCATGATTATCAAAAAAGAAAGTGTAGTTTGCACCTTTATTAGCCTCTGCCAGCCTTAGATTACCATATATTCGTTTACAAAGCTGGAAGTATTCATTCATTGTTCTCTCTAAAGTCGTCTAGCAGCAGAAGTTTAGCACATCCATCTTGTCTAATGATTCCTCCCATAAATTAATTAGTTAGTTAATTACTAATGATAACAACAATTAACAGCAACTCAAGTAGCAAAGACATGAAAATGACAACGATGCTGGCCACCCTATGAGTTTTCGTCGAGATATAACATTGGCAGCCCGATACACTAAGTTTTCCTGTGCGCGGGGACCGGGGAAAGTCGAGATGATAACATTTAAGTGTCAAAAACCTTTATGTCCTGTTTCTACACTTCTGCAAATAAGATAATTACGCCTGTACTTCATTCTTTCTTTTCTTTTTGTAGGTAACTTTTGTTCAAAACTTGTGTTATATTTGGAATTATTTTACTGAAAAGTTGTTCTTTGCCCCACGGTTTGTGTTAATCATGCATGTTGTCGTTTTTAATTTTCTCTTAAAGAATTGCTTAAACGATGGCCAAGAAAGAATATGGCCAGCTGATTATGAACACACCTGCAGGTAAATTCTTTCAGAAGATACGAATTTAATAAATCCAAACTAAGTGATCGGTTATATGTATCCCTGTTATGTTTTGATGATCTAACAAACTTAATGATAAGAACCAGATAAGGAACCTGTTACACATCCTCAAATACTTAAAGAACGACAAGTCTCAAGTCGGGGATGTGGTTCAACTCTTCAGAGTCAAAGGAACAACAAAGGGAACAAATGGCCACCAGTTTCCTCAGTGACGATACAAGTCAACTTCTCACAACTATAAAGTTGCTGCCTGCACACGCAACAGTGCAAAAACAGTACACCAGTCAACTTTATGGGGAATGCCCTTTACCTAACTTGCTTGCATCATCCAAGTGATGTCACAAATGAATTACTAACATCAAGCAAAGGCAAAACAAAACCTTTGCACATTCAGAATCGATCAAGCATTCTCTCAAGTCTGTGTCAATCTTGCAAGTGATTCTCAAGGGCATCAAGAATAAAGAACAACATAACGAAGGACTTGTTTCCTGTATTGAGTCATTACATGTCCTTAGTTGTGTTGCACCTTTGTTAAAGCACTTTACTTATAATTTCTACTTAGCTTAGTTAGAAGCATTGCGTAGGAAATCTTTGTAAAATCATAAGCCTTGTGTTTGTGTCTTGGCTAGAGTTAGTCGAGTTGTAAATCTTTGTAATAGAGTTATTACAAAGTGGCTTGTAATAGAGTTGTTACAAGTTAGTGAGGGATTACAGGTGAATTTCTAGGTTACAATATGTTGTAATCTAAAGTTTGCTCAGTAGTGAAGTTGAAATCCTACAAGGGTAGGTCGTGATCTTTAATCCCGTGAGTTGAGAGTTTTGCACGTAAAATTCCATTGTGTCATTTACTTACTGCTGTGTGCGTGCGCTCTGTGGGAACGTATAGAGTACCTGCTTCTCTACATAGTTTGGTGGACCCTTAGTTTTTATCAATTGGTATCAGAGCGGGTTCTTTCTAAAAGGTTAACACCTAGAAAGGATCTTCATCATGGCTGCTCCACCAAACTTCGAGGAAGGACAATTAACGTACAAACCACCTAGATTTAATGGCCAATACTATGGTTGGTGGAAAACAAGAATGCATGATTTCATCATGGTTGAGGATTCAGAGTTGTGGGATGTAATCTGTGACAGACCTTTTTGTTCCCGTGAAAACTGTTGATGAGGGAACAACTACAGTCTCAAAATCGAGAAAAGAGTACAACGATGCTGACATAAAGGCTATTGAGAAGAATTTCAGGGCAAAATAGATTCTTGTCTGTGGCATCAGACTAGATGAATACAACCGCATCTCAGCTTATCAGAGTGCTAAGGAGATCTGGGAAGCTCTTCAAACAACACACAAAGGGATAACTCAAGTCAAGCAGTCGAAGATCGATATGTTGACAACTGAGTATGAGCTCTTCAGAATGAAGGATGGCGAATCCATTTAGGACATGCACACTCGCATCACCTCTATCATGAATGAACTTCACTCACTGGGAGAAATCATTCCCAGGAACAAACTTGTCAGGAAAATACTTAGTGTGTTACCTGGTTCCTGGGAAAGCAAGGTAAATGCCATCATAGAGGTAAAGAATTTGCAGAAGTTGACCATTGATGAACTCATTGGTAATCTAAAAACTTATGAAATAAAGAAGAAGAAGGACAATGAGAGAAGATAGCCCAAAATAGAGAAGAACCTAGTCCTCAAGACAGACAAAAATGACTCAAGTGGTGAGGATGCCGACATGGCTTACCTGACAAAGAGATTTCAGAAAATAGTTCGCAGAAATAGAGGTATTCCAAAAAGGGGAAGCTCTAGCAAGCCAAGAGGCTATGACCTATGTCATAAGTGTGGGAAACCAAGACATTTTATCAAGGATTGCCCCCTTCTTAAGCAAGATCAGTACAAACACAACACAAATAAAGCAGTCAAAAGGAACCAGGTTCCTGACAAAAAGTTCAAGAGAAAAGATGTCGCTGACAATGTTGTGAAACAAGCTCTTGCTGCATGGGGAGACTCCTCCAGCGAATCTGGAGATGATGATGATCAAGGTGACAACTCCATGATGGAAGTAGAAAGTGAAGCAGCTGAATACGATTCCATATTTACTCTAATGGCTAAATCAGACGAGGATGAGGAGGATGACGATGAAGATGAGGTAAACTTTCTGGATGTTCAAAGAAATCTGAAATCCTATTCTCAAAAGAAGCTTATATCTTTGGCTAATATTTTAATTGATGCTTATCACAGTCTCATTAATGATAAAAATGCGCTAACCACAGAACTAGGAGAAATAGAACACGAGAGAGATGATCTAGTGGTGGTTGTAGTTGATCTAAGAGAGACCATTGAGAGTTTAAAAAGGGGAAATGATATTTTGATTGAGAGTCTGAGAGTATTGCAAACATAGAGCATGAGAGAGATGACTTATTGGTAGTAGTTGTAGACCTAAAGGAAACAATTGAGGAACTAAGAAGGGAAAATAGGCCTATGAACACTCAAAAGGGAAAGTGAGTTACAAGTGAGGCACACCTTAGGCTTGAAAATGAGCTAAAATCAGTAAAATCTAGTTTGTGTGCTGAGCTTGAGAAAAACAGACAACTTCAGGAAGATCTAGGCAGAGTGAATAATGACCTAGAAAAATCTCTTAAGTGGACCTAGTCCTCTGATGCAATCGCTGCTATGTATACGAACAGTGGGGGGAACATGCAGGGAATCGGGTTCCAAAAAGAAAAAACCCCTTACAACCCACACAACAAGTATGTTACTATTCCTGATAACTGGCTCTGCACTCACTGTGGTAACACTGGACATTTCAAGAAAACATGTAAATTCAGATTCCAGTCCCAGCAGAAAAATAAAGTTTTTGCTAAAAAAGTAACTATTGCAAAAAAACCTGCTCCCTCATATAACAAACGTATATTTCCTGCTTGGACAAAAAGAACTTTGATTCACCCGTTTCCTCATTACAAGGGACCCAAACTTGTTTGGGTTCCTAAGTCTAATCCTTGATTCTCTTGTGCAGTGAGCAGTGAAAGGAAGCAACCAAAGATGGTACATGGATGCTCGAAGCATATGACTGGAAGCACTAATGATTTTCTTTCACTCAAAGCCCTGCAAGGAGGGAGTGTATCCTTTGAAAATGGCAAAAAGGGATACATTCTTGGAGTAGGAAGCATTGGGAAGTCTCTCACTCACTCAATCGAAAATGTGTATTACGTGAATGGCCTGAAGTACAACTTGCTGAGTGTCTCTCAGATCTGCGACAAAGGCAACAAGGTGGAATTTGTGTCAAAAATCTACAGTCACAAATCTTGTGACTGGTGATGTGATCCTGATGGAAAAAAGATACAAGAACATCTATGTCACTGATTTTGAGTCATTACATAATGAGGATCTCACGTGTCTGAGTGATGTGGATGATGACGCAAAACTATGGCACAGAAGGTTGAGCCATGCAAGTTTTACATTGCTGAACAAGTTGGTCAGGAAGGACCTGGTTCGTGGATTGCCTAAGTCAAGCTTCAAAGATCACAAGGTGTGTGATGTATGTGCAAAAGGAAAGCAGATCAGATCCTCATTCAAACCCAAAAAGGAAGTAAGTACCTCAAGGCCACTAGATCTCCTCTATATGGATCTATGTGGATCTATGAGAGTGCCAAGTAGAGGAGGAAAAAAGAAGTTTTCGTCAAGCAACCGCCTGGTTTCGAGTGCCATGAGCATCCTGAGCACGTGTTTAAACTTGACAAGGCATTATATGGACTGAAGCAGGCTCCTCGTGCATGGTATGAAAGGCTATCCAAATTTCTTCTAGAAAATGGCTTTACAAGAGGGAAAATTAACAACACTCTATTTCTGAAGAAACGGGGGAGGAACCTGCTCATAGTGCAAGTCTATGTTGATGACATTATCTTCGGAGCAACAAATAACTCTTTGTGTGAGGAATTTGCAAGACTCATGGGAAGTGAGTTTGAAATGAGCATGATGGGGGAATTGAATTTCTTCTTGGGTCTACAAGTCAAGCAAACTCCTAGGGGTACAATGATAAGTCAGAAAAAATACATCAAAGAGCTTCTGAAGAGATTTGAGATGGAGAGTTCAAGGATCATTGATACACCTATTGCCAATGCCACTCGCCTGGATATGGATGAACCTGGTTCTCCTGTAAACGAGACTATGTATAGAGGCATTATTGGGTCACTTCTGTATCTCACAGCAAGTAGACCATATATTGTTTTCAGTGTGGGACTCTGTGCCAGGCTTCAATCCAATCCAAATGAGTCTCATCTAAAGACTGCAAAGAGAATTCTGAGGTATCTCAAAGGAACACAGGACCTGGTTCTCTACTATCCCTCTGGAGATAACTTTCACTTAATAGGGTATGCTGATGCTGACTATGCTGGTTATCTGGTGGATAGGAAAAATACTTTTGGTATGGCACATTTTCTAGGTTAATGTCTAATCTCATGGGGCATAAGAAAACAAAACTTAGTGGCCCTTTCAACTGCTAGAGCTGAGTATGTGGCAGCTGCCTCTTGTTGTGCTCAATTGCTGTGGATCAAGCAGCAGCTAGAAGATTTCGGTGTGTTTTCTAATTATGTGTCCTTACTATGTGACAACACTTGTACTCTCAACATGGAAAAAACTCCAGTTCAACATAAGAGAACAAAGCATATTGATGTGCGACATCATTTCCTCAGAGACAATGTTGAGAAAGGGCTCATCTGCATGAAGTTTTGCAGCACAGAAGATTAAATTGCAGATATCTTCACGAAAGCACTGAGCAGAGAGCACTTTGAAAAGAATTGCTTGGCACTAGGGTTGATGAAATCTAGCTAGGGACCTGGTCCCTCGATTATTGGCTATGAAAGAAATGTACAGGTAAAATAACTAAAAAAGTATTTTCTGGCAAAGTCTAACTCATCTCTATACCATTGCAGGTAGGCACGCATGACGATTACAAAGCAAACAAGTAGCCAATGATATCGCATTTCAGTCAAAAGGATGAAGTTCACATTTACAAAATCTGTCATGGAACCTGGTTCCTTTGACACATGTTAGTAGTTTCTATGTACTCTCATCTACATCTTTTTAACGGATGAAATGATGCCACGTCATTAAAATGTCAATCCTTCCCTTCTCTCTTTGGAACTCAAGCGTCCTACATGTTATGAAACGACCCGTCTACCCAACTTGATATCCGTTCATAACCGGTCCCTCACCCCTCTTAAATAACCTCTATCACGGTCACTATCATAATTGTTCACATCAAAACCAAAAATTTCCTTTTTCCTTCAAACCAAACACTTTCCTCTTCCATCAAACTCTCACTATCCTCCACCATGTCTGAAAATCTGGAGACTCAGACTGTTCCAAGAATCGTCCCCACTGTGTCATCACCCATTGAAACCCCAATGCTAGAACCTATAATCCCTACACCATCTAGTCCAAACCCTAAGCTAGAGTCACAACCACCTACTGGTTCCTCTCCAACTCAGTCGAGCACTGGCTCTCATAGGAGTCATAAAACCTCTACTTCCAAGAAATTTGTGGTAGCAACCTCTCCTTCTGTCTCGTCGAAAAAAATGGTAGAAGCAGATACACTGGTGGAAAAAAACAATCAGGAAATTCTTAGTCGACCAGTGAAAGAATGTTCTGAGATGCAAGGAGTGGGTTGTAACAGTGATGAATCGGCAAAGACTACCTAGGTCTTTATTTGAATATCGCCGAGTTTACATGTAATGCTCTTCTTATGTCTTATGAGTTTACTTTGGGTTTGCAAGAACAAGAGGCCATAAAGAATATGTTGTCAATCGTTGCTGAGGGATGTGTAGTTGGTGAGTATGAAGGCGTGTCTAAAACAAATGGGTCTAAAGGGGAAGGTGATAGTCTACTGGTGGAGGAAAGAGAACTGGTGCCTGTCAAAAATCTGGCACCAAACAGTACTACTGGGGAACTTCCTGAGGGATCTGATCCCTTCACATAAGAGGAGCACTATGCTCCTACTTGGGATGAAACTCCCTATTCTTCTAAAGAACCCCAGGTCAGTACTGATCCCTTTCTCTCTCCTCATTTCTATGTTGAGCCATTGACCATTGTTCCTCCCGAGATGAGATCTCTGTCTGAGGAGGAAAACGAAGGGAGTGAAGATGACTATGACAATGTGGCTCTTGCAAGCTTCATCAGGGCTAGGAGTAGTCAGGAAACTCCCCAAGAGTCAACTTCTAAGAGACATATCACTAGGTTGCAGAAGAAGGAAAAATTGAGTCAGTTTTAAGGAAAAGCAAAAAGGAAAAGAAGAAGAGGAGATTGGTGAAAGATGGAAAGGTTGTAAATGAGAAGGTAGTGCCTCCTGCACTAGTGGTTGATGTTGATGATGAGGTAGAAGAGGAACCTAGTTCCTTGGTTCATAAGTCCTCAAAGAAACTTACTGTTCCAAAGTCCAAAAAGGAGTCATCTGTGAGTGGAATGTACTTGAGCAAGGTTGAGGGTGAAAAGTCTTGTGAGAAAGTAGGTGAGAAATCTGGTAAAGAGTTGGTTGAACAAGTGTCTGAGAAAAAGGTGTCTGAGAAATCTGGTGAGAAAAGAAAAAATGCAAGACAATTAGTGAAAAGGAAGACTAGTGCTAGTGAAGAACCCGGTTCCTCCAAGAGGGCCAAGGTTGGTTCAACCCAGGATGCTGGAAGGGAAAAACTGAGAATCCAAAAGGTACCGTGGGGCCATACATTTGCCCCCGATATTCTGGATATGTAAGGAATGTGTCAATTGGTGGAGATCTATGAATTCAAATAATGGACACATCTGTTCACAACTGACAATCCCAAGGTATATGAGGCAGAAGTGCGTAGCTTTTATGCTGACTTCTTCACAGTTGTGGATGATAACATTTGTCTGAAAGTGAACGATGTTGATTTTGTGATGGACACTAGTGTACTGGAGCCATTTTGGGTGTGTCCACTGATGGGATGTCATCCATTATGTCATCCATTGAGAGGGTCTGCTCTACAAATTTCAGAAACGCCATTGTGAAGGATAAGGCAGTACAACAAGGGGAACGAGTAAACAAGAAGGCCCTCATTCTAGTGTACCAACTGCTGTTCGAAATGGTGAACAAAGTTATTCTCCCACGTGCTGAAAGATGCTCCATTACATCACGAGCAAACTTGGTTCTCATGGAAGCATTGGATGGCTACACCATCATAAACCTGCCTGGTCTTAATTACTATTATGTGCTACTAAAAAAAAAGAATACTCCCATAAGAATATATTAATAGATCGTATGTTTGTTAGCTTTTTAAATTTTTACTAAACATATAATCACTTATCAAAACTCTGCCTACAACTTTAATAAAGTAAGATTGAAATAATATTGTGTAACGAAAAAATCCGAGAAACCCGAAAAAACCAACAAAACCGAACCAATCCAAACCGATATAGTTGGTTTGGTTTGATTTTGATAAAATTCGAACCAACCCGGTCCATGTATATCCCTAATTGCAGGCTAATAATATGTGTGGTATACACATTCATCTGCACTTAGCTAGTAGTAATTATAAAGCAAGATTATGACTTAGTATAGTAAATGATAATACAAAAATATCAAGTTAAACATTTCGTAAAGTAACTTCTAAGAGTAAATGCATAGATTATATCTTATCTAAATTTGTTTTTCTATAGCTTATAAGGACCCTATTAGATATTACTAAAAACTGCTTCGATTAGATATTTGTAGTAGAATAGCATTTCAAAGGGACTGGCTCTTTTCCACTTTTGAGTAAGCATCAAGTATAAAAGTTGAAACAGTCAAAAGTTAAGCATTTTAAATTATGGAATAAATTTCTGTGGAAGTAAATGCATTATCTTATCAAATTTTAATGCCTTACAGGTATGAACCCTATTAGAATAGGAGGGGTTAGGATTTTGAGTTTGTAGGTTTTAAATTTTAGAAATGACAAATGAATTTATGATCATATCAAATGGTGATGTAATTCGGTAATACTTTCTCCAATATCCCATTTTAATTTTCGCTTTAACTCAAAAGAATTGCCTCAAATATTGTCCCATTAGGAATTCAAGACTAAATTTATTATTCCTTCTAGTTTACTTTAATTGATTTTTCAGGTTGTTTTCACGCATATTAAAGAATTTACCTTTTAGCATTAATTAATAATAAAATTGACCATATTAATCTTAATTTGTTCATTCAAAATACTAAAAATACTCCTAGGCTCTTTATTCCAAGGGCAACTTTGAAAAAAAAAGTTAATTTCTTCTTGATATCTGTAAAAATCACATGTTGTGAATCACAAAAAAAGGTCAAAAAGCCAATTAAAGTACACCGGAAGGAGTAGTTGTTTCCGACTATAACCCTTAATATTAAAGAAATAATAGTTCTTTTTAATAATATTGCTCAATTCTCAAAATATATTTAATAGGAGTAACTTAGTAAATGTACCTTGTTTTATTATTTTCATAATGGACGTACAAAGATCTAAAGCGGAATTGTAGCTATGTTAGTTGTGCTTTGTAAAGTTTCTCAATTCGTGATTTATGAAAATATCTGGTTACCCAAAAAAAGAAAGAAAGAGCTAATAAAGCGACAATTAAAATGGGATGGAGGGAATACATATTTAGTTCCAAAAGAGTAAAATAGTATATTATATAATATTTAGAGTCAATATTACAAGCCGAAGTAGTTCGGTAATATGTAATTAGGACTCATAATTTAGACACAGCTAGCCCTAGACTTTCTCTGGGCATTGACACGTGTAATTAATACATTGGATATCACCATCATCACATACGAATCCTTTCAAACTGCAACCAAATTTATTTTTGCAAAAGTAATTACTATCACAAACACATAGGCTTTTGTAGCAAAATGGATCCATCTTATAATCATCTTTACAAATAAATTCACAGTCACTGTCACTGTTGCAATGCACATACACTACATTTCTTGCTTCCACTTCATATAATGTACCTGTTATAATATTCATTCCATTAGTTAGATACATAAGAATTAACCTAAATAGTTGCACACCCAACAATTTAAATTAAAAGTAGCCGGCAGACTAGGGGCGAAGCTAATAGCTATGTGTGACCAAGGATGGTCAACTGAACATCTTTCGCCGAAAAATTATACTGTGCATAAGATAAAATATATTACTTTTTATTGATCAAAAAATAGACTTTGAATATCCTTACATAGCCCACCTTATTGAATTCTCTGCCTTCGACTTTGGCAGACGTATAATATATGTATAATTCATATATAATATACGTATAACTAGTAGCGAAACCAGAATTTTTTTTAAGGGTGTTCAAGCTTGAAGGAAGTGAAAAAAATTTCCCAACAAAGGGTATACAGTATATGTTATATACCTCTAAAACCTAATATTTTATCTATATATATAATGTAAATTTTTTACGAAGAGTGATCAATTGACCACCCTTTTAGACATGTAGCTTCACCTTTGCGTATACTGCGCATGATCACTGTATAATCTATGTATACATGCTATGAAAACTAAATAAAAAATTAGAGAGAGAGATCACTACTTGTGAAAACCAACAAAAGAAGAAGAGAAACAATCGTCTTTGGAGCAGCCATGTGTTGTAGGCTAATCTGTTTTTCGCATTCATCTACATGCACTAGCAATATATAAAGCAAACATTATATTGTGCTTAATTAAGAATATTAATAAATGATAATCCAAAAAGTCAAGTTAAACATTACGTAAAGTAAATTCTAAAGTACTAAATGCATGTAGCATGGTTTTTATTGTTACGAAGGAAAATGTTCCCCTAGGGAAATGTTTTCCTAAAAGGTATTTCTCAAGAAATTAATTGTTTTTTTAACTTATCTTTCCGTATTTAATGAATGAAAAATATTTTTGGATATTTGATTGGTAAGTAAAATAGATTTAACTCTTGTTCCGTATTTACCATTTTTGCTTTTTTTTTTTGGTGTCTGTTGGCATTTTGTATGGTGCAATTTTTATTATTTTTAATTTATTTATGATGTTTGGTTCCATTTTTGGAATTTGATATGACTTTACTAGTTTTTCTTGTAAAATCTTTTTCTTTCATAAATAATGTTTCCTCCGTTCCATTTTATATGACATAATTCAGAAACTTAATCTAATTAAATTTCAGTGTGAATTTGAATAAAGAAGTTTTTGAAATAAAAGTTATATATTCTTATAAGTCAAAATAGTTAACAGTTCAAAATATTTAAAATTATTTACAAAAACGTGACAAAACAAGTCAGATGCAGAATCAGGATTTGAAGCTAATGAGTTCGAATTTTTTTTATTTTTTTTCGAAATCAGTGTTTGACCATAAAATTTACAATTTTCACTTGAAGATAAATTTTAGAATTTTTCCGAGATATGGGATAGTTAATTAGTGTCTATGACCTGCACTATATACATCAACCGTGACATTTTCCTTCCTCTTTTTGTGCTTATTTTATATTTTAAAAATATTTTTGTGGGGCATTCCCCATAACTTTTTGGAAATAATATGGCTGCCTTGTTTTATTGGATAACCAATCATTTTCTTGTTGGTATCTCCCATTTATTTTGTTATTTCCCAAATCAAGAAGCTAGGATTTTTTTTCAAAGTTTTTATTGATGAAATATATATAATTAAATCATCTATTTCCTATGATTTAATTATACATATTTCATCAATAAAAACTTTGAAAAAAAATCCTAGCTTCTTGATTTGGGAAATAACAAAATAAATGGGAGATACCAACAAGAAAATGATTGGTTATCCAATAAAACAAGGCAGCCATATTTTAATAGTTGCCATATCTTTGTACTGTATAACTTGTCAAATTCCAACGCGTTGAAATTCATCAAAGGAATTTGATCAATTTTATACTCCTAAACACTACTCTTTCGGTCCACTTTAACTGAAATTTTGGCCTTTTTTTTTATGTTAATCCAGATATGGGCTCAGCTAAAGGAAAAGGGCCAGCCCAGTAGACCAGGAATAGCATAGGATACCCGGCTCAATTGTATTTTTATTTTTCTTACCATTCTTTATTGTTGTAAATATATATACTCAGATTTTATGAAAATACAAATAGAAAATAAAAATAAAAAAGTGGTCTAGACTTGGCTGGACCGACTCATTTTCTCTTTTCTCTCTCATCACCCTATCTAGGGCTTTCTTCCTCTCTTTATGCCATTGTTGATTAATCTTCAGCCTACCTACTTCACTAAACTTAAAAGCTTATGGGATGAATCGAACTCTTCTTATGTTGATATAGTATGCTCTTGTGGAGCACTTCCAAAGTGTATAGAGGACCAACAATTGTTCTAGTTCTTGAATGGGTTGAATGAGTCCTACTCTACTGTTAAGAGTACCATTATGATGATGAACCCTCTTCCTCCTATAAGCAAAGCTTACTCCCTCCTACAAAAGGATGAGAGTGAGAAGGAGTCCCTTTCCAATGTCTCCAATTTCTCTGGGGATTCTGCTTCTTTCTATGTCACTCAAAATAACAACAAAAATTTCACTTAGAAGGTGAATTATGAACCTAAGAAGAATGTGTCCACAATATCTTGTAAGTACTGAAAGAAACCTGGACACACAATGGAAAAATATTACAGACTTCATGGTTTTCCTACTGATTTTAAATTTACCAAGAATAAGAAGTCTGCTTCCTGTGTCCAAGGTGATATTTCCTATCCTCAATCATCTTCTAGGGTTAGTCAGCCTCAAGGAATTTTTGCTCCAGTTCATGGGTTTACAAAGGAACCGTATTAGCATCTCCTGAGTTTATTTCAGCAAGTTCGGATCTCTCCTGGTTCTGTACCACCTATTCACACAGATGAGGATTCTGCATTTGCTCACTTTACAAGTTTGTTCACTGCCTATGCTGTAGAGTCTGTAGATTCTCATGTATGTGCATCTTCACACTCTAGTACAAACCCTTGGATTTTGGATTCAAGGGCCACTAACCACATGACTCCACACAAACATTTGCTTCACAAATGTTGTGCCCTTAACTAAACTATTTCTTGTCACCCTACCTAATAGGTACAAAGTTAAGGTTATATCAACTTGATCCTTACATCTAATATATGATATAACTTTACTTAATGTCCTTCTAGTACCATCTTTCCATTTCAATTTAATTTCTATTCATCAACTTATTACTCAGCTGAATTGTATAGCAGTTCTTACCAAATTCTATTGTTCCTTACAGGGCCCTTCTATGAAGAGGCCATTGGTAATTGGTAAGGCATCTGGCAGGCTCTATTATCTTCATCAAGATAGAGATCTGTTTCGCAGCAAAACTTCTTCTCTATCATCTTTTGTTGATGGATCTCACAATGAATCTGTTTTTGATGTAGGTTCAATTCCATGTAATAAATATGTCCCTGCAACTTCACCTGTAAATGTTTTACCTAGTTGTAATCAAATTTCACCTGTTAATAAGATGTATTTACTTTGGCATAAGAGATTAGGTCACATGCCTTTTCATAAGATGCAATCTATTTCCTTTATGTCTAATAAAGTATCCACTAAACAACCTTTTATATGCTCAATTTGTCCAATGGCTAGACAACAAAGACTACCTTTCCATGATAGTACTATTCATTCTACCACACATTTTCAACTAATTCACATTGATATTTAGGGATTTTATAACACTAAAACTTATAATGGCTTTAGATATTTTTTCACTTTAGTGGATGATTTTACCAGAGTCACTTGGACTCATCTTCTTTCTTTCAAGAGTAATGCTCTGTCCATTCTCAAAGTTTTCACCTATATGGTAAAAGTTCACTTCAATTCCTCAATACAAACTTTTAGATCAGATAATGCTTTTGAACTTGGAAGTAGTTCTGAAGCCATCAGTTTCTTTGCTTCACAAGGAATTTTACATCAAACTTCTATCCCTCACATTCTACAACAAAATGGTGTTGTAGAGAGAAAACACAAACATCTTTTAGAAATTTCAAGAGAACTACTGTTTCAATCCAAATTACCTCTGAAATTTTGGGGGAATGTGTACTGACTGCCACATACCTTATCAATAGAATGCCTTCATCACTTCTTCTCAAACATTCCCCATTTGAAAAACTTCATGGTCATCCACCTCCTTATGACCACTTAAGATCATTTGGTTGTCTCTCATTTTCCACTTCCCCTAAGGTAGGCAGGGATAAGTTTCAATCTAGAGCTATTGCTTGTATATTCTTAGGATATCCATGTGGGAAGAAAGGATACAAATTGCTCAACTTATCTAACTCTTCTGTTTTCCATTCTAGAGATGTGGTATTTCATGAGCATATTTTTCCCTATTCCTCTTCCTCTAATTCTCCTCCTTTCAATATTTTACCAACCACTTTTGTGGATATCCCAGTTTTTACTCCTGTAGATATTCCCTCTGCTAGTCCTCCTGAAGCTTTTCCTAATCATCTCCCTTCATCTCCACCACTTGTTGTCTCCCCTGCTCCTATTTCTACCCCTCTTACTTGCATTTCAACTACTTCTGCTCTTCCTACTTCCATTTTAACTACTTCTGCTCTTCCTCCCTTAAGAAAGTCCACTAGAACTGTTATTCAACCTTCTTATCTTGAGGATTATATTTGTACTTATGTCATCTCCTCTTCTAATTCTACACCCTCTAAAGTCTCACTTAGTGAAGTTCACATGCATGAACCTCAGTTTTACCAGTAGGCTGCAGCTCATCCTTCTTGAAAAGAGGCCATGTTAAAAGAATTTCATGCTCTTGAGGCTAATCAGAATTGGGACATTGTCCCTCTTCCTCCACAAAAGAAGGCTATTCCCTGCAAATGGGTTTATAAGATTAAGCAGAGGGTAGATGGGTCTATTGAGAGATACAAGGCAAGGTTAGTTATTAGAGGAGATACTCAGAGGGAAGGGATTGATTTTACTGAAACCTTCTCCCCTGTTATCAAGCTCACCACAATCAAAAGCCTCTTAACTCTTGCCATCAAAAGAGATTGGACTGTATACTAGTTGAATGTTAATAATGCCCTCCTTCATGGTGATCTCCATGAGGAAGTCTATATGAAAATTCCTCCTGGTCTTGATGTCTCCCCTGCTTCTTTTTCAGCTCATCTAGTCTGTAAGCTCAAGAAATCTCTTTATGGCCTCAGACAAGCCTCCAGGCAGTGGTTTTCAAAATTGTCTGAGGTTTTACTGTTAAGAGGCTACATTTCCAGTTTAAATGATTACTCTTTTTTCACTAAATCCTCTTCTGGTTCTTTGGTGGTATTGGCTGTCTGTGTTGATGATGTATTATTGGTTGGAAATGACCTATCTGAAATGAACTCCCTGAAGTAATTTTTGGATGACCATTCAAAATCAAGGATTTGGGTTCAGTCCATTATTTCTTAGGGCTTGAAATCTCCAAAACCTCTCAGGGTTATGTCACGAGTCAGCACAAATACACCAATGATCTTCTTGCTGAATTCAATTGCCACTATTTCTCCTATGTTGTGAGTCATTTGGACCCTTCTGTTAACCTGACTCTAGACATGAGTGATCTCCTCGCTGATCCTAGTTTGTACAGAAGGCTTATTGGCAATATCAATTTCTTACAACACGCTAGACCAGATATATCCTTTATTGTCCAGCACTTGAGCCAGTTTCTTCAGAAACCTCATGTTCCTCACATGATGGCTGGGCTGCATGTTCTCAGATATTTGTTAGCTGATTCTGCTCAGGGTGTGTTTCTCTCCAGCTCTTCTAACTTGTCTCTTGTGGCCTATTCTGATTCGGATTGGGCTTCTTGTGCTATTTCTCGCAAATCTATTACTGGATATTATGTGACACTTGGTGGCAACCCAATTTCCTGGAAAAGTAAGAAACAACCCACTATTTCCTTGTCTTCAGCTGAGGCTGAATACAGGGCTCTAAGGAAAGTAGCTGCTGAAATCTCATGGCTGGTCAGACTACTTGGGGATCTTGGTCTCATTATTTGTGCTCCTGTCCTAGTCCATTGTGATACCCAGGCTGCTCTTCACATTGCTAAAAATCCAGTTTTTCATGAGCGTACAAAGCACATTGAGATCGATTGTCATTATGTTCGCGCATGCTTGAATTCAGGACTTATTTCTTTGCATTTTGTTTCCAATGTCAATCAATTAGCTGATATTATGACCAAGGCTCTATGTGGACAACTTCATCACAGTATTCTTGGCAAGCTTGGTGTATTTTTACTCTCTAGCTTGAAAGGGGGTGTTAACCCAGATATGGGCTCAGCTAAAGGAAAAGGGCCCAACCAAGTAGACCAGGAATAACATAGGATACCCGGCCCAATTGTATTTTTGTTTTTCTTACCATTCTTTATTGTTGTAAATATATATACTCAGATTTTAGGAAAATACAGATAGATAATAGAAATAAAAGAGTGGTCTAGACTTGGCTGGACCGACTCAGTTTCTCCTTTCTGTCATTTTCTCTCTTTCTGCCATTGTTGATTAATCTTCAGCTTAACATTTTGTGGTTCATAATATTAGATTTTTTCAAATATCAAGAAAAACTTAATTTCTTTTTTCCAAAGTTGTCTTTGGAGCAAAGAGTCAAGGAGTATTGGTTGTATTTCTAATAAGCAAATTAAGATTAATATGGTCAATTTCATTATTAATTAATGCTAAAAAGTAGATTTCTTAATATGTTTAGAAAATTTGAAAAATTCCAAAAAGTTGTTTTTCAAAATTTTCGCTCAAATCATTCACAAACATTCAAAAACAACCAAAAATTATATTTATGTCCAAACACAAACTCTAATTTTCAAATATCATTTTCACTTAGAATTTTTTTTGAAATTTTACAATTCTTACGTCCAAACGCCCACTAAATCTCTCTCTTGAAGACGAAAGTAAACAAAAAGCCTAATAAATTATGACAGTAGATGAACCACGTTGCTATATATCCTGTCCCGTTAAGCTCATTTAACCCTATATGAATATTGAGTTATATGGAGATTTGTAATCTAACTATCTAAGCTACCCACGAGAATCACAATCCACATTTTTGAAGTGAAGCCTATCAGGTGTTTGTCTTTTTGTTTAAATGAATTTATTTCTTTTAGCTCTAGACTTGAGTTCTGCTTTTGTTTCAATGCATATGATCACTTGGGTAATATTTGAAATACGTGATGGTGTTGACATGTTCTACCACATTTTGACTGTTAAAAATGATGGGATATA
The DNA here is from genome assembly GCF_000390325.3 of Nicotiana tomentosiformis. Taxonomy (NCBI): domain Eukaryota; kingdom Viridiplantae; phylum Streptophyta; class Magnoliopsida; order Solanales; family Solanaceae; genus Nicotiana; species Nicotiana tomentosiformis. Next base: position 102,263,960 of record NC_090820.1, on the reverse strand, counting down.
TTAAAATTTCTAGGAGGACTGATAAAATCAAATATCAAAAGAAGGACAAAATAGTATCTGTCGAAATTTCTTCTTTCTTGCAAGTTGAAATCAGGTGAAAATGAAAGGAATAATTATGCTATAATATATTCATAACTATGTTGAGCTATCATTTTTTGACAAAAAAAACTTAAGATTCAACTATATGAGAGATGCCCACTAATAAAACTGTATAAAAGAATAGACGACATACATTAATTTAACTTATATACACTGATACTGTAATTTTTTTTACACATATATGCAATTTAACATGTTAGAGAAGGGCCTTGGAGCAAAAGTAAAGTTGTCTCCGTGTGACCTATCGGTCACAGGTTCGAGCCGTGGAAACATCCACTAATGCTTGCATTAGAGTAGGCTGTCTACATTACACCCCTTGGAGTGCGGTCCTCCCCCGGATCCTGTGTGAACGCGGGATACCTTGTGCACTGGACTGCACTTTTTTTTAATGTATTTTAACATGCTGTAGCTGCATTGCGTGCCTTGTTTCCAAGTTATTAATACCACATAAGTTATTTGTAGCTATCTCTTATGTTATACTATCAGTATATAGAAGTTAGACTCTAGGCAATCTATATAGTTGTTACAAGTGTTTTTTTTTTGTTTGACAAGGAAAGAATAGACAGTCTGCTGCATACACATGCTACAAAACCAGTCACTAAGGTGTGATATATATTGTATGTATCAACAAATGGTAGGACAAAGCTAGATTTTAGCTCAATTTTCCCTTCAGTCTAAACAAATAATGATTATCATGTCTAGCAATTCTCTCCTAGTATATATATAAGCATGAAAATCACAGCTCAATGAAGCATTTACAAGGCCCTTGCCAAGAATAGCATCAACAATGCCAATATATTGCAGCCTATAGTGACTTTCTTTTGTTTCCTTTTTGGTTTGGAAAAAAGGGGCAGAAACTAATTATCTAACGATGAAGGCCTGTCTCGATTTCTTCAGCCAATTCTTTTGTCAACTTTTCTGCTCTCTCATCATGCCCACCAGCAAAAGTATAGACTCTAAATGCAAACTGAAAGGCCTTCCAAAGCAGTTGAGCTGATTCCTTTTTGCACCCTTCATTTATTTGTGCAGCTCCATCTTTTTCCCTTGCCATTGCTTCTCTCTTTTCCTGATTCATCATTACAGCATTATTTCAAAAAATTGTTAACCAAATCAATGCTAAAGTTGTCTCCGTGTGACATATAGGTCACGGGTTCGAGCCGTGGAAGCAGCCACTAACGCATGCATTAGGGTAGACCGTAAACATCACACCTTAGTGGTGCCACTCTTCCCCGGACCCTGCGGGAATGCGAGATGCTTTGTGCACCGGACTGTCCCCTTTTGTTAACCAAATCAATTACCAAAGTGTTTAATGTACATACCATGTAAGAGATTTAGAAAGTATTGATCTGAATGATGCTCTATGCATTCCATATCGACGTATTTAAATATGTTGAAAGTACATTTCAAATTCAAAACATTGTATCAGTTATTTACAAGATTTAATATTTGAGTGATTTTCATTGTACTAACCTTTATTGCCAGTTCCATACAGTTTGAGGAAACATCGACCATCAATTCTTTGATGCGCACTAGTATGCTGAAATCAAAATGGATTTTATGGGTTTTTAGTTTCTTGGATTCTTCATCTTTTGTCCTTTCCAGAGAGTCCACGTCTCCTTTTATCTAGACAGAAAATTATTTGTTAGAGTTGCTAAAGGGAAATTAAAATTGGAGGTGAGTCATGTGAAGTTTTGAGGTCCAGGGATTTAGTTTCTACCTTGTTGAAGTACCTCTCAGCTCTAGCAAGATGTTGGCTAACAGGCGAGGCCGGTTGCCAACTCTGTAAAGTACAGACTATTGAATCTAACTTGGAATAGAGAGTTGCTGCCGTCCTCAACGCTTCCAACTTCTTAAAAGGAAAATCTTCAAATCTTGCTAGCACCTGTACCAAGAAAATCTTTAAGCCGACGACATCCTGAAATGGTAGTTTGTGGTAGAAATAAGAAATATGGATGAACCTGAGATTCGTCTGTTAGTTTCTCAAGGTGGAATTCCACATAATTGTGGAATCTAATGAGCTCAGACATATCTGATGTATGGAAAGAAGCAATGGCCTTCTTCATCTCCATGATTGTTTTAGCATGATTTTTAACATCCTCTTCAATTTGTTGGAAATATGCTGACCTGTGAGATATATAATTCATAATTGTGAAATATATACATTGTCAGAGAAAATGTTGCCTCCTACCAAAATAATGATTTGAGATTTCAAGAAGATTAATTACCTCCTTGTCATCTCAGCTAATGCATCAGCCATTCCTGGTTTACCTCCTTTTGAGGCGGCGCTAAATTTTCCCTTTCCCCCTTTTGATTTACCATCTAAACTAGATCCTTCAACTTTTCCTTTAAGAGATCGATAAAGATTTCCCATTTGGGATGATCTTTTCAGTTTAGTGGCTGCTTTCTTAAGTCGTAGATTTTTGGCACCTGCAAACACTGGTGGAGGTGGTGGTGGTGCACCTCCCTTTTTCATTGGCATAGTTGGAGGTGGTGATGGTGGAGGTGTAGCTCTCTTTCCCATTGGCATTGGTGGTGGTGGTGGTGCAGCTACCTTTCCAATTGGCTTCAGCGAAGGTGGTGCTGGCGCTGGTGTTGCTCCATTTGATTCCCTTGGTGGAAGTGGATGTGAGGTTACCATACCCCTTAATCCTTTGTGAGGTGAAAGTGGAGGTGGAGATGAATGTACTATCTCTGATTTCCTGGGAGGCGGCGACGGAGGGGGAGGCACTGCTCTATTTTTTGATGTAGTGGGAGGAGGCGGAGGTGGAGGTGGAGGTGTTACGCTGTTTCCTAATGTGACGCTGTTTCCTGATGTAGTAGGTTGGGCTGCTTGTGACGATGGTTTTAATTCCTCGCTCTCTGGTGAGAGCGTGGAATCGGGTGCAGGTGTTGTTGGTCCCTGTGATTCTATAAGTTTTGGTGATAAAATGTATGGAGAAGGTGGCACTGCTGCCTGTTCTGCTACATTTGATTGCAACTTAGAAATTGAAGATGGAGGTAAAAACACATCAAATGTAACACGAGCTTGCACTGGTTGACCATTTGATGCACCAGTCCAATATATTCCACTATTTTCTGATAAATTCTCCAGGTTAGTCAGTAGAATCTCTGGCAAGTCCACTATTTCACAATCTTGACTATATTCAAAATCTTGCTTTGCTTCTATATTTGAATCTTGATTTACATTGGGAAACATGTGGAACGACAGGTGCTTTACCTCAATTGGATTCTTCTTTCCAACTGCTTGAACCTTGAGTGATAGGCGAAGAGGGGCGGCGATAGAAGCCTTTGCATTCTTCTTTGAAGCATTGGTTATTATCTCAGGGAGGATTGAAGTTGGAGAGCTCGAAAGAGAAGAATTGTTGCTTGAATAACACTCGGAAAAATCCTTTTCAAATATATCAGGGGAAGGACTTCTTTCTCTGGTCTGATCATCCTCAATATCCTCCTCAAATGCATCAGGTGAAGGACTTCTATCTCTGGTCTGATCATCCTCAATATCCTCGTACTCGTCCTCATCGTCATCCTCATCCTCATCCGTCATTTCTATCATCCTTTCACTAGCTAGCTTAATAATGTCTTCGAGCAATGCCGATACTAAATTGTAAACCGAAAAAAATCATTAATTATAACTCTCATATCGAAGAAAAAATGATGAATAACATAAAATAAATCACTATATAATACTCCCCCGTCCCAAAAAGGATGACATTTTCGGATTTCGAGAGTCAAACGAGTTGTTCTTTGACCACGACTTTTTCATGTACCTTTGAAATATTTTAAATTATTAATTATTATGACTTATAGTACTTTTTCTGTAGTTTTCAAATATATAAATTTTATTTTAAAAAAAATTAAAGATTCTATGTCCGAATTCATGGTCAAAGTTAAGAAGTTGACCCTCCTAATCCGAAAAGAATTACTATCTTTTTGGGACGGAGGGAGTATTAAACTACAGATATGATCATACCATATTCAAAATCATTTAGTTTACTGCATGAGTTCTCTTTGCATTTGATCATCCACTCATCATTTCCAGTCCACATTTGCCCGATTGATTTCAATATATCACAAAAGCATCGCACTTTCTGAAAAAATAGGGAAACTTTGGTTAGCTCAGTAAGTTGTGGTTTTGCTTAAAAACAACAGTACTGCATATACTAAAAATGCTCAACTTAGGGAGTAAATAACCTCATGTATTGCTGCTCCATCAATTTTTGCCAATGAAAAATCCGGGTTGATCGAAGGATACAGTTTATGTAGATCAATCAGAGTTGATATCAGCAGCTGTAGGAAAATATGCACAAAACAGAAAGTTAAAAAAGACTTCTTGTTCTGTTCTGGAAAATGGCATTGACCTTTAACAAGTATCGAAGAAGTTTAACTTCTATATACTGACAGCATAATATAATTTTTACACTATCAGGTCACTTAAATTACAGGTAATTAACCGTCCATAAGAAACGGAATTAGTAACCTGGAATATGAGGCATGTTACCTGCTATGATGAGTTAAAATATCCTGATAGTGTAATATTATTTTTTTGCAAAATCAGTTTGTATATTCAAAAAGTAAAGTTATATACACTGTTAGTGGAAGAAATCTTTTACGTTATCAGGTCACCCAAATGATATCTTTAGGTAAATCTCCTTAAAATGTTGGATTTGTAATCTTGAAAATAAGACAGATTATCTGCTACGATAGATAAAATTGACATGATGACGTAAACATTCTTTACACTGGCAGTATATATAACTTAGGGCAGCCCGGTGAACGAAGCATCCCGCGTTCATTCAGGGTCCGGGAAGGGCCGCATCCCAAGGGGGTGATGTAGGCATCCTACCCTGATGCAAGCATCAATGGCTGATTCCATGGCTCGAACCCGTCGCCTATAGGTCACACGGAAACAACTTTACCGTTGCTTCAAGGCTCCCATTCGACAGTATATATAACTTAAACTTATTAAATCCTTGAAGATAAAGTAACTGAAGAAATACCTCATTTGCAGATTCAGAGCCATCACAAGGAGAAAGATCAAGCAAGTCTCTTAAGGAGAGGATCTTGTTTCTTATATCTGTCATTATTCTGAAGTTGCTGGCTACTCCACATGAATTATGAAAAGTTGGACTTTTTGTTGTTTTTGCCACACTTGAATTGTGCAAAGTTGCAGCTTTTGGTGTTTTCACCCCACATGAATTGCGTACTTTGGAACCTTTGGCTGCTTTATATTTTTTTGATACTAATATAGAAGGTAATTTCTTTATTACTCTAGTATGTAATCTCCTTGTCTTACGTGTGTCTTCTTCCTGAAAAATATTGTTAATTTCTGTTAGCATGCTATTTTATAACAGGAATATCACGAAGAGAGTAGTTCGGTGCATAAAACATCTCGTGTTCATGCAGGGTCCGGAAAAAGGTCGTAACGTAGGTAGTCTACCCTGATGCAAACATCAGTGATTGATTTCACAGCTCGAACCCGTGACCTATAGATCATACGGAGACAACTTAATTTACCGTTCGAATATGTGACCTATAGGTCATACTAAAATAACTTAACCGTTGCTCTTGGGTTCCCCTTCTATAGCGGGAATATCATTGATATGTCAAAATTCAACGTGAATGAGTTTTTTTTTTTCATGTATATAAAAAATTTAACAAAGACTTCATTTGATATGATGAAACTTTTTGAGGTGGTTTTTATTTTTTAAGTATTTGTCATCCATCAACTTATATGTTTAAGGACACTTTGGTGCACAAAGCTTCCGCTGTGCGCAAGGAAAAGATCTAACCACATTGGGTCTATTGTACTCAAGTTTACCGTACCAACTTGAACTTTTGACCTCCTGTCAAGCGGCGACAATCCCATAAACCAAAACATGGTTTTGAAAAAAGATTGCGAGAGAGGTCCTTTTAGGATATCCAATAAAATAGGAAGAAAATTGCCACGTTGATGTTTGCATGGAATAATGAAAATGCAGAATTTTGCTTTTTTTTCTTCTTCTTCTTCTTAGTCGTCGTATGATAAGGATTTTCATGTAAAAATGCGGAAACTTTACGTATTCAACGTTTAGACAAACATGTTTTAATAACATTAGAAATTATATGGAAAAGAAAATGAGGTAAACAATAAATGAAAGAAATAGAAGAAAATACCTTAAACTCAGAAGGCTTCCTGCGGAATATAAAAGGAACCACACCACAGAATACACCAATTGCCATTTTCCCAACAAATAATTAGAAGTTTTTGGAAAAAAGGCTTAAAGAGGAAGGAAGAAGAACAAAAGAATTAACGTTTAAACTTTCAAATTCCTATAACCAAAATTTATGTTTTGGTAAAAGAAATTTTAATTAAGAAAATAAAAGATGTGAGAAATTCGAAAAAAGAGAATTATGTGAAGTGCAGAGCAAACAAAAAAGGACGATGAGTGCCTTGGCTCTTGAGCCAAATGAAGAATTGGCTATTCCAAAATCGTCATGGGACAAACACTTCTCTCCTTCGTTTTTCCAAAAAAAAAAGAGAGAAAGAAAGAAAGGTTTGATTATGGTAATTATTTTTCTTGGTTTTTTTTTTCGGAGGCAAAAATAACCATTAATTTATCCGGAGGTTTAGTGAGTTTATGTAATTAGTACTAATTTAGATAAATGATTATTAGTATTTGTTATTTTTTTAAAGTTTGGAGCTGTCTTGGCTGAATGAAGGGGAGGATTAATGAAATTTGTGGCCTAAAGTTAAATTTTAATAAGTAATATTAAATTTATTCTATAAAATTTGTATATGTTTTGTTTGAATTTTATGACTGATGGTGTTCATACCATCTTAGCAGCATGCACCACCTCGACTATTTACTAGTTATCTGCTATATCACACTAATAGAAACGTGAGGTTACACAGCCCCCAAGGTTCGGGTAATGTTTCTGAGAAGACTAAGGTGATTTCTTTTCTTAATTATTAGCATCTATATACTGATCTCAAATTTTTATCCAGAATTTTAAGAATAATTTTATATATTTTGAATAGTTAATATATTTGAAAGTGCAAATGAATTGATCCACCATATTTTTTAAGAATTAACATAGTCAAAACGATTTTTCAAAGATTTTGTTGTGTTATTATCGACGTATTATCAGATTGTTACTTTCTATATATTGTATGGTTCCCCAAGTACACGCAAGTATACATGGTCGTCAAGTAATAAAGTGACTCGAAAGTTGGATGTCGAACCCACAGAGACTTAGATTAACCATTACTAAGCAAGCTAAAATTAGTTAATTGTCCAAGATAATCAAGAGTTTGATTTTTCTATTACAACTACTATTGTGAAATTTAAACACGTAACTCAGGGAGATCTAGATTCCAGGGTTGTGGTCAGTTTCTCAATCCTATTGAGTTCGTAATTACACCTGTTAATCCAAATTATCTATGATTGCAAGTTGACCGGATCGTTTATATAAATAGTATGTTCCCACAATACTATATGTCTATCCATAATATATCAACCCTATATTCCTATGGTCTTGAATCTATCATGAACAAATATAATACGGTATTCAACTAAGCAAGACTGTTTGGTATATTCTTATCCAAACCGCGAAATCTTTTCCCGAGCCACGGGTGCAGAAACAAGCCCTCTCTAATTCTACTCTAATCTAAATACGGCTTTCCCAAGCATAGCATAGATAGTAAATAGAACTCAACTGCTGGCCAAATAATTAAGCAATTATGCACAGAATTAGAGAAACAATCAAAGATGATAACTCAAATTAACGATAATATAATTAATAAACTTCAATATTCATGACAACCACAACCCTAGAACGTGAAGTTTAGCTCCACATACATATGGTAGCTAAACAACAAATCATCAAGAAAAAATAATGATTACTAAGTTTGATAGAAGAAAGATGAAATCTAATCAATTCTGGCCTCCATGGCGACTCCGTGCTCTCCCTAGGTCTAAAGTATGTCAAAATTCCTCTAAAAAATATTTTTACATGTATTTATACTAAGTAGGGTCGGGCCCAGATGAAAATACCTTTTTAGCCGAAATAGAAAAACTTACAAACTTATTGCTTTTCATGTGTCACACTGTGCGTCGCCCCGTGCATCACACTAGTGCTTTTTCCTGTAAGACCAAAAAAATTCAGTCTCTGAACTTTGAAAATTTCGTACATAAAATTACACTAATGAGTCGCACAGTGCCTCGAACAGTGCCCCGCACTAGTGTTTTTCTTTAGCTGTTGCTTCTTCCTTGAATTTTTACGTCCAGAATTGATCCTCGACCCCCAAACACGATCCCAACAGTCTTGCTTAGTTGGCTCCATAACATCTACATAGCTCAGAATCACTCCTACAAGGCATAAAACATGCAATTAGTACAAAATACTAGCGATTAAAGCTCAAACTCAATTAAAGTGCAGTAATTTAGAGTATAATAAGCAACTAAAATACGCAATTATAGCCTACCATCAATACCCCACACTTAAACCATTGCCCGTCCTCGAGCAATCAGACTAAACTTTATATAGACACGACCTTTTTAAACAATTCTCCTAACTCATCACACCAAGAATCTTTAAAATAAACTACGCACATGAGTGTAATATTTTCACCTCAAGAGTTGACTCACAAGTACCATGCATTATTCACAACTCACTCGCTTACTCTAACATAGAGGTCAATGACATTACCTTTCCTTCATGAATCAAGTGCCCTCACATAACAAAAGAGAGTAGTTCTACACACAATAAAATTTAAGAACAATTAGGAACTCGAAATAGAAAAAATTTACTCAATCTCAGAAATAATATTCATATGCCACAAAATATGCACCATAGGCTTGCCCGTAGTGTACTACTCTACTAATCGAGCTCATTCAGTCTAGGATCAAGTAGGACTTTAATTGGTTGTAATGTAGGCTGCGGGTCGGGTAGGATACATTTGGATATAAGAGTGACTATACCTCACTAATCACTTTAATACATACACTTTAATATTTAAAATCCCACACTTATGTCAAACCATAACTCTACCTTCAGATCAATGTATATTAACTCCATGCTTCTTTAAGCAGAATTACATCAAGAGTAACCACTATCAAAGAATATTTTTCACAGCAATACAACTATTTTTTTTCCTTTTTCAATTCAAGTGGCTCTTACTTTTTTAAAATAGTGCACCTTTCTCCTTATTTTATTAGTTCCACTCAAAAGCCAAACCAACCACCCCACACTTTAACTTTTACAAAGTTCATTATAATTCAAGTGCTCATGAAAGGTGAAAAGGTTCAAATAGATAGGTAATTCAAACAAATGGGTAAGGTTTGTAATATGGTTTCCAAAGAAACAAAATTACAAGCTCAAAGAGTTAACTACAATACATAACAATTAGGCAGGTAAAATATACATATCTGGCTCAACAAAGAAACGCCTATATCACTTCCAAGACTGAACAAAACTACTATTTCGCTTTGCAAACACACGGGGCAAGTTCTAGACATCAAATGTAGTGCATAGAATAACACACAAACCTCACACACACATGGCACATAACTCACTCAGGATTGGACTCATCAAGACACTCTAGTCAAAGCAGTTAAGCAAAGTTAAGATCATACAATTTAAGGTACTTATACAAGAGTCAAAAACTGAGCCTAAGCGTCACAACCAAAGTACTCAATATTCTCAAGGCATAACAAAGTCAAGAGATATTGTGTCACGACCCAAACTTCCTCCGTATAATGTCGTGACGACACCTAGTCTCTACGACTAAGTAAGCCTAACAAATTGCAGAAAATAACAAAACAAAAGTAAAACTTGGCAACTAACACCAGTAGATAATTAAATAACTAGTAACAATGTCGCTCGGCATGTACAATAACCAATACTCTATAAATACACAGTCTTCCCAAAACCTGAAACATCATAAGTCACAAGCTACAGAAGAAAACTAGTATCTCTATACACCAGAGTATAACAAAAGAAGTACGGAAGGTAAATGACATAGGAGAGAATAGAGGGGGACTCCGAGGTCTGCGGATGCGGCAGATGTACCTTGAAGTCTCCGTACAACAACAAGTACTCTCAACTAGTAGCAGGGCTGATAAGAAGTACTTGGATCTGCACACAAAAACATATGCATAAGAGTAGCATGAGTATACCTCAACAGTACCCAGTAAGTGCCAAGCTAACCTCGGTAGAGCAGTGACGAGGTCAGGTCAGGCCCACTGGTATATAATAAATAAAGCAGGAGAATATAACAGTATAATAAGAGATTGTAATTTAACAAAGGAAAATACAGCAAAATAACAGTGCAACACGCAGGGATAAACAGCAGGGGATCTCCCGAGATACCGTCTCATAGTAACAAAACAATTATGCAGGGAGAACTCCCGAGGTACTGCCTTGTAGTCCCAAAAGTAAATATACAGGGAGAACTCGCGAGGTACCGCCTCGTAGTCTCAAAAGTAAATGTGCAAGGAGAACTCCCGAGGTACTGCCTCGTAGTCTCAAAAGTAAATATACAGGGAGAACTCCCGAGGAACCACCTCGTAGTCTCAAAAGTAAATATACAGGGAGAACTCCCAAGGAACCGCCTCGTAGTCTCAAAAGTAAACACACAGCTCAAACAATTACAGATGATAGGTACAACAAGAGAATCTACAGTTTAGACTAAGTACAAGTCAAGAAAAGAAGCAAGAATTTACTAGGCATGCTATAAAGAGTTCAAATAAGCAGTTCAAGTACGTAGATATACGATATTAGACTAAACAGGATAGCTATACATATTGAAATAGCTCAATTAAGAATGAAAACATACTAATACTTATTCAAACGGTATAACTCAAATTAAAGGAAAAGCAGATTACTACTCAGTAAAATAAATCGGGTTTTACAACAAATAGCCCGTGTACGTACTCGTCACCTCACGTACACGGCGCTCACATATCACAACAGTACAAAATCCTAAGGGGATTTCCCCCACACAAGGTTAGGCAAGCCACTTACCTCGAACCCAGCTCAATCAATCAGTAAGAATGCCTTTTCCACGAATATCTGACTCCGAATGGCCCAAATCTAGCCAAAATCAATTACATGCCATAAATATAAATACAACTATAAGAAACTAATCTAATTAATGAAATCAAAGCTAAAACAAGAAATTAGAAAATCACCCCAAAAAGCCTCCCCGGGTCCACGTCTCAGAATCGGGTAAAAGTCACAAAATATGAACACCCATTCACACACAAGTTCACTCGTACCAAAATTTTTCAAATCCTATATCAAAATCTTAATCAAAATCCAAAATCTTAGTTGAAGAACTTCTTCCCATTTTCCCCAAATGTTCACCCAAATACGAAATTAAAAGATAAAATTAATGATAGATTAGTGGAATATAACCATAAATAGGTTAAGAATCGTTACCAAAAAGCTTCCTCTGAAAATCTCCCAAATTATCGCCCAAATCCGAGCTCTCAAAGTCCCAAAATTGAAAATGGGATAAAACCCTCGAACTTGGCATTTTCTACCCAGCGATTTCGCATCTGTGGGCCTATAATCGCCCCTGCGGAAATTTCATCGCAAGTGCGGACTTAACTTAAGTCCCCTAGGTCTGCATCTGCGAGAGAAGCGCCGTACCTGCGGATGTGCTCCTGCGTCCAAGGAACCGCTCCTGCAACCCTCACCGCTCCTGCGCACGGGCCAACCGCAGAAGCGAGGCCGCTTCTGTGCAATTACCTCCGCACCTGCGAACCCAGCTTCGGCTGCCAAAACCCACATCTGCGCTCCTTCATCCGTATGTGAGAGTCCGCACCTGCGGTCTCCCCACTGCAGGTGCGAAAACATCAAAACCCAGAAACTTCAGCAACTACACAAGTCCAATTTTCGATCCGTTAAGCATCCGAAATACACCCGAGGCCCCCGGGACCTCAACCAAACATACCAACAAGTCCTAAAACACCATACAAACTTAGTCGAGCCCTCAAATTATATTAAACAATGCTAAAAAATGAATCACCATCCGATTCAAACATAATGAACTTTGAAACTTCAAACTTGTACAAGCGATGCCGAAACCTATCAAATCGCGTCCGATTGACCTCAATTTTTGCACACAAGTCATAATTGACATTATAGACCTACTCCAACCTCCAGAATCGGAATCCGACCCCGATATCAAAAAGTCCACTACCGGTCAAAATCTCCAAATAATTGACTTTAGCCAATTCAAGCCTAAATCAACTACAGACCTCCTAAACACAAACCGGACATGCCCCTAAGTCCAAAATCACCCAATAGAGCTAACGGAACCGACAGAACTCCATTCCGGAGTCGTCTTCATACAGTTCCGACTGCGGTCAAAATCCTAAGGCTTAAGCTTCCGTTTAGGGACTAAGTATCCCAAAATACTCCGAAACCAACAACAAAACCTCCCGACAAGTCACATAAGCAGAAAAAGATACGGGAGAAGCAGTAAATAGGGGATCTGGTCTAATACACTCAAAATGACGGGCCAGGTCGTTACATCCTCCCCCTCTTAAAACAATCGTTCGTCCTCGAACGAGCATAGAGACATACCTGAAGTGGTAAAAATATGAGGATAGCGGCTGTGCATATCATGCTCGGTCTCCCAAGTCGCCTCCTCGACCGACTGACCCCTCCACCGAACCTTCACGGAAGCAATGTTCTTTGAACTCAGCTTTTGACCATGCCTGTCCAAATAGCCATTGGCTCCTCAACATAAGATAGATCCTTGTCCAATTGGATGAGCTAAAATCTAACACATGAGACGGATCACCGTGATACTTTCGGAGCATAGAAACATGGAATACCGGATGAACTCCTGCTAGACTAAGAGGCAAGGCAAGCTCATAAGCAACCTCCCCAACACGTCGCAACACCTCAAATGGGCTGATAAACCTTGCGCTCAACTTGTCCTTCTTTCCGAACCTCATAACACCCTTCATAGGTGAAACCCGGAGAAAGACCCGCTCTCTAACCATGAATGCAACGTCACGAACCTTCCGATCTGTATAACTCTTCTGTCTGGATTGGGCTATGCGAAGTCAATCCTGAATCACCTTAACCTTTTCCAAAGCATCCTGAACCAAGTCTGTACCCAATAATCCAGCATCGCCCGGCTTGAACCAACCCACTGGAGACCGACACCGCCTACTATACAGAGCCTCATACGGTGCTATCTGGATGCTTGACTAATAACTGTTGTTGTAGGCAAACTCTGCAAGTGGCAAGAACTGATCCCAAGAACCTCCAAAATCTATTACACACGCAGGAAGCATATCCTCTAATATCTGAATAGTGCGCTCGGACTACCCGTCCGTTTGAGGGTGAAATGATGTGCTCAGCTCCACTCGAGTACCCAACTCATGCTGTAAGGACCTCCAGAACCATGATGTAAACTGCGTACCCCAGTTAGAGATGATAGATACCGGTACGCCATGAAGCCTGACAATCTTGCGGATATAAATTCCAGCCAGCTGCTCGAAAGAATAGGTAGTCATTACAGGAAGGAAATGTGCTGACTTGGTCAGCCTATCCACAATCACCCAAATTGCATCGAACCTCCGCTGAGTCCGTGGGAGTCCAACAATGAAATTCATAGTGATCCGCTCCCATTTCTACTCTAGAATCTCTAACTTCTGAAGTAACCCACCTGGCCGCTGATGCTCATACTTCACCTGCTGGCAATTTAGACACCGAGCTACATACTCCATTATGTCCTTTTTTCATCCTCCTCCATTAGTAATGTTGCCTCAAGTCCTGATACATCTTCGCGACACCCAAGTGAATGGAGTACCGCGAACTGTGAGCCTCCTGGAGAATCAACTCACGCAGAACATCTACATTGGGCACATATAGCCTGTCCTGCATCCTCAGTGAACCATCATCTCCAATAGCGACCTCCTTTGCGTCACCGTGCTGAACTGTGTCCTTAAGGACAAGCAGATGGGGGTCATCATACTGACGCTCCCTGATACGATCATAAAGAGAACACTAAGAGACCACACAAGCCAATACTCGACTCGGCTCAGAAATATCTAATCTCACAAATGGGCTGGCTAAGGCCTGAATATCCAACGCTAATGGCCTCTCTGCTGCTGGTAGATATGCTAAACTCCCCAAACTCTCTGCTCAGCGACTCAAAGTATTGGCCACCACATTGGCCTTCCCCGGATGGTATAAAATGGTGATATCATAATCCTTAAGTAGCTCTAACTACCTCCGCTGACGCAATTTAAGATCCTTCTATTTGAACAGATGCTACAAACTCCGGTGATCGGTGTAGATCTCACAAGGGACACCCTACAAATAGTGCCGCCAAATCTTCAAGGCATGAACAATAGCTGCTAACTCAAGGTCGTGGACATGATAGTTCTTTTCATGCACCTTCAGCTGTCTGGACGCGTGGGCAATCACCCTACCGTCCTGTATCAACACCGCACCAAAACCAATCTGCGAGGCATCACAATATACAGTATAAGACCCCGAACCTGTAGGCAATACCAATACTGGGGCTGTAGTCAAAGTTGTCTTGAGCTTCTGAAAGCTCTCCTCACACTCCTCTGTCCACCTGAGCGGAGCACCCTTCTAGGTCAGCCTGGTCATATGTGCTGCAATAGATGAGAATCCCTCTACAAAACGACGGTAATACCCCGCCAAACCAAGAAAACTCTGGATCTTCGTAGCTGATGACGGTCTAGGACAACTATGCACTGCTTTCACCTTCTTCGGATCCACCTAGATCCCATTACTCGATACTACATGACCCAAGAATTCCACTGAGTCTAGACAAAACTCACACTTTGAAAATTTTGCATATAACCCATTTTCTCTCAGGGTCTGAAGCAGTCATTAGGTGCTGCTCATGATCCTCCCGAGTCCAGGAGTACACCAGAATGTCGTCAATAAACACAATGACGAATGAGTCAAGATAGGGCCGGAACACAATGTGCATCAAGTGCATAAAAGCTACTGGGGCATTGGTCAGCCCAAATGACATCACAAGGAACTCGTAGTGACCATACCGAGTCCTGAAGGCAGTCTTCGGGATATCTGGCTCCCGAATCTTCAACTGATGATAGCCTGAACGTAAGTCAATCTTGGAAAACACTCTGGCACCCTGTAGCTGATCAAATAAATCATCAATACGAGGCAATGGATACCTGTTATTCACTGTGACTTTGTTCAACTGGCGGTAATCAATACACATCCACATAGAACTATCATTCTTCTTCACAAATAAGACAAGAGCACCTCAAGGTGATACACTAGGCCGAATGAAGCCCTTATCAAGCAATTCCTATAACTGCTCTTTCAATTCCTTCAACTCAGGAGGAGCCATACGATATGGAGTAATAGAGATGGGCTGAGTGCCCGACAATAAATTAATGCCAAAATCAATTTCTCTGTCGGGCGGCATTCTCGGAAGATCAGCTGGAAACACATCTGGAAAATCCCTCACTACTGGGACTGACTCAACTGTAGGGGTATCAATACTGACATCTCTCACATAGGCTAGATACGCGTCACACCCCTTCTCAACCATTCGTTGAGCTTTAAGAAATGAAATAACTCTGCTGGGAGTATACTCTAAGGTACCTTTCCACTCTAATCGCGGTAATCCTGGCATAGCCAGCGTCACGTTCTTAGCGTGACAATCAAGAATAGCATAATGGGGAGACAACCTATCTATGCCCAAGATAACATCAAAGTTTACCATACTGAGCAATAATAAATCGGCTCTGGTTTCAAAACCACTAAGAGCAATCAAACACGATCGATACACGCGGTCCACAACAAGAGAATCTCCCATAGGAGTAGACACATAAACAGGGGAACTCAAGAAGTCCCGAGATACGCCCAAATACGGGGCAAAATAAGATGACACATAGGAATATGTAGAGCCTGGATCAAATAAGACTGACGCGTCTCTATGACAGACCGGAACGATACCTGTAATGACGGAGTCGGAAGCAACTACCTCTGTACAAGCCGGAAGAGCATAATATCTGGCCTGGCCTCCCTCTCTAGGGCGACCTCGACCTCCCCGACCTCTACCCCGAGCTGGCTGAGCAGGTGGGGCGGTAACTGGTGCTAGAATCATAGCCTGAGGACCCGGTGGAGCACGCGGTGGCTGAGAAGTCTGTGGAGGTGCACCCCTCCTAAGTTTGGGGCAATCCCTCACCATATGGTGAGTGTCGCCATACTGAAAACAAGCTCTCGGAGAGCGTGGCTGCTGTAACTGGCTCGGGCCAGGTCTGCTAGACTGACCGCTAAAAGCACCCATGTAGGAGACACAATAGACACTGGCGGTGCAAGTCAAGAAGGGACCGGAATAACACTGGTGGCTGGAAGAGATGAATGAATGGGGCGACTCCCATAGCCCCTACCATGGCGAACTGTAGCTGGGGCACGAGTACCACTATAAGTTCCAGGCTCTCGGGACCTCTTAGCATGCCTCTCCTCTCTATCCCGAGCGAGCATGCCCTCCAATCTCCTAGCAATACTCACAACCTACTGGTAAGAAATATCCATCTCCAACTCTCGGGCCATACTAATCCTGATACTGGGGTGGAGTCCCTCAATAAACCGACGAACCCTCTCTCGAACTGTGGCAACCAAGGCTGGTGCATGTCGGGCCAAATCAGTGAAACGAACTGCATACTGTGACACAGTCATAGCACCCTGGCGCAGCTGCTCAAACTCCGTGCGCCATGCGTCCCTAAGGCTCTGAGGGATATACTCTCTCAAAAATATGTTCGAGAAATGAGTCCATGTAAGTGAAGCTGCCTCAACCGGACTACTCAACTCATAAGCATGCCACCACTAATAAGCTACTCCTCTAAGCTGGAATACAGTAAAAGAAATCCCACTCGACTCTGCTACACCCATAGTACGGAGAATACGGTGACACTCCTCCAGAAAACTCTGGGCATCATCTGACGCCAATTCGCTGATGGTAGGAGGGTGGTACTTCTTGTACCTCTCAAGTCTGAGCTGCTCCGCCTCAGAAGCTGCTCCCTAACCTCGGGATGAACAGGAGCTACCGGCTGTACTGGTATGATATCTGGATCCAGGTCTACCTGAACTCGTTGCTCTGGGGAACCGACGACTAGAGTCTGTGCTCCTCCCCCGGCCTGAGTGTTACACCCCGTAAGTTTAATAAAATTGATACCGTTAGATATTATGTTAATGTGGTATTTTCTTTTAAGTGGAGTATTTTAGTAAAAGTTTTATAAGTATAATTTTGGATAGTTACCATTATTACTATTTTCGAATATAATAAATTATACACATAATATGAGAAAGTTTATGAGATTTTCTTTATTGTAAAGATAGAAATTATTTTCTCACAAGAAAAGAAGGTTATCTTTTTACCATTTTAAGAATTAAGCGTACGAAATTTTTTCTCTTTGTATGAGATTAGGAAAATTAGAAGTTGAGAAAATATATTTATATTTTTACACGGATATTTTAATGAAATAATAGTGTATGTATTGATTTTATATGGTACCACATGATCACAATAGTAGGGTATATATAAAGTGTGTTAAAAGTGGGTAGTATTTTAAGTAATTTGAGATAGTTCTTAATTATGTGGGTAATTGGTTAATTATTAGGTAATGGGACATTACCTAGTTATTTATTAATCAGTGGTTAATTAAGGTCTTTTGGATAAAGACCAAAATGTCACGTGGCAGCCACATAGAGATACATATGATGACTCTTGCATTGAGTGAAAAGGTGGCAGAAAGTTGCATTCAGCATGCATAATCTTCATCTTGAAGATTGAAGTCTCAAAAGCTATTTTCGGGATGAGATGTTATGTTGATTCTTGTATTATTTCAAAGCTTATTACCTTGCAAATTTCTTCTTACAATTTAGTGCAAAGCCCCCATGCAGCAATGCATCTACCTATATGCATAGCTTGACTCGCCCTTGACACGGAGAAGAAAACTAAAGTTTCTGATTGTTGTTAGACAGAAGAAGACAAATGTTTCAGGATATCATACGAATTATTTCCCTACTCCAGGTATGTTAAGGCTAATACTTCTTTCTTTTGGCATGATCCAAGTAACGATACGTAAACGTAATATTATTTCATAAATGGTTCTACTCTTAGTAACTAAGAAGGTTTACGTTATTCATTCCTGTAAAATGATATTCAAGCATGTCTAAGTATGTATCTAATCCCTATGAAGTTATTTGATAAAGATGTTAATGTTTTTAATATAGTAATACATGCATCTTCATGCATTTACCACCGTGCTAAGGCCGGTCGGTCAGTTACCACCGGTTGGGCAGTTATGTATCATTATTTATTGCCGGTTGGGAAGACATGCATATTTATTTACCACCGCGCTACGGCCTCTCAGGCAGTCATGCATTTACCACCGAGCTACGGCCCGTCGGGCAGTTACATATTTACCAGCGAGCTACGGCCGGTTGGGCAGTCATGCATTTACCACTGTGCTACAGTCGGTCAGGCAGTCATACATTTACTACCATGCTACAGCCGGTCTGGCAGTTACCACTGATCAGTTGGGCAGTCATGCATCATACGATATGGATAATAGAAATAGTCTCAAAGAGAAGCATTATATATGTAAGTATAATAAGTATGCATATACGACGTCACTTAAGAGATTTAGGTTGATTCTTATATGTCTTTAAAGTAATGTGGACTTATTGTTATGTTTCAGTTATGCCTTACATGCTCAGTACATTATTCGTACTGACGTCCTTTTATTGGGGACACTGCATTCATGCCTGCAGGTATAGATAATCAGTTTGACGAGCCCTCATAGTAGACTAGATTAGCATTCAACAAAGGATCGATAAGACTCCACCTCATTCGGAGTGCAGCCGAGTCTATGAGTCATCGTGTCAGAGTCTTTCTACAGACTTATGGGTAGGCCGGTACCCTGTCCCATTTGATGTCAAATAATCCTAGAGGCTTTATAGACAGAGGTTCATTTTGTACAGTATGTTAGAAGCCTTGACAGCCCATATGTATTCATGTTTTAAGAGCGATAGTTTATTGATACAGTGTTGCCCACTTATAGTTATACATTACGAGTTATGGCCATGTTGGCCCTTGATAGTTGCAGAAGAAAACAAATGAGTTACAGAGTGGTTCACTCGGGCCAGTACGACACCGGGTGCCAGCCACGCCTCCCCAGGTTTGGGGCGTGACACTGAGATGTGACAGGAGCAAGTGGAATCAATCTAGCTTGAGCTAAGGTGCTGGACATGCACAAAAATTGGGCTAGAGTCTCCTGGACGGTGATAAGTAGGGATTTTTACTCCTTATTTTCTCTCTTTTACTTACATTTTAGCTCAAAATGCTTAAAGGTATTCCCGAGAACTAATGAAATGTGCTTTCTTGCAAGAATATTGGAAAACGAGCCAAAGAAACAAAAATCAACTAAGAAGGAGTAAAAATTGGACAAGAACCAAAAAAAGGCAAAATGGACCAAAGTGCGGACCGCACAATACTGTGTGCGGCTGCAGACTCTGAAGAGCCACTGTCAGAATTCCTTCATAAAGTGCGGACCGCACAATTGTTGTGCAGCCGCAGTAGACAAGGTTCAGAGAGATGTGTTTGGGGACCACAAGATGTGCGGACCACACTATTATTATGCGGCCGCAGAATGCAAAAGTGTGGTTGCACTCATAAATGTGCGGTCCCCAGAAATTTCCCATGTCCAACCCAAGATCAAGAGTATGGCCACACTCAGAAATATGCGGTCCGCACAGTCAGAGGAAGTGCGGTCGCACCCCAGATTTATGCGGCCGCAGAAGACCACCCTGTTAAGTGAGCTTCAAAGTGCGGACCACACACAGAATTGTGCGGCCGCACAACCTCCGCAGGGGCAATTTTGTCCGATAATTTTAGCTGGGTATAGATAGATCTTTTTATCATTTTTAGGTTAAGTTTTGAACTCTAGAAAATAGATAGCTATTTTTCTTTACTGTTTTGGGCAACTTTGTAATAGTTTATCATTTTAACATTAGATTTCTTCCCTTAATCATCTATTATGAGATTTATCTTAGTTTCTTCTTTAATTTATTCATTTCCTATGAGTAGATAAACCCTTAGCTAGAGTTGTGACCCAACCCTAGTATGTGTATCTAATGGGTGATTGATTTAGGGCTTATTTATGATTGGGTATATGATATTTAGCCTAGTTCTTGCTTGAATTTAAGAATTGATGGTTGCAAACATTGATTCATGCGTAATTGACTTAGTCTCTACTTGAGAAAGAGAGACTAAGTCTAGGAAAACTTGTCTAACAAGAAATTGGGGTGAACTCGAGAAATTGATAGCCCCAATTAAAGGGTCGAATCTAGAGATAGTAAGACCCGACTTGAGCATCTATCACTTGTTTCGTGAGATACCTATTTGGACTTGAGAAAGCCAAGTTGGGAAAAATCACTCAAACTACCGAGAGGTATAGAGTGCGTAATCGCGTGTGATTGCTATATTGTATCCCGACCAACCAAACATGCCCTAAAGCTCTCAATCCGTTAGGTAACCAACTAGGCAGAAGTTACAACCCTAGATCTTTTATAACCTTAAAATAACAATACCAAAAACATTGTCCCTTAGATTTACAATTACAAGCATTAGCATAGAAATTAGAAGTAGTAAAGAAATAACCGAATATGTGAAAGTGCAATCTTGGGCACGTCATATACTTAGACTAGGTATATACCTAATCCAACATAAAGCTCTCTGTGGAATCGACCCGGACTCACGTTGGGCATTTATAATTGCATCGACCACCTCACAATCCCAATTAGTGGTGTGAGTTTGAGCGACATCAATTTTTGGCGCCGTTGACGGGGAGCTAAAAACAGATTTAGCTATATATTTGGTTTTGTGTGTGATTTGTCTTTTTTTCCTTCCGGGTTACTAACCTTTTTGTGAATCGATTGTAGGTACAAAAATGGCTCTCAACAATGATCCTCTCGGAAACATGCCTTTGGGGGATGTGGACGTGGAAGATGACCTAGCTGAGGAGGTTCCTCTTGACCCTCAAGCAAATAGACGAGGCCAACCACCTCAAGACAACATTCCCGTTCCACCCCCAAATCCACCAAGAGCGGCTCCACATCGGGTGTTGCCGAATGAAGGGTATGCAAGTGCCATAGTCCCCCCACCCCGCTTTAGGATGGGCAACTTTCAAATCACAAATGTTATGCTCATATTGCTTGATCAACGGGGATTCTTCACTGGAGCTCCAAATCAAAATACGTACAAACACTTGAAAGGATTTGTGGACACTTTCTGGGGGAGTAAACAGACCAACGTCTCTGAGGATGCTCTAAGGTTGAGGCTATTTCCCTTCTCTCTACGGGGGAAAGCCTTAGACTGGTTAGAAAGATTGCCAAACCATTCTATCCATACATGGGATGAATTGGCTAAAAAATTCATTGCCAAGTTCTTTTCTCCCAGGCATATGGCTACTCTTGAGCCTGCACGAGATATGGGAGAGGTACCGTACTATAGTGAAAGAGTGCCCGAATAATGACATGACTGAGGCTATGATTCAACAAACCTTCTACATGGGGATCAATACTACCAATCAATGCGTGGTCAACGAACTTGCCGGTGGAAATTTCATGACAACACCATATGCCGAAGCTTGTGAAATCTTAGATGAAATGGCGAATACTTCATTGGCATGGCAAAGTAGAGCAAATGTTACTCAAGGTGATCCAAATGTGATTCACCTACACAATAAATTACATGATCACGGGCAAGCAATTGCCGAGTTGACCACTCCAATGAATCAATTGGCCAAAGCTCAACTTCAATAGGTTTAAGGTCCTAAGCAAGTAAATGCAATTGAAGGTGTCAATATGATGGTGAAAAAGCGAAGGCAAAATGGTCAACATATGCAAAACCGTGTGGAACAATTTATGCAAGATGATACTGGGTTTGACCAAGACGAATCATACAATGAACAAGAGGAAGAAGTTCAATATGTGAATAACTACCAAAGGCAAAGAAACAACTCTCAAGGCCCGAATCCACAACAATGGTGATCTTAAGGAAATCAAGGCAATTGGAGTGGTGGTACCAAAAATCAAGGTAATTAGAACAATAACAATAATCAAGGCAATTGGAACAATCAAGGCAACCGAGGCAATTGGGGTGGCAACAATCAAGGATATTGGGGAGGCAACAACCAAGGGGGTTGTAACAATAACCAAGGGAATCAGGGGCCAAGCTTTTAAAGGCCCCCGATGTATCAACAACCAAACAACCCGCCTCCTTATCCGTCTCATGGTTCCAGCTCTTCCAATAACGAGATGGGACGGATTAAAAATATGTTCAAACAAATGATGGAGAAAAATACTGACTCCGATGCTCAACTAGCCTCTCACAACACTTCAATCCGCAATTTGGAGGTTTAATTAGGGAAAATCTCGCAAGCTTTAAACACTCATCCTAATGAGGCACTACCTAGTGACACGGTGGTGAACCTGAAGGGTAGGAATAATACGGGACATGCCATGGCTGTAACCACAAGGAGTGGAAAAGGTGGGGAGGCAACAACATCAAACCAAATAAGAATTGTGGGTGATGATGTAGTGATTCAAGAAGATGAAATTCCAAGCAATATGGTTCAAGCTAATGAAGAAGCGAGAATTTATATTGATGAAAATGTGGAGGAGACTCAAGAAGAAGTGAACCCGTCTAGGGAACACGTGATTGACATACCGGAACTGGTAGTACCAAAGGCCAAGACACCAATGCCAAGGCCTCCTCCTCCATACCCTCAAAGGCTCACCAAGCAAAATAGCGAGAACCAATTCGAGAAGTTTATTGACATGATGAAGAGCTTATCCATTAATGTGCCATTGGTTGAGGCGTTGGAACAAATGCCCGGCTATGCAGAGTTCATGAAGGATTTGGTGACAAAGAAAGGATCAACTGTGAGACTATCAAGATGACACATCAAGTAAATGCTATTGTGCACTCAATGGCTGCGAAATTGGAAGATCCCGGCACTTTCACAATCCCTTGCACTATTGGAAGCCCCGACTTTGCCAAAGCTCTATGTGATCTAGGGCCGAGTATCAAATTGATACCCTACTCGGTGTTCAATACTTTGGGAATTGGGCAACCAAGACCTATATCTATGAGGTTACAAATGGCGGATCGTACTATAAAGAGACCATTGGGTATTATTGATGATGTGTTGGTTCGTGTTGATAAATTCATTCTCCCGACTGACTTTGTGATTCTTGATTGCGAAGTGGACTATGAGGTGCCTATTATCTTGGGTAGACCTTTCCTTGCTACGGGGAAGGCTCTTGTTGATGTGAAAGCCGGCGAGCTCACCTCCGGGTGGGCGATGAAAAGGTGGTTTTCCATGTATGCAAATATATGACGCAACCGAATAGCAATGAAGTTTGTTCGTTTGTGGACTTAGTGTACTAGGTGATTGTTGATGATGCTAGTGCCATGATGAATGTTGATGATACTTTGGAGGCCGTATTGCTTAATCTTGATGATGATGAGAAAGAAGGCTTTGTGGAATGTGTAAATGCATTACAAGGAATGGGGTCGTATACTTATGAACCCCAAAAATTGTCCTTAGATCTTAAGAACCGGAAGACTCCTCCAACAAAGCCCTCAATCGAGAAGCCTACCACTTTTGAGTTAAAGCCATTGCCTTCATATCTCAGGTATGAGTTTCTTGGCCCATGTTCTACTTTACCTGTTATTCTTTCCTCTTGCTTGACTAACGTGCAGGTAGATTCTACTTTGGTGGTGCTTCAAAAGGAGAAGAAAGCTATAGGATGGACATTGGCGGATATTCGGGGTATAAGCCCCGCCTTTTTGATGCACAAGATTATTTTGGAGGAGGATACCAAACCCTTCATTGAACATCAAAGAAGATTAAATGAAGCAATACAAGAGGTGGTGAAGAAGGAGATCATAAAATGGTTGGATGCCGGGGTTGTTTACCCCATTTTTGATAGCTCGTGGAACTCTCCGGTGCAATGTGTCCCAAAGAAAGGAGGCATAACTGTGGTAACAAATGACAAGAACGAGTTGATCCCCACAAGAACGGTCACCACGTGGAGAGTTTGCATGGACTATAGGAAGCTCAACAAAGTCACTTGGAAAGATCATTTTCCGCTTCCATTTCTTGATCAAATGCTTGATAGGTTGGCCAGATGATCTTTTTATTGTTTCCTTGATGGGTATTTCGGCTACAATCAAATTCTTATTGCTCCTGAGGACCAAGAGAAGACTATTTTCACTTGTCCCTATGGTACTTTCGCATTCTCGCGGATGCCATTTGGGTTAAGAAATGCACCGACGACTTTTCAACGGTGTATGATGGCCATCTTCACCGACATGGTGGAGGATTTTCTTGAGGTCTTCATGGATGACTTTTCCATAGTGGGGAATTCTTTTAATGAGTGCTTGGACAACTTGGACAAGGTTTTGGCAAGATGTGAGGAAACAAACTTGGTTTTGAATAGGGAGAAATGTCACTTCATGGTCGAGGAAGGCATAGTCCTCGGCCACAAAATTTCAAAGCACGGTATTGAGGTCGACAAGGCCAAAATTGAGGTGATCTCCAAACTCCCTCCCCCTACATCCGTGAAGGGAGTGAGGAGCTTCTTGGATCATGCGGGGTTCTATCACCGATTCATCAAGGACTTTTCTAAGGTGGTAAACCCCTTGTGTAAACTTTTGGAGAAGGATGCCAAGTTCCATTTCAATGAGGATTGTATGAAGGCATTCGAATTGCTCAAGTTCAAGTTGACTACTACTCCTATTATCACCGCACCGAATTGGAGCTTGCCTTTCGAGCTCATGTGTGATGCAAGCGATGTGGCGCTCGGAGTAGTTTTAGGGAAATGTATCGACAAAATCTTTCATCCGATCTACTATGCTAGTAAGACCATGAATGATGCCCAAGTCAATTATACAGTGACCAAAAAAGAGCTCCTTGCTATTGTCTTTCCTATGGAGAAGTTTCGCCCGTACTTGATGGGTACAAAGGTGATTGCCCACACCGATCATGCGGCGCTTCGGTATTTAATGAGCAAAAAGGATTCAAAGGCAAGGTTAATGTGGTGGGTGCTTCTATTGCAATAGTTTGATCTAGAGATTCAAGACGGCAATGGTAGTGAAAACCAAGTGGCGGATCACTTGTCTCGTTTGGAGGAGGAGGGGAGGCCACATGACGGCCTTGAGATAAATGATTCCTTCCCCGACGAGCAGCTTCTAGCCATTTCAATGACCGGGATGCCATGGTTCACCGATTTAGCCAATTATCTTGTGAGTTGTATTGTACCGAATGAGTTCTCTTCAAACCAAAGGAAGAAGCTCAAACGGGATTGCCTTGACTATTATTAGGATGATCCTTATCTCTTCCGGATTTGTACCGATGGTGTGATTCAACGATATGTGCCGAAGGAGGAACAAATGGAAATTCAGGCTTGCCACTCTTCACCATATGGTGGTTACTATGGTGGAGCTAGAATGACAACAAAAGTGTTGAGTTGTGGATTCTATTGGCCTACTCTTTACAAGGACGCTAGCGATCTCGTCAAGCGTTGTGATAAATGTCAAAGAGCCGGTGGGATTTCTAAGAAAAATGAGATGCCCCTCACCACCATCTTGGAGATTGATATTTTTGATGTGTGGGGCATTGATTTCATGGGTCCGTTCGTGATCTCTTGTGGGAACACTTACATATTGGTAGATGTGGATTATGTGTCAAAGTGGGTCGAATCCGTGGCTTTACCCAACAATGAAGCTCGAAGTGTAGTGGAAATTTTGAAAAAGAACATCTTCACGAGATTTGGTACTCCAAGGGCCATTATTAATGATGGGGGATCGCACTTTTGTAACAAAGCTTTTGATACCTTACTCACAAAGTATGGTGTCACTCACAAAGTGTCAACTCCCTATCATCCTCAAGCAAGTGGGCAAGTCGAAGTCTCCAACCGGGAGATCAAGAGTATTTTGTCAAAGACTGTGAATGCCAACCGGATGGATTGGTCGAAGAAACTTGATGGTGCTATTTGGGCTTATAGGACGGCTTACAAAACACCGATTGGTATGTCTCCGTATCGGTTAGTGTTCGGGAAAGCTTGTCACCTACCGGTGGAACTTGAGTACAAGGCTATGTGGGCATTGAAGAAGCTTAATCTTGAATGGGATATTGCCGTCAACTTAAGGGTGGCACAATTGAATGAGCTTGATGAATTATGGTACCATGTATATTCAAGTTCGTCCTTATACAAGGACAAGATGAAGTACCTCTATGACAAGTACGGAATAAGGAGTTCAAAGAAGGTGATCTTGTGCTATTGTTCAATTCTTGGTTGCGGATGTTTCCGGGAAAGTTGAAGTCCAAATGGAGTGGTCCATTTGAGGTTGTGCATGTAACACCCTTTAGTGAACTAGACTTGAAGAACAAGAATAATGAAGTATTTAGAGTCAATGGTCACCGGGTGAAACATTATCTTGGCAAAGTTGATGATGGCCACGTTGTGGCGTTAATCCATTTCAAGTGATTGATGGTAACCTGCGTCGTGCCGCGACGTTAAATCAGGTACTTCTTGGGAGGAAACCCATGTTTCTTTTCATTTTTCATTTTTCATTCTCTTCCTTTTTAGATAGGTTTTTTATTGAGCTAACTGGGTTTGAAGTGATTTGCAGGAATGAGTGTGCATTGCAGATACTATGATTGAAAAATTGGCCAAGTGTTGAAAACGTGCGGACCGCACATTTATTGTGCGGACTGCACAATTATGATTGCAACCGCACAACTGGAGACCCAAAAATGTGAACTCTCTGAAGTTTTGAGTTGTAGAAAATAGGCCAATCTGCGGCCGCACACAAAAATGTGCGGACCGCACAAATTTCTGCGGCCGCACTCACTTTTGTGCGGACCTCAGAATCTCAGCTCAAACGGTCAAACTATAAATAGGGCTTTTGAATACTATTCACACTTTACACTCTTTGAATTCTTGAACCCTAAGCAAACACTGTGCATCACAAAATAGTTCACACTTCATAATCAATTCATCAAGTCTAGATTCTCACCTGCATTCCTTCATCATTGGTATGTTCAACCCATGTTTGACTTTCTCCATTTTTCTTAATTTTTGTTCTTCATTAGTTTAGTTATTTTTAGGCCTAAAAATGTCAAATGTTCTTCATATGTGCTTAAAACCATGTGGGTATTTTCATGTATGCTAATTGGGGACTGGGTAGACCATTGATCATGTTTATTTGCTAATACCATGTCTAATTTTTGAAAGAATTGCAAGAAACCTAAAGTCACAGCCGTATGTTTTCAAATTGTGTGGCCGCACATAAAATTGTGCGGTCCGCAGATCTGTCGATTAGGGCAAACATGTGTTTGAAAAGTGCGGACTGCACTCAAAATTGTGCGGTCCGTAGAAACAATTGTGCGGCCGCAGAAAAATGTGTGCGACCGCACATTGGAACTTCATAGAACCAGTGTTTCAGCTTGGAATTGTGCGGCCGAACTCAAATTTATACGGTCCATACTTCAGCATGTGCGGCCGCACTTAAAATTGTGCGGTCCGTATTTCAGGGTGTGCGACCGCATTTTAAAATTGTGCGGTCCGCACATGATAGTTCGGCCGCACTCAAAACTGTGCAGTCTACACTGTCTCTTTTGTAAATTATTGTCCTACAACTGTACTGCAAATGTTTAACCTGTTTTGAACTCCAACTGACTTATGTGCCTTATATTGCAGATAATGGTTCGTTCACGAGGTAGAGGCGATACATCCAAAGGGAGAGGTGAGCCCTCCCGAGGCAGAGGAAAGGGCACTAACCCACTGGGAGTGCAATCTAAATTAATCGCCAAAAAGCCGACCACTGGGAGAGGTAGGGCCATAGAGCCCTCTGAATCTAGTTCCTATGACCCGTCTAGGGAAGTTTCTGAGGGTCAGTCAATGGAGGTACAACCTGAGGCCCAGTCCCAACCACCACAACCCACTGGGAGATAACAATTGCGCTACGAACCCTCCAATGCAGCAAGTTCTTCTGAGGGTTCCGATGCCGGTAGCCAGGGTTTAGAGCCCTCATCTACACATGCTCCTCCGGTACCAGTGGCAATAGATGATGATGATGATGGTAGAGGAGGTGACACTCGAGTGGGCGACCTAGAGAGGTCGAAAAAGAAGGAAGCATGGGAGGATCAGTTTGTGAGTTTGACAGCCTTCACAAGATTTAAAGAGTGGTGGCCCCAGAGATCGCTCACACTTGAGCGATAAATCTTAATGAAGGATTTGGATAAATACAATCCAAATGTCCTTCGACAGTTCTGGGAGTGAAAGGGGTGGATGGGGTTCACCCAAAGTGTCATCAATGTAAATGAGCACTTGGTTCGGGAGTTCTGTGCCAATGTGACTCACATAAAGAAGGGTACCAAGATAACAAAGGTGAGAAATTTTAAAGTCAAGTTCGACCCCAGCACTTTGAACACTTAACTGGGCTTTGAGGAGGTAGAGGCAGTCAAGTACGCTATGGGTGATGCAGCTTGCCCTTGGCTAGCTACGATTTTGGCTGCTCGAGGACCACCACCATCGTGGATCACAGCAAGGGTTCCTATCCTCCGGGACACCATAAATTTTGAAGCAAAAAGGTGGCAGACCTTTGTGTGCAGCCGTATCAACTCGAGCAGAAATGAGAACAATCTTCCTCTTCCCCGAGCAGTTTTGGTGGCTTCGATTATGGCGGGGTACCCAATCAATGTGGGTGCCATCATGTCGGACAACATGACAATAGATGTTCGAAAAGGTGAAAGCTCATACCCATATTCCAGCACCCTCACATAATATTTCAACGATGCAAAGGTGGAGCCAAGGACATTTGATATGAAAGTGAGGGCCAAGAAGCCCTTCTCATGGTACCACCTGCAGGGTACAGACAACCCAAAGTTCAAGGGTAAGGCCACTACCACCGTTAAGGCCACTACCACTGTTGGTCAATCTGATGAGCCATCGGTGGTGGGTACAGAGTCTGCTGGTGAGCCATCTACATCTCCCATACCTCCTAGAGCAGCCGGGCCTTCCACTGGGACATCTGACATGCCACCACCTTTATCTTCTAGACCATCAGCCTCAGAACCAGTGCCAGCTTCATCCACTTATCCACTTACTGCGCTGTGTGTCTCCCAGACATTGGCGAGTCTCAACAACTGGATGAAGACAACCACTTTTAAGCTGTCTGACATATCCAGCATTGTTGCAGCACAATCTTCTACCCCAGCAGCACCACAGGTCCCTCCATCAGTGGAGAAAACATTGAAGAAGATTTTGGAGAACCAGAAGATCATTATGTATACACTGGTGGCTTATGGGGGAGCTATTGAGGAGTTGGGCAAGCAAGCAAAGAAGATGAGGAAATCCCAGGCTTCAAAGAAATCAGTGGAGAGATTGAGGAAGGAGGTGACGAAGATCGCAGCCGTGGGTGATTTGCCATTTGACCTACTGATAGAGACAGATCTATCAGTACCAGCAGACCCAGCAGCACCATCAGTAGAGGCACCAGCTGGCCAGTCTGACGAGCCAGATCTTGCTGCCCACACTGTTGAGGAGATGCTTCAGATGCTCGCCAACCCTGTTGTTCCCCAGCCAGATGATGATGAGATACAGTTGGAGGAGCCCGAGGGTGGTGATACTGACAGTCACCCTGAGACGAGATAAGGAGTTTTCTCTACTCTCTACCCTTCCTTATTTTGATTTTGCTAAGCATTGAGGATAATGCTTGTTCTTATTCAGGGGGGTGGTCTATTTTGGTTTGATTTGATGACATTGGCCTGTAATAACTTTAATACTCTTTTTCTTTTATCTTTATTTCCTCCCTCATTATGTATATATTCATCCCTCTTGTATATATTATATTTCTCTCGGTCTGTATATTCATTTGCCTTACTTTCAGTAGTTTATTTCATAACTTCTTCATTTTGTTTTCTTAATATTATAGCTTCTTAGTTAGTTTAATAGCTTCTTTTTGATTTGTTAGCTTCTTTTTGATTTGTTAGTTTCTTTTTACGTTTAAGTGAACAATAAGCCTTTGGTTTTCTTTATGCCACAGCTCTTTCCAAGGTAGGTTTTGTGTGAACCGGGTGGCTCTTCCCAACGATGGATGGCGTGACAGCCTTCTTAAGGGATCAAGTCCGTTCTTGATGTTTAGGTAGAAACAATATTAAAAATGAATAAATAAGGGTCGAGCAGGCTTCACTTGGTACCAACACACTTAACTACACGCTTATGGTTAAAAATAAGTTTTTGGAAAGAAATGGCTCTATTTAGTGACCTTGTGACTCTTGTGTTGACTTAGGTAATTATCGGGTGGTTTAGTTGAACCATTAGCGACTTTCAAACTTGAATGCGGTTGTTGTGGCCCCTCGACTCTATTCTCTTTAACAATCCGGTGGTGTGAGAAGTGAGGTATTTTGTTACAAGTCCAAGTACCCGTACAAATGGTCTAGAACTTGCCCCGAATGTGTTTCTAGGCGAAATTCTAAGTTAGCTTGGCTTGAAAAGTGATTGTAGGCTCTCCTTAACCCGTTTTGAAACCTTCCATGGCCCACCAATGATATCATCCTTAGTCAACCCTTTTGACCCTAAAACCTCTTTTATTCGATTACCGCGTTACAAGCCTTTACCCATTTTATAGTGACCCTCTCTTGGCACCCAAGCTTTCTTTAGCACTCATGAGAAACAAATGGCTAAAACATAAGTTTGGAGGGAGAGACGGGGAGTTTAAAGATGGTATCAAGGCACAAAAAGAGAAAAGAAATGAAGAAGAGGAAAGGCAAAAAAAGAAGAAGGAAGAACAAAAGAAAAACACAAAAATAAAGTGAATAATGTGAAAGGGTTGAAAAGATTCAAAAGAAAGCAAAAGTGCAAAGCATGGAGAAAACAAAGAAGGAGAATATGAATAGCATGACCAAGAAAGAGTGATGTCAAGTCTCTCTAGTTCCCCCTAAGAAAAAATAAAATGACTCAAAGAGTCGGCAAAATATGAGCCACAAAGAGGAAATGTAGTGCTAAAGGAAAGATGAATCAATTCCATTCCAATATTTCCCTCCTTAGTCCAAAAGCCTTCGTTACATGCTGAAAAAGTCCTACGTGATTTCAAGCCGGGTAAACTTACATTAGTGGTGATCTACAAGAGGGGCAAGCATATGGTACTTAGAGCCGGGCTTGTGACATTCTTTTGAGAGTGATGAGTGAACCTTTCTCTATTCATTGCATTGTGTGCTATATTATTAAGTGAGATGAGCTTCCAGAGAGTATATGAGGAGGAGTTTGGGATCCATAACGACCTATATAAAAGTACAAACTTCCTTGAGGAATTAAATCAACTCATGATGCTCAAGCGTCACATTAGAGCTATTTGTACTTTAACATTCAAATCATAGGCTTGTTAATGATTCATGAGTGTGTGGGTAATTGTTGGTCCCAATTGATGTGTGTTTGATTCAACTTAGGCTAGCTGAAATAGCCCTTTTCTAGTGGAGGTGGGAATTGCCTTAATTGCTTGAGGACAAGCAAAAGCTTAAGTTTGGGGGAGTTGATAAGTAGGGATTTTGACTGCTTATTTTCTCTCTTTTACTTACGTTTTAGCTCAAAATGCTTAAATGTATTCCCGAGAACTAATGAAATGTGCTTTCTTGCAGGAATATTGGAAAACGAGCCAAAGAAATAAAAATCAACTAAGAAGGAGTAAACATTGGACAAGAACCACTATCATAATTCCTTAATAAAGTGCGGACCGCACAATTATTGTACGGCCATAGTAGACAAGGTTCAAAGAGATGTGTTTTGGGTACCTGAAGATGTGCGGATCGCACTATTATTGTGCGGCCGCAAAATGCAAAAGTGCGGCCGCACTCATAAATGTGGGGTCCGCAGAAATTTTCCATGTCCAACCCAAGATCAAGAGTGCGTCTGCACTCAGAAATGTGCAGTACGCACAATCATAGGAAGTACGGCCGCACACCAGATTTATGCGGCCGCAGAAGACCACCCTGTCATGTCAGCTTCAAAGTGCGGACCGCACACAGAATTATGCGGCCGCACAACCTCCGCAGGGACAATTTTGTCCGATAATTTTAGCGGGTATAAAAAGATCTTTTTCTCATTTTTAGGTTATGTTTTGAACTCCAGAAAATAGATAATCATTTTTCTTTACTGTTTTGGGCAACTTTGTAATATTTTATCATTTTAACATTAGATTTTCTTCCCTTTTATCATCTATTATGAGTTTTATCTTAGTTTATTCTTTAATTTCTTCATTTCCTATGAGTATCTAAACCCTTAGCTAAGGCTGTGACCCAACCCTAGTATGGGTATCTAATGGATGATTGATTTAGGGCTTATTTATGATTGGGCATATGATATTTAGCCTAGATCTTTTATAACCTTAAAATAACAATATCAAAAACATTGTCCCTTAGCTTTACAATTACAAGCATTAGCATAAAAATTAGAAGTAGTAAAGAAACAACTGAATATGTGGAAGTGCAATCTTGGGCACGTCATATACTTAGACTAGGTATATATCTAATCCAACATAAAGCTCTCTGTGGAATCGACCCCGACTCACGTTGGGTATTTATAATTGCATCGACCGCCTCACAATCCCAATTAGTGGTGTGAGTTTGGGTGACATCAGAGGGCTGGTGCAGCAACAGGTATCTCAGGTGTCTACCCTCCAGCTGGAGCTATTGGGGGATCCTTTGTAGCAGCTCGTACGAGTGCTCTGGCTGCACCGCATGGACGTCCTCGACCTCTACCCCAGCCCCGGCCTCTTGCGGCTCTAGTAGGGGGCGCGGGTGCCTGGTCATCAGATCCGCATGTACGTGTCCTCACCATCTATGAGAGAATAGAATATAGAAGTTTAGAATTTTTGATGTCAACAAATTTCGCACGACAAGGAATCAAAGAAATGTAATTTTTCCTAACAGTTCCATAGCCTCCCGAAGATAAGTACAGACGTCTCTGTACCGATCCGCGAGACTCTAATAAACCGGCTTGTGACTCACGACACCTATGAACCTAGAGCTATGATACCAACTTGTCACGACCCAAACTCCCTCCGTATAATGTCGTGACAACACCTAGTCTCTACGACTAAGTAAGCCTAACAAATTGCGGAAAATAACAAAACAAAAGTAAAACTTGGCAACTAACAACAGTGGATAATTAAATAACTAGTAACAATGTCGCTCGGCATGTATAATAACTAATACTCTATAAATACACAATCTTCCCAAAACCTGGAACATCATAAGTCACAATCTATAGAAGGAAACTAGTATCTCTATACACCAGAGTATAACAAAAGAAGTACGGAAGGTAAATGACATAGGAGAGAATAGAGGGGGACTCCGAGGTCTGCGAACGCGGCAGATGTACCTTGAAGTCTCCGTACAATAGCAAGTACTCTTAGCTAATAGCAGGGCTAATAAGAAGTATCTGGATCTGCACACAAAAACATATGCATAAGAGTAGTATGAGTATACCTCAACGGTAACCAGTAAGTGCCAAACCTAACCTCGATAGAGTAGTGACGAGGTCAAGTCAGGCCCACTGGTATATAATAAATAAAGCGGGAGAAT
This sequence comes from Nicotiana tomentosiformis, assembly GCF_000390325.3. NCBI lineage: Eukaryota > Viridiplantae > Streptophyta > Magnoliopsida > Solanales > Solanaceae > Nicotiana > Nicotiana tomentosiformis. The sequence continues at coordinate 102,230,187 of NC_090820.1, read as the reverse complement.
ATCACAGTATAATAAGAGACTGGAATTTAACAAAAGAAACATACAACAAAATAACAGTGCAACACAGAGATAAATAACAGGGGATCTCACGAGATACCGTCTCATAGTCCCAAAATAAATATACAGGGAGAACTCCCAAGGTACCTCCTCGTAGTCTCAAAAGTAAATATACAGGGAGAACTTACGAGGTACCGCCTCATAGTCTCAAAAGTAAATGTCCAAGGAGAACTCTCGAGGTACCACCTCGTAGTCTCAAAAGTAAATATGCAGGGAGAACTCCTGAGAAACCGCCTCGTAGTCTCAAAAGTAAATATGCAGGGAGAACTCCAGAGGAACAGCCTTGTAGTCTCAAAAGTAAACACACAACTCAAACAATTATAGATGATAGGTACAACAAGAGAATCTACAGTTTAGACTAAGTACAAGTCAAGAAAAGAAGCAGGAATTCACTAGGCATGCTGCAAAGAGTTCAAATAAGCAGTTAAAGCATGTAGACATGCGATATTAGACTAAATAGGATAGCTACACATATTGGAATAGCTCAATTAAGAATGAAAATAGACTAATACTCATTCAAACGGTATAACTCAAATTAAAGGAAAAGCAAATTACTACTCAGTAAAATAAATCGGGAATTACAACAAATAGCCCGTGTATGTACTCGTCACCTCATGTACACAACACTCACATATCACAACAGTACCAAATCATAAGGGGATTTCCCCCACACAAGGTTAGGCAAGCCACTTACCTCGAACCAAGCTTAATCAATCAGTAAGAATGCCTTTTCCATGAATATCCGACTCCGAATGACCAAAATCTATCCAAAATCAATTACATACCATAAATACAACAATAAAAAACTAATCTAATTAATGAAATCAAAGCTAAAGCAAGAAATTAGAAAATCGCCCCAAAAAGCCTCTCCGGGATCACGTCTCAGAATCGGATAAAAGTCACAAAATATGAACACCCATTCACTCACGAGTTCACTCGTACCAAAATTATCCAAATCCGATATCAAAATCTTAATCAAAACCCAACATCTTAGTTGAAGAACTTCTTCCCATTTTCCCCAAATTTTCACCCAAATCCTAAATTAAAAGACGAAATTAGTGATAGATTAGTGGAATATAATCATAAATGGATTAAGAATCGTTACCCAAAAGCTTCCTCTGAAAATCTCCCAAATTATCGCCCAAATACGAGCTCTCAAAGTTCCAAAATTGAAAATAGGATAAAGCCCTCGAACTTGGCCTTTTCTGCCCAGCGATTTCGCATTTGCGGGCCTATAATCGCACCTGCGATGCTGCACCTGCAGAAATTCCATCGCAGGTGTGGACTTAACTTAAGTCCCCTGGATCCGCATCTGTGAGAGAAGTGTTGCACTTGCGGATACGCTCCTACGACCAAGGAACCGCACTTGCGACCCTCACCGCTCCAGCGCACGGGCCAACAGCAGAAGCGAGGCCGCTTCTGCGCAATTACCTACACACCTGTGAACCCAGCTTGGGCTGCCAAATCCCGCATCTGTTCTCCTTCATCTGCACGCGAGAGTCCGCACCTGCGGTCTCCCCAACGCAGGTGTGAAAACACCAGAAACCAGAAACTTCAGCAACTACACAAGTCCAAATTTCGATCCGTTAAGCATCCAAAATACACCCGAGGCCCCCGGGACCTCAACCAAACATACCAACAAGTCCTAAAATACCATACAAACTTAGTCGAGCCCTCAAATTACATCAAACAATGCTAAAAATATGAATCGCCCTCTGATTCAAACTTAATGAACTTTGAAACTTCAAACTTCTACAAGCGATGCCGAAACCTATCAAATCACGTCCGATTGACCTCAATTTTTGTACACAAGTCATAATTGACATTACGGACCTACTCCAACCTCCAGAATTAGAATCGGACCCCGATATCAAAAATTTCACTACCGGTCAAAATCTCCAAAAATTTGACTTTCGCCAATTCAAGGCTAAATCACCTACAGACCTCCAAAACACAAACCGGACACGCCCCTGCCCCCTAAGTCCAAAATCACGGAGCTAACGGAACCGAAAGAACTCTATTCCGGAGTCGTCTTCACACAGTTCTGAGTGCGGTCAAAATCTTAAGGTTTAAGCTTCCGTTTATGGACTAAGTATCTCAAAATACTCCAAAACCAACAATAAAACCTCCCGGCAAGTCATATAAGCAGAAAATGATACGGGAGATCAAAACGACCGGTCGGGTCGTTACATGTTGCTTCAATTCAGTTCACAGCATAATGGATCCTACTCCTAAAAAAAATAAAACTAACTACATCCGGTTCAAACAAAATCCTTGGAAAAGAACCATGACACAAAGAAAAAACAAGGTGGAATTACTACACTACATACAAAGAAAATCTTTTCGTCCTTTTTCTTTAGACTTAAATCCCTCAAGAAAACTATCTAGGAGATCCATCATCGGGAAAAGTCCAATTTTTTCTACTTTTGTTTTTTGATTTTTCTCAGGAGCTACTAAAATACTACACAACTATAAAAAACAAAAATATGAAACTAAAAAAAAGAAATATAATACTGCTAATGATCTAAAGAAATTCTCCCACCCCACACTTAAATGAGTGCAGTTTCCCCAATGCACAAATAAAATAAAATAATAACGAGGGTGGACAAAAAACTCCCTGAAAGGCCAAAAGCCGAAGCAATAGCGGCTCACAGGTACTCAGACTTCCCCCAGGCATGGCCCTTTGTGTGGGCACCCCACATGTAGTTCTCACCATCTAGCTCGCTTTTGCACTCTTCCAATGGATTTGCTTCATATGCTTATAATCCTACAAAATAAAAACAAACACTACAAAAATAATATAATAAAAACAAAAGAAAGCAGTAAAGTTGGGTTGCCTCCCAACAAGCGCCTGATTTAACATCGCAGCACGATGTGAACCACTTTTTCATCCACCTTGAACTTATAAATTGTACCCCTAACATGGCATCCAGTCTGCAGCTATGCTCCAGTGGTGGGGCTACAAAGATAACCAGGCCAAGTAATAAATTTTTCACTCTACACTTCCTTTAGATGAGGAATGTAATTTTTACTTTTTGGCACAATAAATTCAAGAGTATCGGCACTCTCATACTCACCCTTTGACTCCCCCATAGGCTCAGATGACTTGATTAGCATCTCACTATCTAAACACAATGTGGAAAAATGATTGGAATGAGGTCTAATGCGCCCAAACTCATGAATTGTACTACTATTTATATCCCCATTTACACAGACACTCAATTCCCTAAAAGTAATGTTATTTACTGTCTCATATGACTCTAGAGCACTTTTCCTAATATTGGCATCATCAAGAAAAAAATGGTCTAATGATTGGAATTCTCGTTTTAGCTCCTCAATTTGGTCTAGAAGATTTTTTTCAGTTTCACACAGCTCATCATTAAATTATTGGGCATTGAACGCACCAACCTTTGCACTCAAATCTGCATCCAAGTTGTGCAAACCCGAGCCAAACTTGTCAATTTCTTGTGCAAGATCAACTCTCTCCTCCGACCAATCATTCACCAACTTTGTTAGAAGATAACGTCGTTCCGCATATTCTCTTAATCGTGAATATCCATCCCAATACCAACCCTTACTCCTATATTCAAATTCAGACCTCCTAAAGTTCAGGTCATGACAAGCCCAAAAAGACGGGCTATAAAAGTCTTCTATCAATCAAGCGTCTTCATCAATAACCTTATCTCCGGATATTTCATCCCCAGATGTCATGTTAGGAGAACTATGAACAAACTTAGAGAAAAATCAAATTGTTATAAAAATAAAAAATATTTACTAAAAAAAAGAAATAAGCAAAACCTGTAAAGATAAAAGTAAAAGTCTAATAAAGAAAAATAACTAAATAGGAAAATTAAAACTTGAACAGAAATCAATTAAAAGCTTAACTTGGATAAACAATCAAGAACAAAGTCCCCGACAACGACGCCAAACACTTATTGGTTCCCCAAGTACACGCAAGTATATATGGCCGTCAAGTAATAAAGTGACTCGAAAGTCGGATGTCGAACCCACAGAGACTTAGATTAACCGTTACTAAGCAAGCTAAAATCAGTTAATTGTCCAAGATAATCAAGAGTTTGATTTTTCCATTACAACTACTATTGTGAAATTTAAACACGTTACACAGGGAGATATAGATTTCAGGGCTGTAATCGGTTTATCAATCTTATTGAGTTCGTAATTATACCTGTTAATCCAAATTATCTATGATTGCTAGTTGACTATATCGTTTATATAAATAGAATGTTCCCACAATACTATCCGTCTATCCATAATATATCAACCCTATATTCCCATGGTCTTGAATCTATCATGAAGAAATATAATACGGTATTCAACTAAGCAAGACTGTTAGGTATATTCCTATCCTAACTGCGAAATCTTTCCCCGAGCCACGGGTGCAGAAATAAGCTCTCTCTAATTCTACTCTAATATAAACACGGCTTTCCCAAGCATAGCATAGATAGTAAATAGAACTCAACTGCTGGCCAAATAATTAAGCAATTATGCACAGAATTAGAGAAATAACCAAAGATGATAACTCAAATTAACGGTAGTATAATTAATAAACTTCAATATTCATGACAATCACAACCTTAGAACGTGAAATTTAGCTCCACATAGACATGGTAGCTAAACAATAAATTATCAAAAAAAATAAAGATTAATAAGTTTGATGAAAGAAAGATGGAATCTAATCAATTCCGGCCTCCACGACGGCTCCGTGATCTCCCTAGGTCTAAAGTATGTCAAAAGTCCTATAAAAAATATTTTTACATGTATTTATACTAATTAGGGTCGGGCCCAGACGAAAATACATTTTCTAGCCGAAATAGGAAAACTTGCAAACTTATTGATTTTCATGTGTTACACCGTGCGTCGCCCCGTGCGTCGCACTAGTGCTTTTTCCTGTAAGACCAAAAAACTTAGTCTCTGAACTTTAGAAATTTCTGACATAAAATTACACTAATGCATCGCACTGTGCATCGTACTAGTGCATTTCTTCAACAGTTGCTTCTTCCTTGAATTTTTACGTCCAGAATTGATCTTCGACCTCCGAACACGATCTCGGCTTAATTCTTTGGGCTTTTACTTAGATTTCAAAGCTCCAAATAACTCGAATTAGCTCCATAATATATGCATAACTCAAAATCACTCATACAAGGCATAAAATACGTAATTTGTGCAAGACACTAGCGATTAAAGCTGAAACACAATTAAAGTACAGTAATTTAGAGTATAATAAGCGACGAAAATACGCAATTATAGTCTACCATCAGTAATTAGTACTAATTTAGATAAAGGACTATTAGTATTTTTTTTTTTAAAGTTTGGAGCTGTCTTGGCTGGATGAAGGGGAGGATTGATAAATTTTGTGGCCTAAAGCTAAATTTTAATAAGTAACATTAAGTTTATTCTATAAAATTTGTGTATGTTTTATTTGAATTTTATGACGATGGTGTTCAGACCATCTTAGCAGCATGCACCTCGACTATTTACTAGTTATCTACTATATCACACTAATAGAAACGTGAGGTTACACGACCCCCCAAGGTTCGGGTAATGTTTCTGAGAAGACTAAGGTAATTTCTTTTCTTAATTATTAGCATCTACATATTGATCTCAAAATTTTATCCAGAAGTTTAAGAATAATTTTATACATTTTGAATAGTTTAATATATTTGGAAGTGAAAATGAATTGATCCACCATATCTTTTAAGAATTAACCAAGTCAAAACGATTTTTCAAAGATTTTGTTGTTTTATTATCGACGTGTTATCAGATTGTTACTTTCTACATGTTGTATGTTTATTGAAAAACTGAGATATACTTGTCCAAGCAACCTCAATCAAATTTAGAGAGAAAATGCATAAAGACCCCATTCAATTTGTCTTGAAAAATCATTTACACATCTAAACTGTATGGGTGCCCTAACACCCCACTATTATTAAAATAAATGTATTTATTTACTCCCTCCTAAGACCTGGCCAGCCGCGTGTCTTTGACAACGGAATTGAGCGCGTCTTTGCTCTCTTTTAATCGTTAAAAACACCTAGAAAAAGAAAGAAATTAAATTTTTAACTTCAATATAACCCCAACCAATGGTAAAATCCATTGTTCCCAAACATTTTACCAAACCCAATTAAAGAACCCTAATTTCTTCTTCATCTAAATTCTGCCGAAATTGCATTAAATTGCCTTTTGAAGTTTTGATCTTTGAAAGCAAAGGTAGATCTTTCTGCTTCTTAAGAACCCTAATTTCTTTCTTTTATTATTATTATTATTTCTTTCTCCTAAAATTCAATTTCTCCCAGTTAAACATTGTAATGTGGCTGATGTTTTTAATTTTTTTGTCGGCATATGATCTGACTTTGGTATTGTTTGTTTGTGTTGTAGTTGTTGCAATGCCTTCAAAAGGCTTGAATTTAACAAGGCTTTGCACGGAAGAGGAAGAAAATGCGTCAAGTGGATAAATTCGATACAACCATGGCTATGTGCTGCCTTTGTTAACAGCTTGGACCCCTCGAAACCCAGGAAGAAGATATTGGGTTTGTCCATACTATGGGGTAAATGATAGTAAAAATTCTTTCAATAATTGAGTTGCGAAAAAATAGTATTGATTAATTTTCTTTTATTATTCATCTTAGGGTCCATGATCTTGTGATTTCTGGGTTTGGAAGGATTCCGAAATTGATCCTAGGTCCAAATTTGTTATTCCAAAATTGCTTGACAAAATGGGTGAACTTAAGACTGCATTAGAAGGCTTTGAAAATCTTGCCAAGATGAGGGCAACTTTAAAGGTTGAAAACACCATAAAAGGGGAGAAGATGAAGAAGATTGAGGCTCAATTGGTGAAATTGCAAGTTGATATGGAGAAGATGAAAGAGAAGGAAAAGAAGTGGAAGAGCAAATTGGCTAAGTCAAAGACTAGGGAAAATGTACTTTGGTTCATTATATTGGGGATGTGTATTATACTTGTTACTTGTAGGTATCCAGGAATGTCATTGAAAGAAGATACAATGAGGTTGCCATTTTGAATCTAATTTTGTCATCTCAATATGTATGTAGTTATTGCTTGTAGGTATTGTTTTGTATGTTTGTAATGGACAGTTCATTTGAATGTAATGAGCCTTTCAACGGAATGTAATCTAGTGTTGTTTCTAATGAAGTGATATTTTTACATTTTGAAATATTGTGGATGTGTTCTTGTTATTTCTTTGTATGCCCAGAACTTGTCAATCAATCAAGTGTGTATCTTCATACATCTATTTTTATTGTTTAATATCAATAATAGACAGATAAAAGACTTAATATGGCAACTACATAAACTGTATTAAAACACATATTTGGTCTCATTGACCTAAAAGAAGCAGTCCTAATAAACAGTCACAAAATGAGATAACAAAACATCTATTTGTTCTCATTGTAGCAGCAGCAAAAAAGACACCATAAGATAACAAAATGTGAAATGCAGTCTATAGCTGCCTAAAAATCCTTATCATAATACAGAATTGCAGTCTATAGCTGCCTAAAATTTTATCATAATGCAGTCTATTGCAATACAGTAATTCACAAAACAGTATCTTGATCAATATGGTGGTTTTACAGTGGTGCTTTCCTGGCTCAACTTAGCAGCCCTAGACCTTGTTTGAATGAGTTTCTTGCTTCCCAATTGTTGAAGTTGCCTTGATGTCATAGTTTCTTTACCTTTTTATTTAACACCTCATGTTGGTTAATGGACTAGATCTCTAATTACTTCTGTTGAATACCTCACATTCTTAAAGTTCGTAGAGGACATTCCAGGCTGCCAAAATCCAACAGAAAATTAGGCAATGAATTCACCTAAATATGAGAGGGTGTGTTAGAACTTACATTTTGAATTTTGAAGCCATTTTGAGTGTGTAAAACTCTCATCCCAACCATCCTTGGCCTGTTATATTGTGTTCTTACATCACTGCTAGTACTAACACCCTACATCAACCAATTAAAAGTAAGAATCTGTCAATTATTTAAAAAAGAGAAAGAAGACATTAAAGGGAAGACCCTCACCTTTTCTTTAGAACCTTTTGGCTTACCCCTTGCTCTTCCAGTACTTTGCTTTGGTGGCTTTGAACTACCAACACTTGCAGGCACAGAACTTGTTGAAGTAGCACCAGTATTACTTCCAGCAACTTTATGACAACCCCTCTTGTTATGACCCTTGTTATGAAAATTGCTATATGTCATTTCCCCTCCACTTTTGGTCAATTTTTCTGTCTTATTTTTACCTGGCTCTTTTCTTCTAAGCTTCTTTGGCATGCCTGGCATCTTCTTGACATGAGGTGGTATAACAGTTGGGTTTTGTGACTCTGGCCACATATTCATATCCAAAACAGGCTGAAGAAAATAACTGTATGTTTTCATGTAAGTGGCATGATTATACCAGTGAGAAATATAGTTCAAAGGCTCCAGATTTTTATAATGTAGGGCAGCAACTGCATGAGCATATGTTATGCCTTTTAACATCCAAGCTCTACAGGTGCATGTTTGCCTTTTGATATCCACCGGATGCTTCACTTCACTTATACCTGATCCTTGCTTCACTTCAAATCCAAACTCACCATTCCAGGAAATGTTACATTTTATTGACCTTTCTGTGTTCTCTTCTAAGACTTTCATAGCCATTGGTGAAAAATATGTAATCCAAGTGTTTCCAAAGTGCATGAGTTGACCTATTCTGTTCATCATCTTCACCCTTATTTCTTCAAGCATTGTCACTATAGTCTTCTACCTTGCTGCCAAAATCCAAGCATTGAAATATTTTGCCATATTATTGTCAACACTGTCACACTTGCAGAATGTGTTGAAATACATCATGCTCCATCTTTCTATGTTGTAGTACAACAGTTCATCAACTATCTTATTACCCAATTTCTTTATTTCATCCAGATTTTTCTTTAACTCCCACTCATAGATAGACCTTGTACACCTCCAGAAGCAGTTCCTTCTCTCTATGCCCCTCCATTTCTTTGACCAGTTAGCTAGGATGTGCCTTGCACACATCCTATGCTCAGTATTTGGAAGTAGATTTGTTATAGCATTCTCAAGTCCCTGCAAAATGAACAATGATAGTTAGTTTTAAGTTAAATAGCAGTAGAAAAATAACAATAAACTACAACTGCTTACCTTTTGCATGTTTGTTATAATGGTCAGATTTGTACCATCTCCAACCTGAAGATCATCTTAAAAGGTTGACAAACCACCTCCAATTGTGCATATTTTCAATCTCAACAACAGCCCAAGCAAGTGGAAGCATCTGATTATTTCCATCTTAGCAAACTGCTACAAGTAGTTGGCCTCTACATATCCCTTTCAGAAAACATCCATCCAACCCAATGCATGGCCTACAACCAGCCAAGTATGATTTCTTCATTGCATCAAAACAAATATAGAACCCAACAAACATTTTCTTCCTACCTTCAAAAGTTTCATCACTAAGCTTCACTACACATGTACTCCCTGGATTAGATCTAAGAAACTCATCACTATAATCTAATATTCTGCCATACTCCAGTTTATGATCATCCATTATCTCATTCAACACAATATTTCTTACCCTCCTATAAACTGTCCTCCCAACATACAATCCCAATTTCTTTCTAATAAACTCCTGAAACTTGAATATTCTAATGTTAAGTTGTTCTTTTATCCTCTCATTGAACCTTTTGGCCAAGAACTTTGAATTACATAGCTTGTTTCTGTTAGTAGGGTCATATTTGTGAACTGGATTGTAGTTCTTGACTACAAAATCCTTAGTCCTAGAATCATAACTAGCAACTAGAAGCCAAGGACAATATACCTTCTTGCACTTAACCCTCACCCTTGTAGGTTCATTTACATACTCTTCTATAAAAACCTTTTGTTGAACAACATATTTAGTTACGGCTTCTCTGAAATCTCTCACACTTGCAAATATAAGTCCAGTTTCCCTAACTATTTTCTTGCACGTCTTATCAAAGATTACTCTTCTTTTAGTCTTTCTTCTTCTAGCTTTAACTTTTTGTTGAACCTCCCCTTCACCTTTATCATCAACATCATCTGGATCTGTCTCAAAGCTAGTAACTTTATCTGAATAGTAATAAGGCTCATCACCACCTATCTTACCTTCTAAATTCTTCTTCTTCCTAGATTCATATTCATCATACCCCACATCCCTCTCTTACCTAGTTTAACATGTTCTTGTTTAGGAGCACTTTCTTTTCTCTTCCTTCTCTCTACAGTCCTTCTTTCTGCCCTAAATGCCTTGTACTCCTCATGTGTATCACTGCCATAATCAGCTTCTCCTTCTTCAAATAATTCCTCATACTCTGAATCTGAGCTATTATCAGTGCTGCTGCTAGATTCAGATGAGGAGTTTGAACTATCATCAGTAGTAACAGCTGCATGCACACTATTATTGGCACTAATTTTCAGCAGCATTGGATGCCTTTTCAAAAGTTTCCAAACCCTCACAGCCCCCCAAATCTTGACCATATTCCTTCTCAAAAGTAACATTACTATCACCCCCACTTGGCTGCCATATTCTAATTTGGAGGGGGGAGGGGAACACTACAACATCATCAACCATGTGATCTACATATACCTCCAAAATATTCCTACTTTTTAACTCTTCACAAATACCCATAAGGTCCCTATTAACTTTAATTACTACTAAACTGGGACAATTAGGCGGTCTAACATAAATAAAAGTAGAAAAACTATTGTACCCAAACTCTTTCACATAACCTAGAAACTCAAAATATGAGAACCTATCAACATCGACATCAACACAATCACTAATCATCCCACTAACATAATCCTCCATTGCAAAGGAATGTAACTTATCCATGGAGATTTTTTCGCCATGGAAAAACCTCAGTATAACAAGTACAAAAGACATTGAAATACCTTAATATAGTAGAAAATAAACTAATTAAGGATTAATAGTTACTATTAGACCTGATCCTTACAAGTGACAACCCATGCAACAAGAAAAAATTGAAATTTGGTTATTATTACACCTTAAAAATTGTATTTCTGTTACTCGATTTTACATTGAAAAAGATACAGTGAAGAAATTTGAAGCAAGTTCAAAACCCTAGTTACGGATGATATTAAACAAACTAAAACAAAGATAACGTTTAAGGTTGCTGATAGAAAAGGCTAGGGTTGATGGATTTACCTCCAAACTAAAACAGAGAAAATCATTTGAACTTGATTCTTCAAAGACCTTCAGCTTCGAACGGGTCTTCCACCAACTCGTCAAATGAAACAATAACAACAAACATAACCCTAAAGAACAATGAAATCAAAGGATTTTGCAACAGGTCCCTTTGATTTTGGTCATGCAAATCGATTTTGGTGAGGCAAATCGAATCTTTGAAGGTTAGGCATTAGGGTTCTTCAATTAGGGAATTTTTAACTAACGAGGAGTGTTAGTAATAGTGGAAGGCTTATATTTTAATTTACTGAATATTTTAATTACGTGACTTCATAATCAAAGTGCGTGTTTCCACTCAAGTTATTATAGTTGGGCCAGGGCTTAGGAGGGAGTAAATAAATATAATTATTTTAATAATAGTGGGGTATTAGGACACCCGTAAAGTTTAAGTGTGTAAATGATGTTTAGGACAAGTTGAATGGAATCTTTATGCATTTTCTCTTAAATTTAAAAAGAAAGTATAAAGTTTTGGGAAATTTTATATTAATGATGATTTTATAACATAATAGTATAATTTGCGGCGGCCTTCAAACATTTATATTTAAAACAAATGCCTAGTGGTCGTTGGCTCTAGCGGTTACTCCCTCCGTCTCAAAATATTTTTAATGATTTTTAAAAATAGTTGTCTCAAAATTATTTGTTATTTTAAAAGTTCAAGATAATAAATTATATTTTTCCTATCTTACCCTTAATAGCAATTGTTCTAGAAAATGAAGATAGATAAATAGAGTAAATATTCAATGAATAGATATTATATCTTAAGACATAAATAAGGGCAAAATAGTCTAAAACCTCTCCTTATTAATATTTCTTAATAGACATATAAAAAAGAAACACGACATATATTTTGAGACGGATGAAGTATATTAGGTACTAGGTAGTAATCACTCATTCTCTTGAAATCAAGGCGTTGTCATTGTCGATAGTTGTGTTGATGTAAGATAGCATATATCCGAAGAAATAATTGAAATATTTAAAATTGATCCAAACACCATTATTATAAAAAAAATAAATACAAACCAATAAATGCTGCATTGGGGTTGACAACGGCCAAACACCCGCCTTCTCCCCCTACCACAATTTTGAAAAAATATATAAAAATTAACTAAAAAAGACGACTCCTTGATTTAATGGAGAAAGAAGTTAAAAAAAAAATAAATTTGTTGGAAGTTTTGTTGGGGAAGGTCACGAAAGGGGATTTCGTCTGTTACATTTTTTTTAAAAAAAAAACATGACATCGAAAGCATGTTGGTGTTAGTTCCATTTTTTTGTTGTATATTTGGTCCATACAAACATTTGGTCCATACAAACATCACTTCCAGCTGTCGTGGCCTAATCCGATTCGTCACCAGTACGCGATGTGTCGCATTACGATTGGTGGAAGTAAGAAGTTAGTTACCTTGGACCATCCCTAGTATATATTCTTCCTCATATGCCATATAGTTCATTCTACTAATGTCAATTTTGTTCATGATTTCTCTATGTAACATTCAAATTGTCCCAAAACTTACAAAATTTTGTGTAGATATTGTATAAAAAAAATGGAGAGCACCGGTTTGATGTCCGGTTCGAACCACCTTCAACTTCCACCGGGGTTTCGGTTCCACCCGACCGACGAGGAGCTCGTGGTTCATTACCTCGAGAAAAAGGTAGCTTCCGCTCCTTTGTCGGTCACAATCATAGCTGAGGTTCATCTTTACAAATTCGATCCATGGGAATTACCAAGTAACTATTGCTTTCTTTTCGTTTCATTTTATGTGAAATGCTTTCCTTTTTAAAGGGAATAGGATCATACATATGAAAGTTTTTGATTATATTTGTAGGTAAGGCAAATTTTGGGGAGCAAGAATGGTATTTTTTTAGTCCGAGAGATAGAAAGTATCCGAACGGGGCGAGGCCTAATCGGGCGGCAACTTCAGGTTATTGGAAGGCTACTGGAACAGACAAGCCAATATTTACAAGCAATGGTACTAAAAAGATTGGTGTGAAAAAGACACTTATTTTCTACCGGGGAAAGCCTCTTAAAGGAATGAAATCCAATTGGGTCATGCATGAATATCGCCTTGTTGATAATAATTCTTCTCTAACCAAGAAATGCTCTTTACGGGTAAGGTAACTTTCTCATTTCAAAAACAAATAAAAGAGAGAAAATAAAATCAAAAAAAGTATAGACTATTAAGTTTTACAACAATAAGGTGTATAGTTTCATAAGTAGGGTCCGAGGAGGGTAGAGTGTACGCAAACCTTACCCTTGCATTTAAGAAGGTAAAAAAACTATTTATGGTAGACCCTCGGCTCAAGAAAGAAAAAAGGAAGGGGTACAAAAATAGTGAAGGTCCTACTGGGAACCCATGTCGCTGGCTTCAAAGTCCAGAGTGCTAACCACTACACCGTAGAACCTTAGAATCCGTAGAACTTATATACATAGTATAATTTTTCCCGGAAGATGTTTAACTGTTAATCCATTGATTGTTGTAGCTCTGCCCTAGTTTCTCGATACCTAAGTCTCAATAAATTAATTTTTTTTGTCGGCTTATATTAATATAATTTCATGATGTTTTATTAATTTATTAATTTATTTATTTTGTGTAGCTTGATGATTGGGTATTGTGTCGGATTTACAAGAAAAACAGTTCAAGTACAATAATGGAAATGGACAAGGAGGATTCTATTGAGGACACAACAGGTTCAACTTCGATATTGCCAGCTTCATCAATGAATTATTTCGACCAAAATCCAAGTATAGGAGCTTTAAGAGTAGGTTCTAATTTTGATGAGTTTTTGGAAAATGACATGAAAATAGCCAAAAATGAATATGAAAATGGCGATGATACGCCATTAATGGAGGGAAATTCGAGTTCATTTCTTACAATGCTCAATCAAATTTCACCCAGAAGTTCACAGCTCAATTCTTGGTTTTCTGGCTACAGATAGAGTTATTTTTTACCAATACATTAATTTTATTGAGAAGTTTATTTCAATGATTGAATTTTAGGATATTGGTTTTAAGGTTTTTTGGAAGGAATATACTTGCGAGAGAATGAAATTATATACTGCAAAATAATTTACTCTTCCTGTCGCAATTTAATTTTTTTTGGGACGAGGGTCTATCTAAAATAGTCTTTCTACCCTATAAAGATAGAGATAATGTTTACGTACACCTCACACTCTTTAGCTTATGGGATCATATTGAGTATGTTGTTATTTTTGTTGTTGTAGCAGTTTAATTATTTATTCTCGAATTTTAGTTATATGAACTTAATTAACATCACATGGCCTAGAGCTAAATTCTGTTTTAGTTTTGGACTTTGTTAGTTTCAAGGTTTAGATACTGTCCTTAGCCATTACCATGATCACAACTAGGGGTGTCAATGGTTTGGTTCGGCCGGTTATTTTATAAAATTTATATCATACTAATTTTTTGGTTATTCTATTATGTATAACCAAAATTCGACTTTTCAAAACCGTCTCAATCATGTCGATTTCTCTTCTGTATCGGTACAGTTCGATTTATTTTCGGTAATTTTTTAACTGTCATGTAAAAGTCACAAGTAAAAGTAGAATGCAATAACATACATACTTTTATAGGACTTAACATGTCACGACTTCAATTTTCTTCCGTAGGATGTCGTGACCGCACCTAATCTCTAAGACTAGGCAAGTCAAACACTTACTAAATAAATAGAAGAATTCAACCATCGAATGATAAATACGAAATAAAAATCTTATACACAATTACAATTCCCAAAACCAGTAGTACAAGTCATAAGCTCTATTAAGTTTGCTAGAAAACAAAATTCCTAAATGCAACTATTCGGGATAGAATTTAACAATACAATGAAAATATCAAAAGATGACTCTGAGGCGTGCGAACGTGACGACAGATTTACCTTGAGTCTCCACAGCTCGACCAGCCAGCTAATAATCAACAACAACCGTGGCACCCGGATCTGCACAAAAAATGTGCAGAAGCATAGTATGAGTACACCACAGAGGTACCCATTAAGTATCAAGACTAACCTCGGTGGAGTAGTGACGAGGGACACTCAAGATACCTACCGGACTAAACAACCTGAACAAATGTGAAGGTGAGCTAACAAAGAAAAACAATATTAATATACAACTAAACAGGATAAAGAATACCAAATAATACTTGTAACGAGACACCGATAACAATAATATTTAACAGGAAACAGTCATGTAATAATGTCGTAGAGTAAGCTGGACACAGTCTAAGTCCAGTGAAATCAAAATAAAGGAAAAATCAGCAACAACTCAATAAGAACAACCGCTGTCACACCAGATTTGTTCAAGCATTTTCATGAGGTACCGAACCTCATAATCACAGATCACGGGTCCCAATTCTTGAACCCTGATCACTTGGCATCTTGTGCCCACATTACAACTTATATCTGTACGGACGACTCACATGCCAATAGAGCATTCCTCACACAGTAGGCAAGTAGACAAGAGTACGTATAATGGTTAATGACGTTAGGATTTAACTACATGTATACTTGTGCAAGTGTCCTACCACAATTCCAGTTGTTGCTCCAAAACGCACACGCAAGTATACGTGGTCATACAAATAATAAAATGATAAGTCGAGTGTCAAACCCACAGAGACTTGTATTAACTACCCACTAAATTCACCAAGATTGTTATTCAATCGAGCCAATTCGAGTTCAAAAGTATGATTATGCTAAACATTAATTCTAACTAGTAACTAAATTATCAAACAATAAAATGATTATTGTATAATCAGTAGAGACAAATATTCTAGGGTTGTGATTGATTCACCAATCCTATTGTGTTCTAGTTAACTCTCACTTTCATACAATTCACTCATGGTTGCTAATTAAACGAACAATTGCTCTCGTAGCCTTCTCCCGAAGTATTACCCGCCTATTCAAAATAGATTAATACCTATATTCCTATGAAATCAATCTATTAAGAACGCATTAAGATTATGATATTTAATTAAGTACGACGACTAGGTATATTCCTATCCTAACCACAAATCCGCCCCCCTCAGAGTTAAGATCGTTCTCTCTTCAATTCTTCTCTAATCTAAACATGGCTTTCCCAAGCATAGCATAGATAGTAAATAGAACCTAACTACTGGCCAGACGATTAAGCAATTAATCACAGAATTGAAGAAACAATCATATATTGGTGAATTATAATTAATATTAAGTCAACGTTAAACAACAATATTCATGGCTAAATCATAACCCCAAAACTATGGGTTTTAGCCACTCATGATAGTATCAAACAATTTTATAAGTGTTGGATAATTAAAAATACTAAGAAAAGATGAAGAAAACTGAGATATCCTTGCTCCCCGATGTTTTTTGTGTGTATTTTTCCTTCAAAGTGGCGCCCCCTCTCAAAGTAGGCTTAGTCTTGCTTTTATACGCGTTGGGTAGGTCTAGGGCCGAAATAACCTTGTCCCGGACAAAGTTAGAGAAATTTCCGTCACCAGCGTTCAGAGCAGCATGGGGCGCTGGCCCTGGCACTAGCAAATTGAACATTCTGTCCACGGCACCACAAGTAGCGTGGGGCGCTGCCTATGGCGCTGGAATTCAACATTTCCCATTTTTCCTCCATTTTGGGTCTAATCTCGCACCTTTCGCCCCCAATTGCTTCCAAATGATGCCTACACATAAAAACACCACGAATTAATATAAATCAATACATTTTACATCCGAAGTCCACGAAACACGAGTAAAACATGAGGCGATATACATATAAATATATATACTTTAAGCTAAATATCAACACCCCACACTAAGACTCTTGTTTGTCCTCTAGCAATGGGACTATCAACTATATCCTAACTACGTACAAATCTCAACTAGAGAGGAGCACTTCAATTTTATTAACCATACACTCTACCCTTGACTATGATCGATACCGGCAATCAAGCATGAACATACAAAATTCACATTCTTCCCATTCTAAACATGCCCAACTATATCCATTTCAATTCAATCAATTCAAACAACCTATCCGTAACCACCCTACCTCAAAAGCCAACTCGTTACTACTAAGCGCTCTCAACTCGCGCACTTACCCAATAAGAGACGTTTACAACATTACCAATCCTTCATGAGATCATGTTCCCTCACCAACAAATAAAAGAATGCATATAGAATAGTCCACACATTCAAGTATGCTTTTAAATATAAATTAAGGACATCACATAATTGAGCAAAGTTCGCTCACTCTCACAAAGAATTCATATGCATCCCGTGGTCGTACCATAAGCTTTTCCGTAGTGTACATCTCTACTAATCTAAGCTAGCCAAATCTAGGATCAATTAGGACTTTAAGGTTGTAATGTATGCTAAGGGATGGGTAGGATATATTTAGAAATAGTGACTAATCCTTCTAAGCACTTTAATACACTACACTCACAAATCGAGCATATATTCTTCTCAACCAATTCACTCTCTACAAACCATATACCACATAGGACATAGCCTTTTTTCATTAAGCACTTCTATACTCCCACTAGCACAAATTAGTAAGATTAGGAGGTGTGTATTTTTTTTACATTATTTGACTATCATTTTGTTTCTTGCAATTTTTTCTTTTTCTCTCTTTTTTTTTTCTTTTCTACACACACTCCATACATTAAGGTTCATTGGCTAATGAACTTTTTTCAACTTTATTGCACCAAGGGGCCCTTCCATGGTTCCAATCGAAAGCTACTCCCCAATCTCTCACCTTACTTCTTTTAGCGACTAAGTTCATTAGGAGGTAAAGGTTCAATAATCTCAAATTAAGAACAAAATAGGGGTACGGATTGTAATGTGGGTGCCAAAGAAAAGGTCTATAAACTCAAAGGGGCTAGCAACAGAAATTTTATTTTTAAGTGACAAGCACATCTATGATCAAGCAAGAAACGCCTACGTCATCTCCTAGACTAGCACAACTTACTGATTTCGCTTCGATTAATATACGGGGATAGTTCTAGACTACACAAGATAGCACAAAAAATCACAAATTCTCACATACACATTGTACATGACTCAATCGAAACAGTTCCGTTCAACTCTCAAGTCAAGCAAGCACATATAATTGAGAAATTTTAATCAATATTGCACTATGTGACATACAAGTCAAACAACTGAGAAAAGGCATCACAGAGTAGGCTATTTATTTTACTCAGGCATCACAATTCAAATCAAATGTACGGAAAGACATAGTGCATGCCATAGCTTAATGTGCCGGCACCAAACACGTCACTAGGTACCTTAGAGCAACTCAGTTTCTTCCTATCCTACTCCTAAAAAAACAAAGTATCCGGTTCGAGCTACACCCTTGGATACTACCTAACTATCCTAAAAAAAACTTTTTGGTATTTTTTTTAATCGAACTTTAATCCCTCAAGAAAATTGTCCAAAAGATCCATTGTCGGGAAAAGTCCGAGCTTTTTCTGATTTTTTTTTTCTATTTTCATTTTTTTGCGAACCTTGACTATGTCTACTATGAGTTCTAAAATAAAAATTAATAAAAAAATAGTACAATTACACTTCAAAAAGTAGTCTCCCCCACCCCACACTTATTTTATGCATAGTCCTCGATACATGATCACAGAAAAAAAAATATTAAAACATGGGTGAGAAATACTCCCTGAGACCCTCTCGGGCCTAGCTCGGACATGATCCTCGATATTAAGGGTCGGGATGACCCCACACTTAAGCTCAAACATGCTCCTCAACTTCAACTTCGAGTCCTCAAACTTCCCCTACTCTGCAAAATAAAAACAACACAAAACTTGACAATTAAAAAAATAATAAATAAAAAAATACAAGTTGGGTTGCCTCTAAACAAGCGCCTTATTTATAGTTATGGCACGACTCTGCTACTCTGCTCAGGCTGGGTGCTTTCTCTTTTTCTTTCTCCCATGAATTCTAGCCTTTTTGCACGCTCTCAAAAGGTCTCCTCTTTCGTCTCTCGCTCTTTTCTCAATCATCTTTACACACTCGGCTTGCAAAACCACCTCCTCTATCTCAGTTGTCCCATCTGGATCATTACAATTCACATAAGGACTCTGCTCTATCCCCTTAAATTCTACCATAGTAATCATGCACAAAGTCCGTATAATGCTTAGGGAGCTTAAGTGTCTTGTACACATTAAAAGTTATTTCGTCATCGTCAACTCTCATCTTCAACTTCCCTTCCCCACATCAATAATCGCTCCACTAGTGGCTAAGAATGGTCGCTCCAAAATAATGGGTACTTCTTCATCTGCCTCGTAATCAAGAGCAATAAAATCAGTAGGAAGAATAAACTTTCCCACTCGAACTAACACATCCTCAATAATTCCTTCTAGCATAACTAGTGACCTATCTGCTAACTGTAAAGTGATTGTGGTAGGTCTAAGCACCCCCAATCCAAGTTGCTTGAACAAAGAGGATGGCATCAAATTTATACTAGCCCCTAAATCACATAGAGCTCTACCATCTTCTTGTTTTCCAAGAGATAGAGTAATTGTAAAACTCCTAAGATCCTTCAACTTAGGAGAAAGTTTACTCTGAACTATAGCACTGCACTCTTCAGTAAATGTAACTGTTTCAAAATCTGTATGTCTTCGCTTGTTTGACACAATATCTCTGAGATACCTTGCATACTTAGGCACTTCCTGTAAAAATTCCACCAAAGGAAAATTCACACGCACTTGGATCAAAATATCTAAGAATTTCTTGTACTTAGCATCATCTTTTTGCTTCTGCAGTCTTTGTGGAAACAAAAGTGGTTGCCTTGTCACAATTACTGGCTCTGATACTTTGTTCTCTTTCTCATTCTCCTCAACTGGCTTTGGAACTAATTCTCCTTCAAGACTAGTCGTATACTTCTTTTTCTTTTGAACTTCTTCTAACACTCTTCCATTTCTCAAGGTAACCGCATTGACTTGAGCTTTGGGATTAGGCTCTGTATCACTAGGAAAAGCCCCAGTTGGTCGAGTATTTTGGGCACTAGCAAGTTGTCCCATTTGTCGCTCCAAATTTCTCATCGCTGCTGCTTGGGCATGCTAGTCAGCCATAAATCTCTTCATCATCTCCTCAAGGTGATCGTCGAGTTTGTATGTTGTTCAACCTGAGGTGGTCTATATTGTTGTTGATATGCTTGTGGCCTGTACTGATTCTAAGCACCTTGGTTTTCACCCCAAGAGAAGTTTGGGTGGTTTCTCCAGTTAGGATTGTAAGTTTTCCCATACTAGTTTGTCTGGGCATAAGTCGCTTGTGTGACCCTCTCCACATACTTCACAAAATAATTGAACCTGTTGCACTAGCTGGGCTTGTTGCTTGTTAATAACCAGGGTCATCTGATTAACTTGGTTAGTCAATGTGAAAATCTGCGCTGATAATGCAAAGACAATATCTAACTCGAGAACCCCTACAGATATTTGCACTGTGTGTCTTCCCATCTCTCCTTGCCAATCAGGATTGCTTTTGGAGAATTTGTTCAATAACGCATATATCTCTTCAAAGATTTTCTCTAACACTTGACTTCCAGCTACAACATCTACCACAATCTTTGTCTCAAGATGTACCCCTTCTATGAAACTGTGAGCCAATACTTTGTTTGTCTGATTGTGATGAGGATAGTCTCTGAGCAGCCCCTTGAACCTCTCCCAAGCTGAGTATAAAGACTCCTCCAATTTCTGTTTGAAGGCGACTATCTCACTTCTGATCTTTGCAGTTTTTCCTGAAGGGAAGAACCTTGCCAAAAATTTCCTTGCTAGATCATTACATGATGTAATAGAATTAGATAGTTCTGCCTCCATCCATCGCTTTGCTTCGTACAACAGAGAGAACGGGAACAATGTGAGCCTCACATAGCCTGGAGTGACTCCGTTAGTGATATAAGTATCACTAATCTTCAAGAAGTTCAGGATGTGCTATTGTGGATCCTCGTGTGGAAGACCCATAAACTGCCCATTCGCATGTAGTAGCTGGATCATGCTCTGTTTCAGCTCAAATTTCCCAGTGATTCTGGGCTTCACAATGCTGGAGGTGACATTAGCAATGCTGGGCATCGCCACCTCCAGAATAACCCTGTGTTGCTCCTCTGCCATGTTCACAGGAAATTGAACAAGTACCTGAAGATTATTTGTGTCCCTTGCTTCCCTCAACCTCCTGTGAAATATTCTCTCAGGTTCGGGGTCAAAGCCTTGAAGTCTATCCTGGCTTCTGACCCTCCGCATTCAATCAAAGTTCCTGAGAGCAGAGCAACAATCAAGTAACATTATACTTGACGAAGTGAACAATTAAAGCAAAAACTAGAAAGTAGTCAATATTTAAGTCCCCGGCAACGGTGCTAAAAACATGTTGCTCCAAAATGCACATGCATGTATACATAGTCGTACAAGCAATAAAATGATAAGTCGAGTATCGAACCCACTGAGACTTGTATTAACTACCCACTAAATTCACCAAGATTGTTATTCAGTCGAGCCAATTCGAGTTCAAAAGTGTGATTATACAAAATAATAATTCTAACTAGTAACTAAATTATCAAACAACAAAATGATTATTGTGTAATCAGTAGAGACAAATATTCTAGGGTTTTGATTGATTCACCAATCCTATTGTGTTCTAGTTAACTCTCACTTTCATACAATTCAATCATGGTTGCTAATTAAATAAACAATTGCTCTCGTAGCATTCTCCCGAAGTACTACCCGCCTATTCAAAATAGATTAACGCCTATATTCCTATGAAATTAATCTATTAAGAACGCATTAAATTAAGATATTTAATTAAGCACAACGACTATGTATATTCCTATTATAACCACAAATCCGCCCCCCTCAGAGTTAAGATCGTGCTCTCTTCAATTCTTCTCGAATCTAAACATAGATTTCCCAAGCATAGCATAGATAGTAAATAGAACCTAACTGCTGGCCAGACGATTAAGCAATTAATCACAGAATTGAAGAAATAACCATATATTGGTGAATTATAATTAATATTAAGTCAGTATTAAACAACAATATTCATGGCTAAATCACAAACCCATAACTATGGGTTTTAGCCACTCATGATAGTATCAAACAATTTCATAAGTGTTGGATAATTGAAAATACTAAGAAATGATGAAGAAAACTAAGATATCCTCGCTCCCCGATGTTTCTTGTGTGTATTTTCCCTTCAAAGTGGCATCCCCCCTCTCAAAATAGGCTTAGTCTTGCTTTTATACACATTGGGTAGGTCTAGGGCCGAAATAACCTTGTCCCGTACAAAGTTGGAGAAATTCCCGTCACCAGCGTCTAGGGCAGCGTAGGGCGCTAGCGCTGGTGCTGGCAAATTGAACATTCTGTTCACGACGCTAGGTGGCGTGGGGCACTGCCTGTGGCGCTGGAATTCAACATTTCCCATTTTCCCTCCATTTTGGGTCTAATCTCGCATCTTTCACCCCCAATTACTTCCGAATGATTTCTACACATAAAAACACCACGAATTAATATAAATCAATATATTTTGCATCCAAAATCCACGAAACATGAGTAAAACATGAGGCGATATACATATAAATATATATACTTTAAGCTAAATATCACCGGTCAACAAGCAGGAGTAGAGACAATGGATGGCACATAGATCACCACGAAATGTAAAGTGTAATAAAAGAAGCAATGAGGTTTGAAGCAGTGACCAACACAACAAGATTAATTACATAGAACTGATCAAAAAGTGCATCACGGAGGAAAATAATTAGTAGTATGCTAAAGAAAACAACAATCAAAGACTAGTGCACAGAAAAGGGAAATGACAACAAGAGCCCTCCCGAGGTACCGCCTCGTAGTCTCAAATCGTAAAATGAATCACAATTATATCATCGCGGGAGCCTTTATATTTAGTTTTGAAAATTATTTTTCCAAAATAGCATCCCGCGCTTTAGCCCACCTTATCATACTGCATGGCTTCTAGTAGTTCCCCTACTAGCCACCCATTTCAAGCCCACCTTATCTCACTACATGCGTTTTAATACCCAGACCTTATACCACCGCATGCGTATCAATAATAACAACAGCACGACAGAAACCTCGTGCAATACAATAACAACCGCATGGCAAAAAATGCGTGCAAACACAATAACAACCGCACGGAAGAAACCTCATGCAAACACAATAACAACCGCACGACAGAAACCTCGTGCAAACAACATAACAATTCTCTTAACAAAAAACGTATGCCAAAAACATACCAACTAAAATAAATGACTTTTCACAATATGTGCCCACATCCCACAACATTTCCTCAAAACAGTTTTAATATCACAACCACAAATAGCCCTCGGCTCAACAACATGATGTTAGGCCAAAATGCTATACTTTTAGTACATTACTCACCCTATATTTTGTTGGTTTAGTGAGTTATTGTGCGACATTTGAGCTAAATTATGTTGTTTTATGTGTAGGAACATCAGAAGAAATCGTCGAATGAAAGTTTCACAAAAAGAGGATAAAAATGCAAGAAAAGTGCGCAAAAGCATCAAGCACCCAAACCGTGCTACAGACCAGGTTTTACAAGGTCTATAGCCAGGTTGACCGCGCTATAGACCAGGCTTCGCGAGGTCTATAGCCAGGTTGACCGCGCTATAGACCAGGCTTCGCAAGGTCTATAGCCAGGTTGATCGCGCTATAGACCAAGCTTCGTGAGGTCTATAGTCAGGTTGATCGCACTATAGACCAGGCTTCGCGAGGTCTATAGCCAGGTTGACCACGCTACAGACCAGGCTTCGCGAGGTCTATAGCGCGTTAATTAAAAGTCGCGGGTTAAAAGACCCCAGCCCAAATTTGGACTGAGGGATCTCGGCCTTACATATAAATACTCCCCAAACGAGTTATTCTAGGGTTGGACATGGTTTTGGAGAAGAAAAAGGCTACCAAGCACTGTGGAGCAAGAATCAAACGAGTTTTCCCTTCCTTTATCTCTTTACTTTGTAGTTTAATGTCTTTGAACATTATGTTAATTGTTGTTATATTTATGAGTAGCTAAACTCTCTTATATAAGGTTTGATGGAACTTATTGGATGATGATTTTCTTCTACATTTAATATAGATTTGCCTTTGATTTTTCTATACTTGTTCAACTACATTTTCATTGTTGTTAATTGAAGAGCTCTCAATTAACTGTGCCTATTTAGTGTGTATATTGCTCGAGAGAGAGTACACATTTAGGTAGTTATTGAACAACACCACTCCTAACGTAGTTGAGAGATCAACACGTAGGGTTTAAAGGCGGGATTAGAGATAACAAAGCCTTGGTGCGATCGTAGTGAGCAGTAAATTAGTGCCAGTTAGCGTAGTTCAAGAGAATACGTCTAGTAAATTATGGTAGTTGCTCGAGAGAGAGCTACGACAATCAAAGTACTCACGATTGGTAGACAATATTTAGGCAAATTCATAGAAAATATAGCGGGGAAGATTCCGACAATAGGGGAAATCATAACCATAGACTTTTCCAAATCTTGTCTACAATATTTGCTTTGATAGTTATAAATTACTGTATTTTTAATTACTTTGATCTTAGTTATTAACTTCTCAAATCGTTATATAATATTTTCGAAAGTTGATTACTTGAATTCGTACAAAACTATTGGTTGTAATTAGTACGTTACTTCCCTGTGGGATTCGACTCCGGACATGTAAACCGGATTATATTTGCAACGACCGCTAGACCTCTTAGGAGGCATAGTTGGGCGTGATTAAATTTTGGTGCAGGGGTCCGTTGGCCTAGACGTGCAGTTTTGGGGCGACATTGCACTATTCGGGATGGAAGTATGTCATGAGGGCTATGTTCGAACATGCCATAAGACAACCACGGGCATGCCATGAAAGACGCACATGACGAAGGCCAAGTACTAAAGGTTGCCTTAATCGGGTGAAGCACAAGCTGGGTGCGGATGCACAAGGCGAGTGTCAAGCTTGAGGATTAGACTGTGCACGCGAGAGCAATGCTCAGTTCTAGGCGAGGGACAGACATGTCCTTAGCCAACCCCGGGTGCACTTATTAGATTTTTCTATGATGTTAAGTGTTCAAGCCATGAATGCATTATGATATTGAGTCGGTTTGTGAGGTTAGGATTGTTATAAACATGTTATCTTTTTGTTGAATAAAGATTTGAAGTATGGCATAAAGTAAAGGGAAGTTTGAAGGCATATGCTAAAGTTTAATTGTTGCTATCAACCAAAGTCATAGGTATGGTGTGCTTCAGATATGCTAAAAGAGAATAAAGGTGCTCTACGAATTGGTGGTTGACTCGAGGACGAGCAACGTTTAAGTGTGGGGTGGTGATGTTAGGCCAAAATGCTATACTTTTAACACATTACTCACCCTATATTTTGTTGGTTTAGTGAGTTATTGTGCAATATTTTAGCTAAATTGTGTTGTTTTATGTGTAGGAACATCGGAAGAAATCGTCGAATGAAAGTTGCATAAAAAGAGGATAAAAATGCAAGAAAAAAGCGCAAAAGCATCAAGTACCCAAGCCGTGCTACAGACCAGGCTTTGCGAGATCTATAGCCAGATTGACCATGCTATAGACTAGGCTTCGCGAGGTCTATAGCCAGGTTGACCGCGCTATAAACCAGGCTTCGCGAGGTCTATAGCCAGGTTGACCGCGCTATAGACCAGGCTTCGCGAGGTCTATAGCTAGGTTGACCGCGCTACAGACCAGGCTTCGCGAGGTCTATAACACGGTAATTAAAAGTCACGGGTTAAAAGACCCTAACCCGGATTTGGACTGAGGGATCTCGGCCTTACATATAAATACTCCCCAAACGAGTTATTCTAGGGTTGCAAATGATTTTGGAGAAGAAACAGGCTGCCAAGCACTGTGGAGCAAGAATCAAACGAGTTTTCCCTTTCTTTATCTCTTTACTTTGTAGTTTAATGTCTTTGAACATTATGTTAATTGTTGTTGTATTTATGGGTAGCTAAACTCTCTTATCTAAGGTTTGATGGAACCTATTGGATGCTGATTTCCTACTACATTTAATATAGATTTGCCTTTGATTTTTCTCTACTTGTTTAACTACATTTTCATTGTTGTTAATTGAACAGCTCTCAATTAACTGTGCCTATTTAGTGTGTATATTGCTCGAGAGAGAGTACACATTTAGGTAGTTATTGAACAACACCACTCCTAACGTAGTTGAGAGATCAACACGTAGGGTTTAAAGGCGGGATTAGAGATAACAAAGCCTTGGTGCGATCGTAGTAAGCAGTAAATTAGTGCCAGTTAGCATAGTTCGAGAGAATACGTCTAGTAAATTATGGTAGTTGCTCGAGAGAGAGCTACGACAATCAAAGTACTCACGATTGGTAGAGAATATTTAGGCAAATTCATAGAAAATATAGCGGGGAAGATTCCGACAATAGGGAAAATCATAACCTTAGACTTTTCTAAATCTTGTCTACAATATTTGTTTTGATAGTTATAAATTACTGTATTTTTAATTACTTTGATATTAGTTATTAACTTCTCAAATCGTTATATAATATTTCCGAAGGTTGATTACTTGAATTCGTGCAAAACTATTGGTTGTAATTAGTACGTTATTTCCCTATGGGATTCAACTCCGGACTTATAACCCAAATTATATTTGCATCGATCGCTATACCTCTTAGGAAGCATAGTTGGGCGTGATCACAATACTAAATACAACAACAAAGAAAATGACACGAGAATACGACAAGTAAAATAATTTTGTAACTTCAGAATACAAAGAAAATGGAAGAACGAACTCACAAAGAAAGACACAACAGGAGATAATGGTACAACATAGCAATAGCTCAACAAGGAAGAGATAATATATAGTAATGATTCCACAAAAGTACAATTCAACGGTAAGAGGGATAACATGAATCAATGATTCCAAATAAGGATAAGTCAACAATGATAAGGGATAACAAAACTTCATTTAGGGTTGAGCAATTACGGAAGAAATACAACAAATTCAATTAAGGATAAGCAAATTATAGAAAAAGATAATAATAACTTCAACTAATGATAAGCAATTACGGAAAAGATAATAATAACTTCAATTAAGGATAAATAATTATGTAAAGGATAGCATGGCAATAAAGAGGCAACAACTTCAGTTAAGGCACATAAGAGTTTAATCGACAATAAGGGTAAAACGTGAAGCAATAATTTCCAAATAAGATACGCAAGGGTGAATTTAATAAATGAGGAATTTAACATGACAAAACAACTTCATATTTAATGAATATAAGAACCTAAGAGCATTAAACAGTCAAATTTTCACAAATAAGTCCGAGCACATACTCGTCACCTCGCGTACTCGGCCTTCACATGAAACCATTAGCACCGAGGACTCAAATCCTAAGGGGTAGTTTCTCCCACAGAAAATTAGGAAAGATACTTACCTTAAGGAAGCTAGACCGTTACTCTAAAATAATCTTCTCGGTAGAAACAACCTCCGGACGGCACAAATCTTGCCAAAATAACTTCAAATCATAAATAAAACTCATAGGAAACAATGTCGGATAATAAAGCTTCAATCTTTAACAAAAACTAAAAAGTCAACCCAAAATTCAAACCCTGGGCCCGGACCTCGGAACCAGATATAATTCACAAAACCCGAACACCCATTCCGATGCGATTTCAACCATACCAAAATTATCAATTTATGATAACAAATCGTCCTCCAAATCTCCATTTTTCGTTTTTGAAAGGTTTTACAATTTTTCTCAATTTCTTCCATTAAATTCGAAAAAAACGATGAATATAATCATAGAATCATGAAATATAATCAATTCCGGATATAAAATATTTACCCAAGTCAAAGTCGTGAAGAACTCCTCCAAAATCACCAAAAACTGAGGCTTTCAATCTCAAAACGAAATGAAGAGAATGGCCAATTTCGACCCCTAAATGTTCTGCCAAGTTTCGTTTCTGCCTACACCTAATGGCTTAAGCCGTTGTTTCCATTTCCTCGCTGACCCATCATGCAAAGGATTTCATCGCGCCCGCGGAGTCGCTTTTGCGACACAAGCGTCGCTTCTACGGAGCACACTAGCCAGCAACCCCATCGCACTTGCGAAAATTCTTCCACTCCTGCGCAATAGCAGGTGCGACACTTCCTCGCACATCTGCGCATTTCCCCCCACATGCGGCAGTGGTTTCGCTTCTACGTACACGCAGGTGCGTTGCTTGTTTCTGCTTCTGCGAGCACACGCCTAGCTCGCCCAAGTCAACTTCTGCGCCTTCTCCTCCGCTTCAACGAGCACGCACCTGCGGTCCTAAAAGCGCAGGTGCGAAGGCATCATCAACCAAAATTTCCAGCAACTTCAATAAGGCTCCAAACGATCCAGACCCCGTCTGAAACTCATCCGAGCAACTAGGGACCTCATCCAACTATACCAATAAGTCCTATAACATAACACAGACTTACTCGGGGTTTCAAATTACATCAAACAATGTCAAAATTATGAATTGCACCTCGAATCGCACTTATACATTTTCAAATTTCCAAATCCTATATCTTATGCCAAAACATACCAAATCAACACAGAACGATGTCAAATTTTGCACACAAGTCCCAAATGACGTAACAGAGCTAATTCAACTCTAGGAATTAAAATTCGACCCCGATATCACCAAAGTCAACCCTCGGTCAAACTTATAAATATTTCAAAACTTCAACTTTCCAGTTTTCGCCAAAATGTACCGAATCGTCCTGCTAACTTTCAAATCCAAATTCGGAGTTACGCCTAAATCCGAAATCACCATACGAAACTATTGAAATCATAAAAATTTCATTCCGGAGTCGTTTGCACAAAAGTCAAACTCCGGTCAACTCTTTTCACTTAAACTTCAAAAATAAGAATTGTTCTTTCAATTTAATCTCGGATCATCCGAAAATCAAATTCAACCACACACGCAAGTCATAATACAAATTATGAAGCTGCTCGGGACCTTACGTCGCTGAACGGGACGTTAATTCTCAAAATGACAAGTCGGGTCGTTACATAACAAAACTCTTTAGACAGTTTTACTGTTTAAATGGTGATAAATTAAAAAAATATGAAAGATAGCTAGAGTATAGATCCATCAACTACAGTAAAACATCATAAAAGAAACTAAGCAAAGGGAAAAAAAGAAGATAAATTACACGAGTAGAAAAATATTAACCAAGTTGGGACTCAAAAATAAAGTCTATAGAAGATTAAATATTTAAAAAGATAAATCTAAATCATATGAAAGAAAACATATTCAATACATTGTAGTTTTCTATCCATAATCGCTAGAATACTTGCATCTTACTAGTGAATATGCTGGAAATAATTTAGTTTCAGTAGGAGTAGCATAATAGGTTTGGGAATTAGAATTTGATTTTAATTACTTGTTGTTTGTAACCATTTTCATAATTCCAAGTACCAAGGAAAAATTTAATATTTTATTATTTTTAAACTTAATATATAGAATATCTTTCATATGTAAATTTATTCGGTACGGTTCAGTATTTTTTCGGTTTATTTTCATAAAATAAAAACCTACCCTAATTATCGGTACAATTATAAATTTATATAAAAAAATATATGGTTTTATTAAAAGAAACCGAAAAATTAATTCGACGCGATACGATTCGATCGGTTTAGTCTATTTTTAAATATCCATTTGACACTCCTAACCAGAACAATACTAGTGCATGTTTTTATAACTTAATGGAGAATCCCAATTCAAATCAAATTAGATATGTTGAATTATCGTACTCTCTCCAATTACAAATGTTAGTCGTTTAATTTTTTTTTCCACATATACGAGAATTTCAATTTCAGGAACAATTCCTGAAATTTGAATATTTATATATATATGTTCAAAGTCTAGTAGTTGTTTTGGAGTTTCACATATAGAGAATTTCAACGTCCATGAATAATTCCTAGAACTTGAACATATAAATATTCAACGTGCCGTCGTTATTCCTGGAGTTTTCCGTGTTTAGGCTGGGAGTATTTTTATTCAAATATTTTTTCGTGTCAAAAGAGTTGCTAAATGCTAATAGCTACTTAAATACTGGCTAAATTCTAACAGTAGGGGTTAAAAGTGGCTATATTTTAATTTCTTCCATAGTAGTGTTGAGCTTAAAATTCTAACCAATTTCGAAAGCATTCATTGGTTGACATTATTTGAGGTTTGAACATGTCAATAACATAAGGAGTAACTTCTATAATACAAATTTCTAGATGTGGTTTCTTTATAAATATGAAAATAATTATTTTTAAAAAAAGGAAAATAAAATGAGTCAGCCCACGCACTAAATTAAACATTCTAAATGTAGGATTATTCTCATGTCCTAATCTTCAGTGACTTTTTGAGTTAGAATCTTACTTTTATTTTTTTATTTTTTTGTCTTTTTAGGACATTGTCAAACTTCAAATCTCAGAATAGACTGAAATTCTTTTTGTTTCTTTAATATTTTCTTCAATCAATATTTCCAAAAAAAAAAAGAAGAAGAAAGTTTGTGTCAATGATTCTATTGAAATGAAATTATGGCTTACCACCCTTAATTGTACTGGAATATTAACTAAGAATGACAAGTTCTAAAAAGTTCACACACCAAACTATCTCTGTTTTTAATAGTTATTTTTACCTCACCCTTCTACATTTTCTAACTAGGAATGGTTACTATGAGATTCTAGCTTACCTTTGTTTTTTTTTTCCTTATACTAGTATACATTAACTAGAGTAAAATTTATGCTAAAAGAGATACCTAATTAAAATATAACGCACTTTCAATGCTATATTTTAAAATTAAAATTTTAAGTCTTGTCTGAGCTAAAGAAACACTAAAGAAAACTGACCCATCCTATTATGAGAATTCAAAGAAAACATAATTAGGAAAAATGACATTGTATAGCCGCTCTCAAAATAATAGCCGAAAAATAAACTTTTTTTGGTATATAGATACATTTCTGTATATTATATACAAAAAATATACAAATATTATATACTTTTACGGCTACCGGATATAAATAGTTTTGATTGCATGGTAGAAGTGATCTTTGCCCAAAACAATTTAATGGGAACTCCAAAAATATTTTAAGGATTTAATTGGTGAAATAGATCTAGCTTAGAGGATCAAAACTCAATTTAAACTAATAAAAAGTCAATGCAGCTGTTTAAATGAATGTTCACTTACCAATTACCATAAACACAAGCATTATTTTGTCTAATATTGCACTCACTAGTGATTCAGAATTGGGAACTTTACATAACTGTTACAGTTTAAAAGAAATATATCAAATTCTTAGCATAAAATCCAATATTACAGTTGTGGCAAGAAAATATTTATATTTATTGCACACAGTTCAATTAAAATAGGAATATTAAATATTAGTCTCTAAACATAAGCAATTTGAATGGAAAGTCAATAATTCTATATACAAAAATCATGCCTTTTTTTCTCTTTATCTATAAGCTTTCCTTCTTTTTCTTCATCTTCTTAATTTTGTTTTCTGCTGAAGCCAATATATATTTTCTAAATTTGTTCCATTCGTTTTCTTTTTAATTATCTTTCTTAAGTATTTTCTCTTCCTTCTTTCTTCCTTTCTTAACATAAAGATCTTACTTCGATAATAATATACGTTAATATATACAAAACGTATATAAAAGAATATATTGAATTAACACATATAAAATATACATAAAAATACATCTTCAATTAAGATGACACTTAGACATGTGAAATATACATAAAAAATATATCTTAAACAAAAAACATATATATAAAAAATACATCTTGAATTAAAATGGCACTTGACATATAAAATATATTTGAAATATACATTAAAAATACATCTTAAAATAAGATGGCACTTCATAAATAAATATATAAAATTATATACATAAAAATACATTTTGAATTAAAGTGATACTTGATATACAAAGTATAAAAGACATATAAATCAATACATCTTGAATTTAGGTGGCATTCACATATACATCAGATTTTAAAAAATGGAATGAAGAAGATGAATATTGGGCTTAATTTTTATAATATGCTAATAATAAAGAAAAAAAAGTACTCTTTAGGGAATAAACAATAAATGATGCTATTTTTTTAAATAATAGTTAAAAGGGGATCAAGTGTGTAAAAACCTCTTCAGAGAAGTAGCAAGCCCAAAACTAAGCTATGCCAAATAGATCTAACTGATCTTAAGCCTTCCAAGCCCAAAGAAAAGCCAATGAAATAGGGGATATTTACACAAATAATCTAACGAATTTACTGTTTATATTTTTTAGTAATATTCATAAATTATACATTGATTGTACATGTATTATATATAAATTATACATATATTATATAACCATCGGCTATTTTTAATTTAAGATATTAGTCTGAGTTTAACATTTATATATAGAGGCTGGAAAATCACCAAATCATGACTAGCGATTTTTTTCGCGGTGTAGGGCAATTCTACCCTCTCTGGACTTTCAGATACATATACATACTATTAGAATCAAATGACTTTAATTTTGATATATTTTCCAGATCCTAACTCACTATACACTAGGAGAAGTACTCGTTTGAAATTTTAATCTATGAGTTTGCAAGCAAGGATTTAATAATACTTTCTTTATTTTAATTTATGTATGATACTTTTTACTTCTTGAGATTCAAATTATATGATACATATACATACTATTAAATCGGGCAAAATATGTGCAATGTCTCCCCATTCATTGATAAATAATAAATAAAAAGTTAAAAAGAAAAGTCATTATATTTTGATAAAAGACCAACACCTAAGTTTCATAACTTTTAGTTCGCTATCTCGATCATGATTTTCTTACCCCAAAAAGAAGGTACTTCCCTTTGGGGCCAATTGCTGGCAAATAGGGATTTGAACCTCCTACACCTTAGTTCGTAGGCACGTGCTATAATCCCTGCAACTTATAGTTCTTTTGATCTAGTTTTTGAATATTTAAATTTTAATTTTAATAAGTTAAATTATTTAATTTAACTTAGTTTCAAAGATTAATCAAATTTACTTTCGAGAAGTAAAGTATCACATAAATTGAGGAGAATAAAGTATTTGCTAAATTCCAATGTTAGCATACTTAATATAAATGATATGAGTTTTAACTTTTAATTGAGTTCGAGTTTAAGTACTTGGTCCTACTAGTGAAATCGACGATTATAAAGACATGTATAACCAAATATACATTTGATAATTTTGAGTGTCTGGAACTGATGAAATTCGGGAAAAATTATGAAAGCGGTCACTTACAAATAATTACTTAGCTAGTCCGAAAAGTGCCAACTCATAAGAGAGTTTGTTGGTTTGCTGCTTGAATTTAATTTTCAACCATTTCTACTATTTTTTTTATTACTTTTTCACTTTCCAATTATAGTAATACTCAGAAGTGAAAGTCATCTTTTACATTCAAACTATAGGAAAATTATAGTTTAAAAAGTAATTATGTCGTTATTATAATTAAGTTGCTCTAGACGTGACAGATTGCCGCTTCAAATTATATAAGCTGCTTAACGTTGTCTTTTTCTTGTAATATTTCAAAACATTAGATATCTTGATGTTCATCGTTGGCTAATAAATGTCGGCGGCGGGTTCGACATGTGTTGTGCAACACGAGCATAGGTGGAGCCATAATGTCAGCGATTGGTTCGGCGAACTCAATAATTTTGATTTAAATTATATATTTGTCTTATTATTTTTGTTAAATATGTACAAATTATTAATTTAGAATCCAGTAACTTAAAAGTATTAAGATCCTTAACCCATAAACTTAGAAACCTCACTCCGCCTCCCTCAACACGAGTTTTTAGTGTGAACCTATCTATAATTAATCGTTCTTTGCGGCCTTTGAAGCTGATAATTCTAATTTTACCATTTTAAGAGGTCATTGTCTTGTCAAATTCAATTTTAAACAAGCTACTTGCCATTTGACATTCTTATTTTAGAATTATTAGTAGCCCAAATCTCATTTTTCACCAATTTATAAGTCAAATATTCCCATGATGACTTTATCATGAAGAGCTAAAATGTCTATATCAATCACAAGAGATTGTCTCTCAAAATAATGTGAACTAGATCTCTTTGAATTATTGGAAGTACAATCTCTTTTTTTCAACAATTTATATGTTGATATTCTCCAATGATGACTTTACTCATTAAAATGTGAGAGAAGATAAAGCTGTTAATTCCCAACAGATTTACTATATATACTGATATATACAATTCTTTACTCAAACTCCAGGTAAGATGTTTTATTTTTCATGTTAAAATTATCCATATTTTATAAGAACACCTCTGGTGATCTAATTGTAACGACTCGATCAGTCGTTTTGAGCTATAGCATGTCGTTCAGCGGTTTGAGGCCTTGAGTAGCTTCACTTCAGGTATATTGACTTGTACGTGTGGCCGGAATTGAATTTCGGGAAGTTCGGAGTTGATTTGGAAGCAAAATTCTAGTTTCGGAAGCTTTAAGTTGAAAGAATTGACTAAGATTGGACTTTTGAGTAAACGACCTCGGAATCGGGATTTGAAGATTCCAATAGGTTCGTATGATAATTTCGGACTTGGGCGTATGTTCGGATCGAGTATCGGGTGGCCCCGGTGTATTTCAGTGCTTATTACAGAAGGTTGGCATTTTGAAGGTTTAAGAATTTTTTAAGTTTGGGTTGGAGTAGATTTTGATGTTATCGATGTCCGATTGGGATTGCGAGCATGGAAATAATTTCGCATGGTGATTTTGATCTTAGGAGCGTGTCCGAATGTTGATTTGGAGGTCCGCAGGTCATTCCGGCATCAATTGGCAAAAGTTTGAAATTGGATGATTTTCGGAAAGTTTGACCGGCAGTGGACTTTTTGATATCGGGGTCGGATTCCGATTTCGGAAGTTGAAATAGGTCCGTAATGTCAATTATGACTTGTGTGCAAAATTTGAGGTCAATCGGACTTGATTTGATAGGTTTCGTCGTCAGATGTAGAAGTATGAAATTTTAAAGTTCATTAGGCATGAATCGATGCGTGATTCATATTTTTAGCATTGTTTGATGTGATTTAAAGGGTCGACTAACTCCCTATGATATTTTAGGACTGGTTAGTATATTTGATCGAGGTCCCGAGGGCCTCGGGTGATTTTCGGATGGTTAACAGATCAATTTGGTCTTGTATGAATGGCTGAAGTGCACCAGCTCTGGGGTAATCACACCTGCGGAAGATTGACCGCAACTGCGAGCTCACAGAAGCGGACCTGAAGAAGGTGGCCTATGGTCCCAGGTGCGACGCGAAGACCGCAGAAGCGAAGTCGATCCTGTGGAGGAAGGAGCGCAGAAGCGGAAAGGCCTGGGAGGCCTGTTGATCGCAGAAGCAGACATGGTTCGCAGAAGCATGTGCGCAGAAGCGGAAGCGCAGATGCGCATTTAGGTCCGCAGATGCGGACGTGCTTGGACTAAGTTGGAATCACACCTGCAATGGAAATTTCGCAGGTGCGGCTAGTGTTCCGCATGTGCGGAAAGTCGGCTGGGCATTTTAAATCGGGGTTTTGCTCACTTTCTATCATTTTCTCACTTGATTGGGGTGATTTTGGAGAGCTTCAAGGGGAGATTGTCATCAAGCAACACAAGGTAAGTGATTCCCCCATATTACAAGATAAATACATGGTTTGTATAGGGATTAAACATAGAAATTAGTATAAATTTGAGATTTTGGTAGAAAATCTAGAATTTTGTATTTTTGGATTTTGACCACGAAATTGGACATGGAATTGAGAATATATTATATATTTGAGTTTGTAGTGTTATGGGTAAGGTTTATCTTCGAACATTTTTGAAATTCTGGCACGTGGACCTGAGGGTTGATTTTATAGACTTTTCGAGCGGAGTTGGGAAGTAATATAAATTGATTAATTATGGGTATTAGAGTACATTTTGATTGGTTTGCATAATTTTGGATCGACGGGCTTTGGTTTGAGGCGTTATAGAGGCCTTGGATCCGGTTATGGAACTTCGGAGCGAGGTAAGTCTCATGTCTAACTCTGTGAGGGGAAAACTATTCCCTAGGTGATAATTATTGTAATGTGCAACTAGTTATGGGTGCTACGTACACACGAGGTGACGAGAGTCCGTACGTAGCTAAAGCATGTTTATGTTCGGGTAGATTTAGGACCATATCATGTACTAATTGAATTATTTGAATCCATTCTGCTGGCTTAATCAATCGAAGTTATAATCGAAATGAATCTAGAAATAATTATATGTACACTAGGCTAGGACTTAACACTTTGAGTTGTGGGTGAGTTATTTGAGAAAACGGTAAAGATTATATTCATTTATGTATTCATGTACGGTGTTATAAACACGTGTCTCGTAATTCAGTAACTTCTTTCCTTTTCTTGTAGAGCAGGGCGAACACCTCGGCAGTGTATAGATGCATCTATGGTTAGTGTCGCTCGATCGTCGGCAGTGTACACATTATTCTGGATCGAGCCGAACAACCTCGATGGAATCGTGCGTTATATCGCTAGTAGTCCGAACGTTCACGAGTTAATCTTTCTACGGACGCCCAACATATTATACGGTGTTCCTTATTTAATCGAGATTGGCACTTGATAATTTTTGAACTGTTAAGGCAGGATACAAGGTCGAGAAGTTTATACTTTAAAAGAAATAATTGAAAGATTATGAACCTTACAGATTTATCTTATTATTGTCGTACGCTGCATATGTGCTTAAGTTTTATTATATTTCTTTATTGGACATTTAGTAAGTATCGATGTCGACCTCTCGTCACTATTTCTCTGGGATTAGGCTAGATACTTACTGAGTACGCGTCGATTTACGTACTCATGCTGCACTTCTGCACTAAATGTGTAGGATCCGACATGTTCATTTGACTATTACCTTGGCGCATAGGCGCACCTGTTGAGGAGACTTTATGTGAGCCGCATTACAGGCTTTGCATCGTAGTCCACCGAGTCCTCATTGTACTATTTATTTTATTCTATCTTATTACATTCGGGACAGACGTTGTATCATTATTATATTTTTTAGAAAATGCTGATGCAACTGTGACACCGGGTTTTGGGGGTTCTCTACGGGTTGTTCGTTGTTGTAATTGCATAAATATTTTCATTTACCCAGCAAATTCTAATTGATATTGCTCAATTAAAAAAAATCATGATTTCAAAATACTAAAATGAGTAACTAAATTAGTAAATCATCGTCGGCTTGCCTGACGGTGGCATTAGGCGCCATCACGACTTATAGCAGGTTTTGGGTCGTGACAGCTTGGTATCAGAGCGTTAGGTTCACTTAGGTCTCACGAGTCATGAGCAAGTCCAGTAGAGTCTTGCGGATCGGTACAGAGACGTTTGTACTTATCTTCGAAAGGCTACGAGGCTGTTAGGAGCACTTCCCTTCTTGATTCCTCATCGTGCGATTTAATTCTATTGAGGCTTGTGCATTTAGTTATTTCCTACTCAATCTTATGCGACGTGAAGCGCTTGTTATTAATTGGGCATCGAATAGTTGTGGTGGTACTGCAGATGTGGTGCATGATATTTTTCCCTACGTGTTCGAGCAGGCTATTATCATCGCCTTGCAGGAGGTTATTCTGTCGTTCCAGTTCAGTATCTATACTTCCTATGGTTTTAAGGCTATCCACGGATTGCCATGATGTTGGTGTAATGGTAGGGTGCTCGTTTATGTGTTGAGGCAGTGAATGACTTGAAGAGAGAATTTCTCAGAGCATGACTAAGGGGTTCAGCATTTAATTCCATCGGAGGAAAGGCAATTCATTAGTTCCGGTGCTGTAGGTATGGATTTGATTTGAGGCAAAAATTGGGTATCGAAGTTTGAGGAAAGACATGGCGGGAAATGTCTTGCAGTAGTTGAATTTCTAGCATGGTCAAGTACGCACAACAGAGGTCGAGGAGTTGCTTAAAGGAGATAGTTTAGCCGAAGTAAGATTGGCATATTAGCATATGGATTCTGTGGTAGGCTAGCAGCGTTCCTTGACAAGGTGTAGAACGGTTTGGGAATCGTGATGGAAGGTGATTTGGTCTACGGGTTTCATTTGGAATGATGGTTACTGTACGAAGAAAGATTGAATATGGAAGAAACGAGTTTGCTTGAATTAAAGAGGGGTGTGAAGATTTGAGTATCGTTTCAGATGCAATATGACTTGAGTTTAGAAGGTATTGTTGAACTTTCAGTTGATGTCAATGGGGAAGGAGCAAACTTATACAGCTGGTGGGCGAGCATGGGCTCAAAAGAATTTTACTTATTTCGTGGTAGTTGTAACCAGTGCAGCATCGTTGGAAGATGTCGGCATGGAATTCCACAGGTGGGTTATCTCCTGCGAGAAGGTTAGTAGTTGTGTGATATTGATAAAGCTTCTGCGAAGAATACTACTTGCTACCCGATAAAAGGTCGAGTATGTGATCGTGACTGATGATTCAGAATGTTCATGCAAAGCTTAACAAAAGACTTCGAGAAATTTGGCGGGTTAACGATACAGGATCATGGTAAATAAGAAGGAGGAATTGTTGTGGGCTCTATATTATATGGTGGTATCTTAAAGCTAAGTGGGGGAGCCTCACCGTCTATGATTGGATCGCGTGGTTATCGGCTTGTGCAGCTTCTGGTTATCGGTGTATTGGTGGATTAATTGTGACTAAGAAAAGGAAACATCAGGGGTAATTCAAACGGAGAAATTGATAAATGTGTGCTATATTCCACCTTATCAATTAAGGTGCAAGATTTGGGAAGACTCCGAGTTTATGCTTCTTGTGGATGTAATGTACACGGAAAAGAATTCAACTGGTTGATTCCTTGAGAGTGTGTTCATGTTCTTGCAGAGCGTTGAAGTTGGTTATGTTCGAAATCATGTCAGAGTGGGTGACTCTAAACAACGGCCCTAGTGGGTTCAAGAATTAAAGTACAGTGCCTAAGGACTTCGGGTGCGTCATGTGGTTAAGGATCGTGTTTCCAAAGTGGATTACGAATGGGACTTGGAATATTCTACGTTATCATCGGGTATGTGGTGCAATATTAGAGGAAGGGAAGAGATAGTCAGATTTGCGGAAGGTCTTGCAGAATAGGTGTACCAGTTGAAGATGCTATTGTGCGCGTAAGGCACTATGAGATGATTCATGGGTGTTGAGACAATGTGGTCTCGCGATTCGGGTCACTCGAGATGAGTGCGGATTGAGTTCGTATGTTGTGAATGGGGCTATAATTTTTCTCAGTCAGGTCAAGAGTAAATTGAAAGAAGTTGGGTCGGTTAGTAATGGTTGAATTGGCACGATTGTGGCAATGAACAGCCCA
Source organism: Nicotiana tomentosiformis (assembly GCF_000390325.3). Classification (NCBI taxonomy): domain Eukaryota; kingdom Viridiplantae; phylum Streptophyta; class Magnoliopsida; order Solanales; family Solanaceae; genus Nicotiana; species Nicotiana tomentosiformis. Next base: position 102,190,549 of record NC_090820.1, on the reverse strand, counting down.
TTCGGTGTTTGAATTCATACATGTTGGTTGTGGTTGTACGTACAGGCTTGACAACCACCATAACTTGATTGATTTGGGAAGTAATTTATCCAAAAGGCCTCGTTGTGTAAATGGATTTCGAAAGATTCATGACGGTCTAGTTCACGACTTGAGGTTTGTATTTTCTGCGGTTTGAGAATTCAGTTGTGTGTTGCAGTGGTTCTTCTTAAATGAGCTAAGTGAAAGATTTCTAGACAATAAAGTGGTTAATCTACTAGTAGATCGAAGGTCATGGTAAATGCGTGTATTATCGCGTAGCGATGTGATGGGTACAGTAAGCGGCATGGGAATTAGAAGTTGAGGATCAAGGTTTCGGTTCAATGTTGATAGGAATGCCATGAGCTCCGATGAGCAGGGAAGAATTCAGATGTTTAGAGTGAACTGGCATTATCTTAGTGTCGCCTGAGAATGGTGTTCTGTGGAAGAGGCATTGTGTATTGATTGGCAGATTGTGATTTGCCTTGAAGAATTCGTATGGTTGGTGGTATGGATGTGCAGACTTTGCCACCTGAGCGGGAGGTTGTGGGAGAGTATTCCATGGGGGAATCTGTATCAGTGTGACATGTTAGTCACTATATTGTTAAGGATTGAAACTAAGAATGAAGATTATGGTACTATCGTTAATGCGAGAGTTTATGCCTGAGAGGGGTTCTACTCCTTGGGATGTGGACTGTGTGAGTTCATTCCGGATTGGGCGGTTGTCCTTATGTGTCATGAATAGGGCCATTATGTATCTTTGGGAAGTTATTGGCCAGTATGGTATGATCAGAATCGGTGTGAGGTCCGTTGGTGGGCCTAATATGAGTGTGTGACCTGCGTCAGGTCAGATGTGTTTAGTCGTCATAGCGTTTCTTAAGGAGGAGGAGTCGATCATTAGATTTAGCTATTCCATGTAAATCTCTATTGTGCCTTGTGGGTTGTGAAGTGGCTTGATTATTCGCACATGTATTGAGGTCACGTATAGCTTGTGGTGTTTTGTAAGCAGGATGGCTCTCGAGATGCAAGCCATTTATCGCACCTTAGTTATGGTTGGGTTTGTAGCGTATGGCACTATTCGTCTCCCCAGGGAATTGTATTATGCACTCGATGTACTTGTGGTTTATATTCGGGTATTTTGTAAGAACAAGCGTTACGGCTTGATGTATATTTTCTTCTTGATTTTTATGTGCGGATCACTGCCACGGGTATATATTATTTGGATCGGGTTGCATGACGCAACAATATCATGTCGGATCAGGTTGCACACTGCGATAACGAGATGTTGAGAATAGCTCCTTACACTTATTTTGTGGGCCTTGTTTTCATCCCTAAGGTAGGTTCACAGCATCTATTCAGCCATTTTATTTGTTACACAGGCTAGGAAGTTTCATTCCAGAGTTCACTTTTCCTTATATATCGCATTCGAGTTTGTAGCTTGTTGGTGCATTGTTGGCGCCGTACGAGATCTTGGTCAGTGTTTGAGGTGGCTTATTACATGTGTAACTTATACCAGGTGAGACGAGACTATTAGACCTGAAATCAGTGCAATCAGATTTATATAAGGTATATTAAAGAGAGATTATCGTTATTCAGTTCAGAATGAGGTTATGGTCCTTGTCAGGAGAAGCGACTCAATGATTTGATTAATTCAGCAGGTGGTTATGAGTTTCTACACTCTTCTCTGTTATGGCAATATTGTGAGGATTGAAACCGGGCTTATTTATATTATGAGGTGTATTGCGGACATCAGATTCATAAAATTTCAGCTATTGTGGTTGAGGGATGTTATTATGGGAAACTGACTTATGTGGTGCGTGGTGTGATTTTCGCATAGATGCATGATCATGTTTTGGTACAATGTGTGGTGATTGGCACGACGTTTGTGTGTTAGAGTCAGGTCTTATAAAGAAATTCGGAAGTTGGAATTTGGTTCTAAAACTTATTGGCTAAATAAAAGAGAGGACCTTCAGTCTGGCTCGAGCTAATGTGCCCAACTGGGTTGTGATGGAACGTGAAGGTGCACAAGGTGTTAAACAATAAATTTGGACAACTCCGGAGCAGTCCTTAGCACGTTCAAAGACGAACGTATGTTTAAGTGGGAGAGAATATAACGACCCGACCAGTTATTTTCAGCTCTAGTGCGTCGTTCAACAGTTTGAGGCCTTGAGTAGCTTCACTTCAGGTATATTGACTCGTACGTGTGGCTGGAATTGAATTTTGGGAAGTTCGGATTGGCACTTGATAATTTCTGAGCTGTTAAGGCAGGATACAAGATCGAGAAGTTATACTTTAAAAGAAATAATTGGAAGACTATAAACCTTATAGATTTATCTTATTATTATCGTACGCTGCATATCTGCTTAAGTTTTATTATATTTCTTTATTGGACATTTAGTAAGTGTCGATGTCGACTCTTTGTCACTACTTCTTCGGGGTTAGGCTAGATACTTACTTGGTACGCATTGATTTACGTACTCATGTTGCATTTCTGCACTAAATGTGCAGGATCTGACAGGTTCATTTGACGATCACCTTGGCGCATAGGCGCACATGTTATGGAGACTTTATGTGAGCTACATTCCAGGCTTCGCATCGCGGTCTACCGAGTCCCCATTGTACTATTTATTTTATTCTGTCTTATTACATTCGGGACAGACGTTGTATCATTATTATATTTTTATAAAATGCTTATGCACTTGTGACACCGAGTTTTGGGGGTTCTCTACGAGTTGTTCGTTGTTGTAATTGCATAAATATTTGCATTTACCCGGTAAATTCTAATTGATGTTGTTCAATTAAGGAAAAATCACGATTTCAAAATGCTAAAATGAGTAATTAAATTGGTAGATCATCATCGGCTTGCTTGACGGCGGCGTTAGGTGTCATCACGACCTGTAGCGGATTTTGGGTCGTGACACTGATAATGTTATAAAAATTCAACAGAAGTTAAGTTCATTGCCAACCTAAATCAAGGACTCGTTGGTTTATATCATGATTAATAATATATCTAAACTTAAATACATGTTTGAAAATTAGGATCTTATCTCTAAATATGATGACCGCATAGTACTATTTAATTGCTAAGCATCCAAATGTGTATAACTTATCTTTATTTAAAAATTAATATATTAAAAATAATAACAAAATATTAGAAAATATTACTATGTAGTATTATAAAAATTATTTACTTGATAAAGTACGCCCTAAAAACTAGCATCCGTGACAGCTAGTGGTAGGGGCGGATGTAGCATTCTACCGTCGGGTTCAATTAAACTCATAATTTTTTATGCAGAGTAAAAATTTGTATGTAAAAAATCATTAAAATTACATAAATAGTATATATGAACCCATAACTTTAAAAATATAATGGGTTCAACACTAAAACTTTAAAAGCTGAAATCATAGGGTTTAAATGGTTGCTAGTAGAGGCTGCCAATGGAAGTAGTTAGTAGTGGAGGTAGTTGAGGATGCAGGTCGGGATGATTGGTGGTAGTGGCTGATAGTGAAGGTTGTTGGTGGTGGTAACGACTGAAATAGGAGGTGGTTGTTGGTGGTGGTCGATTATTGCGATGATAGTTGTCAGCATCATTATTTAATAAATCTCCTAATATAAATATACTATTTAAATAAAAATTATTAAATTCAATCGAGCCCGTAGTCAAACTTCTAAACTCCACCCTTAGTATAGCACTATAGTGCATGTGAATATTTCTGATCAATGCACGTGAAGCGTAAGACCACAAAGTAGAGACCAAAATAAATTGGAAGGTCTCAGAAATTTTATGCCCCATACCATGTGCAAGTAAAGGATAATTTGTCGATATATGAGTAGGTAGTTCCTAGAAAATTGGAGCATGTTTATGTCCATATGAATTATCAGCAAATAAAAGCTTGTCGCTCAATATTAAAATCAAATCAATTAATTTAAATTTCATGGTTAATAATTAAAATGAAAATAAATATTTATTATTTAACAATAACTACGTAGTAAATATGTAGTACTAGTTTTATTTTCCTATATCCTATTCTTAGGTTTCTATTACTATTTGTTGTTTCTATTGCATCAATTATATTATTTTCTTGGATGTTGTTACTGCTTCTCTTTCGTATTTCTTTGTTATAATTTTTGTATTTATGCTTTCCTTGAGCGAAAGTCTATCGGAAACAGTTTCTCCACCTTCATGAGGTAAGAATAAAATTTGCGTAAACATTACCCTTCTCAGACTCTGTTTATGCGATTATACTGTGTATGTTGTTGTTGTGTACATAACCTGTTTAAAAAGCACATGCATGTTTTACACTATTAATTTAGTGTAAATATCAGGTGGAAATCAACATTCTGTTTGGTTCATTATGTCAAAGTACTGGATTTGGGGATAAATAAAATGCCTTTTTATAGAACATATTAAACTCTAGTACTAATAGTTAGATAGTACACTGACTCTTAATTCTCTCAATTTTCAATTTCAATACAATCTGTCCTTTTTTCTTTCTTTGGGGCGGAAAGTGAAGTGCATATTTAACTATTGTGTCACGTGATTTCTTTTTTTGGAACAATTGTGACATGTAATTTTGAAAAGTAAATTGGTACCACACGCTGTCTATGAGAAAATGGCAAAAAAAGTATTAGTGGTAGCTAGTCATATAGGTAGTTGATCGTATGCCACATGGGGAAAAGGTAACATTCATAGGAATCACTTAATAAGGACTTGTTTGGATATAGATTTTCAAATAATTTTTGAAAAAGCTAATTTGGTTGAATTTTGATGTGAAATTAAAAATGTATTTGGAAATAAATTTTGGGGCAAGTTTTGACACGTTAAAAAGTCCTTTTTTTTAAGTTAAAAAAGTCCCAAATGGTCATGATTTGGCCCAAAAAAAAGTTTTAAGCTATATTTTGGATTTAAAGTTTTGATTTTCAAAATCTTCCAAAAACAAGATTAATTCTATAAACAAACACATATTTGAAAAAAAATTGTAAAAAAATTCCAAAATTTATTGCCAAACACCCACTAAATATCTTAATGATTTCGTGGGCGTTTGACTTAACGTAAAGTTGATCAAACCAGTTTTAAGCACTTTTCTAAACTCCGTACAATTGATAGGATAGTGGGGAGGTCGATGATTAGGGTTGTAAGTTGGCTAATAGTAGTGTGTTCCTCCTAGGCTTACCAGTAGTACTAGGATTATTTTTGTATTATCTTATTATGGTTCTTTATTATTATATGCGGTGTCATTCACGCTCATTATCATATTACACTGTTGTTACCATTATTTGCTACTTTGCTGTTTTATCTTATCTCCATTGTTTTCTGGGCTGAGAGTCTATCGGAAACAATATCTCTACCTTTACAAGATAGGAGTAAAGTCTGTATACACACTACCCTCCCTAAACCCATTTATAAAACTACACTAGGTATGTTGTTATCGTCTAAACTCCGTACAATATTTAAATGATTCGGTTCTATTATAAGAGCAAATAAGTGATTACAATTTACAAAAGCAAAAAAGATAGATACAGACTGTACCATACAGTTAACAGATTGAAATTTGAATAAATCAGATCCATACATTTATTGATTGAAAATAAACGGACCCTAAATCTAACCAAACATAAATTGACGTTGAGAAAAAGAAGTGCAACGTGTTACCCAAGTTAGAACAGCAACCAACGTGGGTCCTTTTTTATTCTTCATAGTTTTGTTTCATAATTCATAGTATTAGAATTGTATACAATAAGTTTAATACTAAAATCTTAAAAGTTAGAAACCGTCATCTAATCCATCTATATGGTAAATTCCTCATGTTCTATCATGTCTTATTCTTTGTAATTTATTCTTGGGGTACAAAGTTTTGTATCTCTGGTTGTTGTGCAACAAACTAACGAATATTTGCAGAGAAGTTGTTAGGTGAGAGTAATGAGCAGAGGTGCGAATTTAGAATTTTGAGTTTACGAGTAATGAATTATAAAAAATAACTTATTGGATTCTGATTTTATTGGCTATTAATTTTGGGAGCAATTACAATTTGTAGTTTTCCCAAGGAAAAAAACATCAAAGAAATGTTGGAAGAGGAGAGGACCACAAGTATACTCTTTTCAGTTAAATATAACTTAGTATTGTTAGGTGTTTGTCCTGATTTTCTTACCATATTTGGTTTTCCTATCTTTTGAAGGAAAGGGCAACACATTTACCGTATTTGGGTTTTCCTTTTTTAGAAGGAAATTATAACTTTTTTATATTTGGCTAGTCTCTTTTTTTGGAGGAAAATGTTTGGACTTCTATAAATTGAGGATCCTTCCTTCTCATTCAGTAGCATCTACAATGTAGCCATAAGGGGTTTGAGAGTTTTGTTTAGTGGGGGAGAACTTTTCGGGACAAGTGTTAGTGTGTCACTTGTGTTTGTATCTTTGTGAGATTGTTCTTTCGATATTTTGTACTATCTTTGATATAGTGGATTGCTTATCTCCGCCGTGGATATAGATCAATTGACCGAACCACGTTAAATGTTTGTGTTTCTTTTGGTATATTTTTCTTTTGTTATCTGATTTATCGTCATTCAAGATTTATTTTATTAGATTGCGCATGACAGCTGGTTTTTCGATCTAACAAGTACATATTTGACAAATATTGTGATCAAAGAAACAAGTATTTGACTTTTCAAATAATAACAGTATCCTATAAATTAAATTAGAAAGATTAATATTTTTGCGAGGAAGACAGAGTCCATAAATTGTTTAAAGTGCTTTGTAAGAATGAAACTTTTAAAAAGAAAAAAAATATTCACATTAAATAATATATAAAGTAAAAGAACTCAATTTCTAATTAAGAAATTAAAATTTGAAAGAATCTTCTTATTCTTGAAAAATGAGTACCAAAGGAATTTATCAAAGAACCATCTTTTGTCTCTTATATAAAAATCGCAAATGTATAATTAAAGGAGGACATATCTCAACATGTGAGTAAAATATTTGAAGGTGTTCAAGAAAAAATATTTCTTATGTCCTAAATTATGTAATATTATTTTTATTTTAGTTAGTTTCAAAAAGAATAATATCGTTTTATATTTAATAATAATTTAATTTTAAAATAAATATTTTTTCTTTAATATGATAATTTGTTTTAGTTAGTTTCCAAAAGAATCATAGGAGTTGAGATACTCCGGGGTGGTGGTGGTTGAGGGTGGGTTGGGGGTGGAGAGTTGGGGGTTGAGGGATTGAGTAGGGTTGGTGGGCGGAGCCGTGGAGAGGGTTGTAATCATTAGTTGGAGACCTTCGAAAAATATTTTTTCTTTTTTTTCTTTGAAAAATACTTTTTAAAATATTTAAACCGATCAAATATATATACAACGATTAAAAAATATTTGCCTTACTTTCCTTTTCGTATAAGTGACAAGTTGCTAATGTAATAAAAGAAATGGAACCAAAACACCCAAATCGAACTTGTTTCAATTGGGACCTTAATTTTATTTACCAATTAAATCAGAAACTAAACAAACCAAATTAAAATTACTCTAATCCAAGTGATGAATCTAATGAACCTCAAATGGATCCAAACGACCAAATATATATTCCTCCTCTCCAATTTGGAGATAGGTTTTGTATCTTAATTAAAATAGTTCAAGGGCGCGTTGGAACGGTCAACAATTACTTAATCTCATTTTAGAATTTAATCGCTTTAATCCTTATTGTTTTATTTTCTTTTCTTTCTTTGTTGGAAAAAAAAAGAGAGGTCTGTCATAACTGTTGTGGTGTACCTATGCTAGAAATAATACCATAGCCGTAATCAGTCTGAATCAAAATAAACCTACCTACCTTGAGGAAAGGAGCTCTCAAGTAAGAATGCTACAAAGGGGCAGAGGCAAAAGTCTAGTTATTGATTTGGTCGAATCCAATGGTTTTTGCTCAAACAATATATTTTGTGTTAAGAATTTATTAAATATGTACAAATATTAAATTAGAATCCAATCATTAATGCTTATAGTTGTCGTTCTAAAATACAAAACCCATAAGATTGAAATTCCGATTCCGCCTCCAATCCGCCATTTTCCAATCGTGGGTCCATATAGTAAAATCTTTGTTGAGCCTCAGAATCTTTATCGCAAATTCACATATTCAAAATTGCCACATTTAATATTATTATTGATTCGTTCCTTAGATTCTCCCGGATTTTTTTTTGTGCTTCTACTGACAAGTGTACATCAAATATTTTGCACGTTTTTTTTGTTAAAACTTTCGTATAGTATAAAGATACTAAATGTGCGGCTCAAATGGAGTTCGTGCAATCTGAGAGTTGCCAAAAATAATAAATAATAAATAATAAATAAATAAAATCAATGTGCTAAAAAAAGTATGAAAATAATTTTGTCAATATCTTACAGTGATCTGTCCATCTCAATTTTTTTGTCCTTTTGCTGGAGATAACCTCTACTGATTTATATTCTGCATGATGTTTCTATATTTCTATTTTCTCCCCATATTTAAAATCGCAAGATTCAATATGTTCTTTTAACATATTATACGTAATATTAATTTAAGATCACAAAATTTAAAGTTTTTTTTTATGTTCGTATTTCTTAAATTTCAAACTTAGTCAAACTAAGACATATATAAAATAAAAGGGCATTCTTTAATTATTGGCAACTATTTTTGCTTCCATGCACAAGTTGCTTTAACTTCTATCTTTTCTTAATCTCTGATCAGTTCATCTATTATTGACAATATAAACAACTTTAACAATTTTATTATGATTTGAGCGATTGTACTGAGATTAATCACTTCTTTTATAATTTATTTACTAACGGACACATGGCATAGATCTAATCCCATCATTGAGAATTACTGGACATTAACCTATTGGATGGGATACTATCCCTATTATGCTTAGGATAAATACTATAAATTCAATCACATGGGCAAAAGCCTAAAGAAAAATGAGAAGTGGTGGTCACTAGCTTTTCCAATTGGTACTTTGTTTTCCTCAACAATGCTGAGAATACACACAAAAGCATTAGCAAAAATTAAATCGCTTTCAATCTAATAACCAGAAATATTTTTTTTTATTTTTTTTGTATAATATATACAAAAATCATATAAATTTTATATATTTTTTAGACTACTAAACATAAATAATTTTTGGCACGGACTAAACTCTGGACTCACACTTAAAGTAAAGATATAAGGCATGGAGTTGGGTATATAACAATTCAAATGCTAGGCTCGTAAAAATATGTAGTTAAATACAGTGATAAAATCTGTTTAGCTTTTGTTCCTATTTAAGGAATTTATGAATTGTTCACAAGCTTTCCCGGACCTTCAAAACTTTATATTTGCTTCATTCAATATATCTTCAGGATTGACAAAATTTGCATGTGTGTTTAATTACTCACATGTATAAACTTGATACTATTTTTATTTTTGCTATATTGTAAAATTGTTTACATAGTCTTGCCGGATTGAAAATACTTGGTACTGCTTTGCTTGTTCACATTTTTTCTTCTGCATATTTTCTTTTGAAGCTCTCTGATCTACTAGTTATCAATGTTAGGACCACATGTGAGAAGGAATTTGATTTTCATGTTGCTAAGTAGTGGTGGTAAAATAGATTTAAAAATATATTATATATTAATAAGAGATTGGATAATGATTTAAAAATAATTATAGCGACTGAAAATAATTTATTAATTCCACAACCTTCTTTTACAATCATTTTGATTTTGACTGGACAATGGCGACTAAAAGTTTGAGACACTTCTTCAGTTCTTTGACTATTAACATGTCCTTAATCTTGATTTTTTTAAGCAACTTTTTTGATAATTTAAAGTTTGAATGGCCTTAATTTTGATCATTGGATCCTTTTTTTAATTTAAAAATTAGAAATTTTAAAGTGTGAAACATGCTTAATCAAACACTTTCCCTTCCCATGACACTCATTTTGCGAAGAAATTTGTCTCTCTGTTCGGTGTTTTCTTTTTCTTTAGAGCTTCTTTTTGTTTATACTTAGATAATAAGTCATCATAATCATTAAGTTTTCAAAGAGTTGCATGCCAAATTTTATCGATAGTGATTAACATGCAGTGATGCCCCAATCGTGCTCAAATTCTGGGTCCGCCTCTGATTGTATGTGATAAGTTTACATTTGCATAGGCAATGTAAATTATCTTTACACTACCAAATTAACAATTTAACATGTAACGCTTTATATCAAGCTTGGCATAATAACTTAGAAAATAGAGTAAAATTTTATAATAATCGATTAAATTAAACTCGATACTGTAAATATTTTTTCAACCCATCCAAGTTAGTATATATAACTCAAACACTTGTATGGTTAATGTTGATTGTCAATTCATTTAGTAAAAATACTATAATAAAAAATATATATGTTGATATTGCCATAGATAAACAAAGAAATCATCTTCTTCCCTCTTCTTTTATAAAAATATATAGAGAAGAGGGATTTGTAATTACTAGTTTTGTTATGAAAATTGCATTTGAAATTAATATAGAATCTAAATTTTCTACTAAACTTGTAATATGTAGGAAAAAACAACTTGATGGAGATACTTTTAGTAATCAAACAATAAAGTTTCTCTCGAACAATTTTCTAGAGTTAATTGTTTCTTATACATAGTAGAGCAAGTCATTTTTTTCACTTCAACTAGATTTGAGCAATTCTAGTGTGTCGGAAAGTATTTCTGATTTTTTATTTATTAATGAAAATATTGAAATTACTAAATGACAAGATATTTAAGAAGCATTTCCTTAATCTTGATTATTGTTCCTTAACATATAATCTACTGTAATATTAATGTTCTTAGACCTTTATTAAAAGTTTTAAGAGAAATTCAACAATTAAAAAAACAATACTCTAATAAAAGAATAGCTAATAACTTTGCATCTCAAAAAATTTAAAAGAATAAATTTCAAATAAGAGTTAATATATATACATACATATGAATTCTTTTAAATAAAATTTACGGCCTCTTATAAAAGTTTAATTTTAGACTGCAAATTATTTGAGTCTTTCTTCGCTTCCATTGATGTTTGGCCAAAAAATATGTATTTTTGTATATAAATCGCCTCACATTTTGCTCTATTTTTGTTGGTTCTAATGTGTAATTGTAATGAGTTAGAACTAATTTTTGGTGTTTATATGTGTAGGAGTGAAATGGATTGAATGCGCATGTAACGACCCGATCGGTCGTTTTGAGCTTTAGCGTGTTGTTCGGAGGTTTGAGGCCTTGAGTAGTTTTACTTCAGGTATTATGACTTGCGCGCGTGGTCGGAATTGAATTTCGGGAAGTTTGGAGTTGATTTGGAAAGAAAACTCTCATTCCGGAAGCTTTAAGTTGGAAGAATTGACTAAGGGTTGATTTTAAGTAAAAGGCCTCGGAATCGAGATTTGAAGGTTCCAACAGGTTCGTATGATGATTTTGCACTTGGACGTATATTCGGATCGGATTTTGGATGACCCGGGAGAGTTTCAGCACATGTTGTGGAAAGTTGATATTTTGGAAGGATTTCATAAATTTGGGATGAAGTGTATTATAATGTTATCGATATCCGTTTGGGATTCCGAGTCTGGAAATAGCTCCGTATGGTGACTCTAGTATTGGGAGCGCATCCGGATGTTGATTTGGAGGTCCGTAGGTCATTTCGAGGTCATTAGGTGAAAGTTGAAAATTTGAAGGTTTTTGGAAAGTTTGACCTGGAGTGGACTTTTTGATATCGGGGTAGGACTCCGATTTCGGAAGTTGGAGTATGTCCGTAATGTCAATTATAACTTGTGTACAAAATTTGAGGTTAATCGGACGTGATTTGATAGGTTTCGGCATCGATTGTAAATGTTTAAAATTTTAAAGTTCATTAAGTTTGAATTGGAGGGTGATTCACAGTTTGGATGTTGTTTTTCATGATTTGAGGCCTCGACTAAATTCATAATGTATTTTGGTACGTGTTGGTATATTTGGTTGAGGTCCTGAGGGCCTCAGGGTGATTTCGGATGGTCAACGGATCAACTTGGGGTTTTGTTGTGTTGCTGAAGGACCTGAGTTCTGGTGTAATCGCACCAGCGAAAAAAGGGCCTCAGGTGCGATGCCGCAAAAGCGGCAGGCCAAGCGCAGAAGTGGAAGGGCCAAGGCTATTGAGGCCACAGAAGCGGAATGTCTATGTGCAGAAGCACAAAAGCGCAGGTGCGCTAGGTTGGGCACAGAAGCGAGAGCGCAGGAGCGCTACCTTGCGCGCAGAAGCGAGGATTGTTGGAGTGAGTTGGAGCCACATCTGTGATGGGTCTTCCGCACATGCGGAGTCGCAGGTGCGGCTGATGTACCGCAGGTGCGGAAGGTCGGCTTGGCAGATTGATTTAAGAACAGGACTTGGCTCATTTTTCTCCCATTTTTCACTTGGTTGGGCTATTGTTGTAGAGCTTCAAGGGGAGATTTTCATTATCTATGGCGAAGTAAGTGATTCCCACCTATTGCAAGTTGAATACTTAGTTTATATATGGGTTTAAACATGGAAAATTGTAAAAATTTGGGATTTTGAAGAAAAATCTAAAAATTTATATTTTTGGATTTTGACCACGAATTAGGGCATGGAATTGAGAACAAATCATATATTTGAGTTCGTGATGTTATGGGTAGTGGTTATCTTCGAAAATTTCAGAAATCCGCGCACGTGGGTCCGAGGGTGATTTTTATCGACTTTTCGAGCGTAGTTGGAAATTATTGTAAATTGAATTATAATGAGTATTAGAGTATATATTTATAGATTTGCACCTCTATTGAATAGTTTTGGAGCGATGGGCATTGGTTTGAGTTGTTGGAAAGGCTTTGGAGTCGGTTATGGAATTTCGGAGCGAGGTAAGTCTCCTTTCTATCCTTGTAAGAGGGAATTAACCCCATCAAATTATTATGTGCTTCTATTTGTGGGGGCTACATATGCACGAGTTGACGAGAGTCCGTGCATAGCTACTATTATGCTTATGTCTCGGTAGTCTAGGACCCATATCATGTTGTACTTGCGATGTTTGCTCCCTACTTGTTAATTTAATTGTTTAAAATATTTAGAAACTCTATAAAGAAATTGTAAAAAGATTAAACTTTATTTACTTGACCGTTAAATGAGAATTTGTAATTATTGAAATATTTTTCCCTTAATAAATCTTGAATTTGTTGTTTAATGTATTTTTTTCTCTTTTGTGTAGCAGGCCGAACGCCTCAGTAGCAGATAGATGCATCTATGGTTTATGTCGTTCGACCCTCCGCATTGTAGGCACAGATGCGCGGTTTTATGCGACAACTTAGGTGAACTGCATTCTATACTATGATCCGCAACCAGCAAAGTCTCCTTCAGAGTATCTATATTTTTTCTGTCCAATTTGTATTCCTGACAGATACTGTATTTTATTTTACTTCCTAGTTGATGTTCATGCACTTGTGACACCGGGTTTTGGAGCGATTATGGGTTATTTGGTATTGAAATTCTGAAAATATTCTTATTTACTCTGTAAAGTCCATCTTTAATTATTAAATTAAAGAAAATCATGATTTCAAATACTAAAATGAGTAATTAAGTTAATTAATTATTGTTGGCTTGTCTGACAGCAGTGTTAGGTGTCATCACGACCTATAAAGGATTTTGAGTCGTGACAACATGGTATCAAAGCACTAGGTTCACTTAGGTCTCATGAGTCATAAGCAAGTCTAGTAGAGTCTTGCGGATCGGTACGGAGACGTCTGTACGTATCTTCGAGAGGTTACAGGGTTGTTAGGAGCACTTCCCTTCTTGATTCCTCATCGTGCGATTTGATTCCTTTGAGGCTTATGCCTTCATTTCCTTCCTATTCAATCTTGTGCGACGTAAAGCGCTTGTTACAGAAGAATTTTAATGGTACTGCAGATGTGGTGCGGGATATTTCTCCCTGCGTTTTGATCTGGCTATTGTCATCGCCTTGCGGAAGGTCGTTATGTCATTTCAGCTCAGTATCAGTATTGCCTATGGTTTGAGATTTGGCACTGATTGTTATGATAATTCGTGCATTGCTATGGCATAGTGTTGGTGTAATGGTAGGGTGCTTATCTATGGATCGCGACAGTAAATAATTATAGAAGGACTTCTCATTTCACGGCTTAGAGGTTCAGTATTTAGTTCCGGTGGAGGAGAGACAATCAGACTACGAACATTCAGATTTGGGTTGATGGAGTAACGAGATTGGCTATTTCGAGCACGATGGAATTTTCACCTGTGATATGGTGTCGTCGTCCTATATTGGATGCGTTAAGTTCGTCGGTGTTGTGGTCTTCTTCAATTCGCCTTTGGGGCGGGGTATTGTGAAATAGTACTAGAGAAGCGGTTGTCAAAAATAATGGGGTGTAGCGATTTCGGAATCAAATCAGTGTTTCTAGTCTTGATGGCTCGAGAAAGATGATATTCGGAAAGGTTTAAAGTTGGTAGCGAATGATTGGTTCAAGTGCTACAGAGATATATTTTGATTTAAGGCAACAACTGGGCAGCGAAGGATGAGGAAAGACATGTGGGAGGTGTCTTGCGGTGGTTAAAATTCTAGAAGGCCAAGTGTAAGAAACATAAGTCGAGTAGTTGTTTAAAGGAGAGGGTTTGACCAAAGTGGGAGAGTGGCAGAGTAGCATATGGGTTCTGTAGTAGGATAGCTATACGCCTTGGGGAAAGTTTAGGGTGATTTGGGATTCATGGTAGATAGTGACTAGGACTACGGACTAATTTGGAATATTGGCTACTACTGAGGAAGGTTGGATACGACAGGAGGGAGTTGCTTAATATAAAGAGGGAGGCAGCATGACTTGGATTGGAATGTATCATTGCACCTTTAGTTGATGTCAATGGGGAGTGAACGGACTTGTGCAACTAGTAAATGAGCACGGGCTCGGGAGGGTTTATTGGCTTCGTAGTAATTGTACTCGGTGCAGCGTCGTTGAAAGAGGCCGACATAGAATTTCCACGCGTGGGATATCTCCTGTGAGCAGGTTAGCGCTTGCATGGTGTTGATGAATCTTCTACGAAGAATTTTACTGGCTATCCGGTAAGAGGTTGAATATGTAAATGTGGCTAGTGATTTAGAGCATTCATGAAATGGTTAACAGGAAGATTTCGAGGAATTTGGCGGGTCGATTGCGTGAGGTCATGTCAGTAAGGAAGAAGGAATCTTAGTAGGTTCCACGGTCATGTAATGGTAGCTTCAAGTTAAGTGGGAGAGCCCCACCGCCTATGATTGGATTGCATGGTTGTCTGCTTGTGAGGTTTCTGATTATCGGCATATTGGTGGGTCGTTACAACTAAGGAAAGAGAACATCATTGGTGATTTGATCCATGTCAGGCTTTGGGAAGTCTCGGAGTTTATGCTTCGTGTAGATGCGATATACAAGGAAAGTGAGTCAGCCAAGTGCTTCTTTGAGAAGGTGTTCATATGCTAGCAGGGCCTTGGAGTCTGATCATAATTGGGAACAAGTCAGAATGGGTGACTCTCAACAATGGTTCTAGTGGGGTCAAAAACAAAATCAAAGTGCGGTGCCTAAGGATTTTGAGCCAGTAGTATGGTTAAGTATTGAGCTTTTGCAGTGGATTATGAAAAGTGGCTTGGAGTATTCTACGTTATCTTCGGTCCGCGGTGTAGCATTGTAGGGATTTTCAGAATGGTTATACTAGTTGAAGATGCGAATATGCGCATAAGGAGGGTATGAGATGGTTCGTGGGTTTTGGAGACAACATGATTTCATGAAATAAGGTCACTCAGGATGAGTGTGGATTTGGGTTCACGATGTTTTGAATGGAGCTATTATTATTTCTAGGGCAAGTCCCGAGTAAACTAGAAGAAGTGGCTCTGTTGGTAATGGTTGAATCAGCAAGGTTATGGCAGTGATCAGTTTCTCCAGCATGAAGTTATACATGTAGTTTGTGGTTGTACACTTGGGAGTGAGCTCCACCACAACTTGGTTGATTTGGGAGGTATTCGATTCGTATGGATTTGTTGTGTAAAGGGATTTTCAAAAGAGTTATGGTAGTTTAGATCACGACATGAGGTTGTATTTTCTACGGTTTGGGAATTTAGTTGCACGTTGTATTGGTTCTTCTGAAATGAGCTAAGTAAAAGGCTTCTATATGATACAACATTTATTCTATTAGTGTATCATGGGTTATTATGGAATTCTGATACTCTCACGTATTGGCATGTTAGGTGCAGTGAGCGGCATGGGAAATTGGAAGCTGAGGATCAAGGTTGCGGTACAGTGTTGACAAGAATGTCACGAGCTCGGATGAGCAGGGAAGAATTCAAATGTTTAGAGTAAGCTAGTATTGTCTTTAGCGTCACCTGAGATCGGTGTCCTGTGTAAGAGGCTTTGTGTACTGATTTGCGGCTTCTTGATTTTCTTTACAGCATTAGTGTGGCCGGTGGTATGGATGTGCAGACTTGTCACTTGGTGCGGAAGGTCGTGAGAGCATATCCCACGGGAAGATTGTATAAGTGTGACATGTAGTCACTTGAGTGATTAAAGATTGAAACCAAGTATGGAGATTTGGTACTATCGCTAATGTGAAAGTTTAGGCCTGAAAGACGCTCTATTCAGTTGGTTGTGAATTATGGAAGTTGTTCCGGATTCAACGGTTGTTCTTGTATATCATGGGAAAAAGATCATTGTGGATCCTTGAAAGGGTATTTGCCCAGGCATGGTATGGTCAGAATCGGTTTGAGGTCCGTTGATGGGTCCGGATCTGGATGTGCTTTCTACAACAGCCTGGGTGTGTTAATTCAGCATAGCATTCCTTATGGAGGAGTATTCGGGCGTGGGATTTTAATTTTGTCACCAGCTATTTCATGTAATACTCTATTGTGCCATGTGGGTCGTGAGACGACTTGATTATTTGAACAATGTGTTGAGGTCCCACATAGCGGTGGTGTTATGTGAGCAAGATGGCTCTCGAGATGCAGATCATATATCGCACCTTAGTTTTGCTTGAGTTTT
Organism: Nicotiana tomentosiformis; assembly: GCF_000390325.3. Taxonomy (NCBI): domain Eukaryota; kingdom Viridiplantae; phylum Streptophyta; class Magnoliopsida; order Solanales; family Solanaceae; genus Nicotiana; species Nicotiana tomentosiformis. The sequence goes on along the minus strand of NC_090820.1, from coordinate 102,173,533 downwards.
ATAGCATATGATGCTACTCGTCTCCCCAGGATTTGTATTATGCACTTCGCGTGCTTGTGGTTGATATTCGGGTATTTCGTAGGTATAAACATTTCTGGCTTGATGGGTATTTCCCTATTTATATTATGTGTGGATCGGATGGCACGCTGCCACGGAGATGTAGTTTGGATCGGGTTGCACGCCTCAACAGCATCATGTATGGATCGGGTTGCACGCCGCAACAGTGTGATGTTGAGAACAGTTCCCTATATATATTCCTGTGTGTTTTGCCCCGTATTTTCTGAGAAATATTCATGACACCTTTTAGGTTGTTTAATTAGTTAAGTGGGTTGAGTAGTTCTTTCCAGATTTCGTTTTCCTTATGTACCACAGTCGAGTTTGTGGATTGTTGGAACATGGTGGCATCATATGAGACCTTTGGTAGTGTTTGTGGTGGCTTATTGCCGGTACGACTTGTATTGTGTGAGACAAGAATTTTGGACCTGAGATCAGTGCGATCGGATTTATATGAGGTGTATTTAAGAGCAAATATCGTTATTTGGTTCATAATTAGGTAATGGTTCTTGTCGGGAGGATATACTCAATGATTCGTTGACTCGGAATTTGGTTATGAATTTCTATACATCTCTTCCGTCGTGGCAGTATTGCAAGAGTTGAAACAGGACTTTTATGTGACATGAAGTGTGTTGTGGGCATCAGATTCGTGAAATTGTGGCTATTGTTGTAAGAGGATGTTATTATGGTCATGTGAATATGTGGTGCATGGTGTGAATTTAGCAAAGGTATGCAATCATGTATTGGTGCATCGTGTAGTGATTGATACGGTGTTCGTATGTTGGAAACGAGAATAGTGGAGAATTTCGGATGTTGGAATTTGACTCTAAGGCTTACTTGACTAATTAAAGGGGAAGATCTTTAGACTGGCTCGAGCTAATGTGCTCAACTGGGTTGTGGTAGCACGGGTAGGTGCACGAAGTGTTGACTAGTGATTTATGACAACTCCAGAGCAATTCTTAGCACGTTCGAGGATGAACGTATATTTAAGTGGGAGAGAATGTAACGACCCGACCGGTCGTTTTGAGCTTTAGTGCGTCGTTCGGCGGTTTGAGACCTTGAGTAGTTTCACTTCAGATATTATGACTTGTGCGCATGGTCGGAATTGAATTTCGGGAAGTTCAGAGTTGATTTGGAAAGAAAACTCTCATTTTGGAAGCTTTAAGTTGGAAGAGTTGACTAAGGGTTGATTTTGAGTAAAAGGCCTCGGAATCGGGATTTGAGGTTCCAACAGGTTCGTATGATGATTTTGGACTTGGGCGTATATCCGGATCGGATTTTGGATGACTCGAGAGCGTTTTGGCACATGTAATGGAAAGGTGGTATTTTGGAAGGATTTCATAAATTTGGGATGAAGTGTATTTCAATATTATCGATATCCGTTTGGGATTTCGAGTCTGGGAATCGCTCTGTATGGCGACTCTGGTATTAGGAGCGCGTCCGTATGTTGATTTGGAGGTCCGTAGGTCATTTCGGGGTCATTAGGCGAAAGTTGAAAATTTGAAGGTTTTTAAAAAGTTTGACCGGGAGTGAACTTTTTGATATCGGGGTCGGATTCCCATTTTGAAAATTGAAGTAGGTCCGTAATGTCAATTATTACTTGTGTGCAAAATTTGAGGTCAATCAGACGTGATTTGATAGATTTTGGCATCAATTATAGAAGTTTGAAATTTTAAAGTTTAATAAGTTTGAATTGGAGGGTGATTCACAGATTCGATGTTGTTTTGCATGATTTGAGGCCTCGACTAAGTCCGTAATGTGTTTTGGAACGTGTTGGTATATTTGGTTGAGGTCCCGAGGGCCTCGGGGTGGTTTCGGATGGTCAACGGATCAACTTGGAGTTTTGTTGTGTTTCTGAAGGTCCTGAGTTCTGGTGTAATCGCACCAGCGGAAAAAGGGCCTCAGGTGCGATGCCGCAAAAGCGGCAGGCCAAGCGCAGAAGCAGAAGGGCCAAGGCTGTTGAGGCCGCATAAGCGGAACGTCTATACGCAGAAGCGCAAGTACGCTAGGTTGGGCGCAGGAGCGCTACCTTGCGCGCAGAAGTAAGGGTTGTTGGGGTGAGCTCGAGCCGCATCTGCGATGGGTCTTCCGCAGGTGCGGCTGATGTACCACAGGTGCGGAAGGTCGGCTTGGCAGATTGATTTAAGAACGGGACTTGGCTCATTTTTCTCCCATTTTTCACTTGGTTGGCTATTTTTGGAGAGCTTCAAGGGGAGATTTTCATCATCTATGGAAAGGTAAGTGATTCCCACCTATTGCAAGTTGAATACTTCGTTTATATATGGGTTTAAACATGAAAAATTGTAGAAATTTGGGATTTTGATGAAAAACCTAGAAATTTATATTTTTAGATTTTGACCACGAATTAGGGTATGGAATTGAGAACAAATCATATATTTGAGTTCGTGATGTTATGGGTAGTTGTTATCTTCGAAAATTTTCGGAATCCGGGCACGTGGACCCGAGGGTGATTTTTATCGACTTTTCGAGCGGAGTTGGAAATTATTGTAAATTAAATTATAATGAGTATTAGAGTATATATTTATGGATTTGCACCTTTATTGACTAGTTTTGGAGTGATGGGCATTGGTTTGAGTTGTTGGAAAGGCTTTGGAGCCGGTTATGGAATTTCGGAGCGAGCTAAGTCTCCTTTCTAACCTTGTAAGAGGGAATTAACCCCATAGATGAATCAAATTATTATGTGCTTCTATTTGTGGGGGCTACATATGCACGAGGTGACGAGAGTCCGTGCGTAGCTACTATTATGCTTATGTCCGAGTTGTCCAGGACCCATATTATGTTGTACTTACGATGTTTGTATCCTACTTGTTAATTTAATTGTTTAAAATATTTAGAAACTCGATAAAGGAATTGTAGAACGGTTAAATTTTATTTACTTGACCGTTAAATGAGAATTTGTAATTATTGGAATATTTTCCCTTTAATAAATCTTGAATTGGTTGTTTAACGTATTTTTTTCTCTTTTGTGGAGCGGGTCGAACGCCTCGGTAGCAGATAGGTGCATCTATGGTTCGTGCCGTTCGACCTTCGATAGTGCACAGTTTAAATATTATGCTGGATCGGACCGTACGACCTCGGCATAATTTGCGCATGATAAATCTTTGGAACCAATTATAATTGATATTGCTTCTTTGGCTTGAGAGATAAATTGTGAAATGACGAGAATAAGTTTGGAAAAGATTTTCTATTATTAAAAAAATTGTCCACTCACTTCTTGTTATTGAGTTTACAGCTATCTCATACAATTCATTCTTAAGTATAATATCAGTATTTATTGTTAGCCCATAGTAAGTGTCGGAGCCGACCCCTCGTCACTACTTTTTCGAGGTTAGATGGGATACTTACTGGGTACGCGTTGATTTAAGTACTCATACTACACTTGCTATACATTTTTATGCAGGCATATATATGTCTAGTGGCTTTGTGGGCGCAGAGGCGTGGTTATTGCGGGGACTTAGGTGAGCTGCATTCTATACTACGATCCGCAGCTAGCAGAGTCTCCTTCAGAGTATCTATATTTTTCCTGTCCAATTTATATTTCGGACAGATGTTGTATTTTATTTTACTTCCTAGTTGATGCTCATGCAATTGTGACACCGGATTTTGGGGTGATTATGGGTTGTTTGGTATTGAAATTGTGAAAATATTTTTATTTACTCTGTAAAGTCCATCTTTTATTATTAAATTGAAGAAAATCGTGATTTCAAATACTAAAATAAATAATTGAGTTAATTAATTATTGTTGGCTTGCCTGACAGCGGTGTTAGGCACCATCACGGCCTCTAAAAGATTTTGGGTCGTGACAGTGCATGAGTTGGAGCTAAAAATAAGAGAAATGGACAAGTGTCAAATTCTAGCGTCCAGGGTAGCGCGACGCACTATTGTGGCGCTAGAAATAGAAGACCAAAATTTCCAATGTTGGCATCGACCTTGCGTTGCGGTATTTTTTCTATTTCGCTAGGGACAAGATTATTTCAACAAAAGGGGTTCTAAACCTAATTTGGAGGATATCTAACATACTTTGAAGGCGAATTCACGTAAGGGAATACAAACCACGCTTGGAAGGGGCTTTCAACTAGTTTTTCTTCTCTTCTTTTCTCTTCCTTTCATCTCATAATGTATTAGTTCTAGGGTTGTTGGTACTTACATTAACGTTATAGTTTGAAGCTTGGATTATCTTATTATTTTATCATATTGGTTTATTTATTCAATCTTGCGCTTGATAATTTAATTGATTGATCACCAATTAAATACTATCTACGAATTTAGGATTGAAATCGGGAGAGAAAATTTTAGATTGCATATAGGATTGAGTAGAGTAAGATCTTGAACCTGAATTACGAGGGAACGAATTTGCGATTAGGATATAAGGATATACCTAATCGTCTTGCTTGGTTACTATACGGGAATTATTAATACGTTCTTATTAATCCTAATCCACTGGAATATAGGCGTTGAGTTAGCTTGAACAGGCGAGTAGTACTTCGGGAGAATACTACGAGTAATATTAAATTGTCAATCAATAAACTAGATAAATTTATAAGATAGTTTAAGTAAAAAACTCAATGAGATTGTTAGTTGACCCATAACTCTGAAATATTTTCTCCCATTAGATTGTCTTTAAGCTTGCCGGCATAGTTTTTCTAGTTTTCTAGTTTACAACTCTAGATTAGTTATAGTTAACAATCACACTTTAGAAAATCGCTTGAGTAGATTAATTGTTAATTTAGTTGATAGTTAATCATAAGTCATCGAGGGAACGATACTCTACTTATCACTTTATTACTTATCGACCACGTATACTTGAGTGCGTTTGGGAGCAACAAATTTTTGACGCCGTTGCCGGGACGTTAGTTGATGTTTTCAACTAGTGAACAAAATGCAAATATGTTATGCAATTCGGTGCCATTTACACGTCTATGAGGAGTTATATTAAAGAACTTTATGTAGGATGTTGGTTGGATCCTACAAGCTAAAATTATGGCTAAGAAAATTGTGAATTACTAATAAACTTGTAATAAGATAAAAAATAATTTCCTAGAACGTAATAGAATTGAAGTGAGATTAGACCGACACCTCTTCGTCGGAAAACTATGTTATATATGTAGGTTATTTTATATATATATATATATAATTTTCTTGGCGTTTAATTTTTTATATTTTGATTCTTCCTACTAATAATTCTAACTCTATCACTGAATTAAACGTACAGGATTCATTTCTTATACAAAAGAGGTTGATCATTATTAGGTCTGGGCACTGTCAGAGGCTGACCGATATGAGTAGTTCTTCACATGCTTGGCAGCAATTTGAACTGTGATTGCTTGAGGGGCGAAAAAGAGAGTAGAATCTAAGTTCGGTAATTTTTATCTGAATTCTGTATTTATCTTAAAAATTTATTGAAGTATGCATAAAATTATTATTTTAAACTCAGTAATTTAAAAAATTTAGAATTCGAACTCATAAATTTCAAATTGGGACTCCACCTCTGATTGTTTGTAAGTGGAGTTTAGGGGCAGAACTAGCTCAAAAAGTTCGGGTTCGATTGAACTCAGTAAATTTGATTCAAAGTCTATATATTTATTGAAAAATCAACTAAATATGTATATATACAATAAATTTCAAATTCATAAAAATTTAAATCCTGAATTAACCTAATAGTAAAACCGCAGACTCTAACTAGTGGTCTAGTTTAGAGAGTCAAATTATGGTTTTTAACAACCTTAAACAAGCACAAATACTTTTCCACTATTGGTTCAATTTTGGTTGTTAACAACCTTGATTGGTAATTACATACTTGCATGGGCATTTGAAAATTAAGTTACGTACGTGTAAAACGTTTTAGAGTAGTCCGTACTAATTAAGAACACAAACACTGCTTGAGATTTTGTGGCGGAAGTTTGTTTTGACTTAGCATGGGTAGGCCCACGAATTCCCCATTTTGAATAAAAGACAACCTGTGCTAGTCGATTAGCTATTATTTAATTACTAGAATATTACTTACTCCCTCCTTTTTAATTTAGACGATTTAGTTTGACTTGGCACAAAGTTTAAAGAAAAAAAAAAGACTTTTGAAATATGTGGTGTTAAAATCTTAATGGGCAAAAGCTAAGTGGAGTCATGATATTTGTGTGACTATAAAAACTTCTCATTAAGAATAAAGTGAGTAAAATAAAAAATTAAAGTCAAATTATTTCTAAATATAGAAATATATCATTCTTTTTTGAATGGACTAATACGGAAAGTGTGTCATTTAAATTAAAATAAATAAAGTAATATTTATCATATGATTTTAACATGTAAATATCATACAAGTAATCTAATCGTCAAGCGCGGATCTAATAAATAAGGGACGGGTATTTTGTTTAGGCTGTGTATATATAATTTTTTAAAATCTACTAAAAAAGAACAAATAATAGATTTGTAAATTAGAGGGATATGGTAGAATCTAACTATAAACCCTTAAAGTTCAAATCTTGTATCTGCTTGTGGTAATAGTGTATATATATTTTTTACACGTTTTTGTTGTATAGAACTCAAACTAAAAAGGGCATTCCAGTGCACAAAGCATCTCCTATTCACACACAATTCGGTGAAGGGCCGCACTGTATGCAAGGGGTGTGATATCGGCAGTCTATCCTGATGCAAGCATCAATGGTTGATTCCACGGCTCGAATCCGTTACCTATAGGTCATACGGAGATAACTTTACCGTTACTCCAAGTCCCCCTTCTACATAAAACTTGCATCAATAGCTGATTTCACGACTCGAACCCATAACCTAGTTGATACGAAGATAACTTTACCGTTGCTTCAAGGTCCGTCTACACAAAACTGATCAAATTATTTTCATAAATAAAGAAGCTATCATTTCTCTATAAATAGAACTAGAGTCCTTGCATATTCCAACATAAGTATCAGTTCCAGGAAAATCAAGACATAATCTGTTAGCTTTTCTCTTTGCCATTCTCATGGATTCCTTACCAGTCTCCTCCATTGAATCTCTAGTCATTGAGATCAAGAAAGAGATGTTCTCAAACCAAGAATTTAACACTTTTGTCACCCCAATATCTGCCTATGACACTGCTTGGTTGGCCATGATTTCTTATAATAATCAAGAAGAAGCCATTAATGGTCATTCTTTTTCTGGCCCTATGTTTAAGAGTTGTTTAAATTGGATTCTCAACAACCAAAATGAGCAAGGATTTTGGGGAGAATCCAATGGTGAAAATCTTCCCACCATTTATGCTCTTACTGCTACTCTTGCTTGTATGATAGCACTCAAGAAATGGAATGTGGGTGAAACCAACATCAAAAAAGGTAAATCAAACTCTGAAATTACTATTATTGTTACGTGTATATATATATATATATATATATATATATATATATATATATATTGCTCGGATCCTCAAAAATATTGTCGTACCTGTGTTATATCCTCAAAAATGCATAACTTTTAGAGGATATCCAACATAAATTCGGCTACATTTTTTTAAGACCAAACAACATAGACTTAGATTAATTATATGGGTTTCTTGTCCTACTTTTTGAATTATCCATCTACTCTAATTTTTAATCGACATGCAAAAGAGAAAATCATTTTATCACCTCGACCTTTTGAATGGAAAGTGTTAGAAATATATTACTTTCTCGTCTAAAAATTTAAGCTCTAAAGCTTCGTTTTGAAAATGAGTGGCGAAGAGCTTTGAACACATGATTTTTGTTTGCTCGGTCACTATATTGAAACGTGTAATCACTGTATTATCTAAAAGATTAAATTGTTAGAAAGAGTATATATTTAATTGTTATTATATCTTTAACACAAAGACATCACACTTCTTACACATGATGTATCTATGAGAAAGAAGCTAAAAGTTTGAATTTTCATTATCTAAGAATCGCATTTTGAGTTACTTATTTTAAAATCAAAATAAGTTAAGTTTCTGTTTTCCAACTAATTAAGATAGAATTTATTAATATTATATTTGTTGAAAAGATTACTTTCATGTTGTGATTTTTCAGGTTTGAAATTTATTCATGCTAATACGGAAATACTTCTGAAAGAGAATTCTCAACAATTTCCACGTTGGTTCATCATTGTTTTCCCTGCAATGGTTCAACTTTCTAAATCAGTAGGCCTGGAGATTATTTTTGTGAATGGATCAGAAAGATTACTTTCGGACGTTGCAATGAAAAGGAAAGTAATTCTTGAAAGGTGAGTAATTAATTTTCCCTAGTAGGTGAGTGCTGGTTCGGTCAAATCCACTAGCTTTTGTTAATTGTGTATTTGTGATTAAAATTCGTTAGATATGTACAAATATTAAATTTAAAATTTTGTTATTAATACTTGAAGTCGTCGTTTTAAAATTCAGAACCCATAAAGTTGAAATTCTAATTTTAACTTTATTTAACATGAAGTACGTACGGTAAAGAGAGAATTATCTAAGGGTTTTGTTAGGAGAAAGATGTGTCTTTCCTAAGCAAGATGGAAAAAGATTAACATGTTAACTAACCGGATTAAATTTTGCCCTTTTTTTTTGTTCTATAGTTATTTGATGTGACATGAGCATGTACCAGGTTCAAGAATCCATTATCTTTTTCTAAAGAACTAAAATCACTTATTCTGGTTTTTATCTCATATTGTATGGTGGATCTCGAAAGATATGAGAGATTTATTACTAAGTTAAAATTTAAGTTCTATACACTAACCGTTTAAAAAATATTTACATCAGACACTTAAGATTTAAATTATATAAACTGACCATTACTTCTTCTTTTTTCTCCAGTGAAAAGCTAATGGATGTGACAGCAGGGCATGATCAACCTCTATTGGCATATTTAGAGAGCTTGCCAAATTATGTTTTGAATCAAAAAGACCAAATCCTAAAACATTTAAGTGAAGATGGTTCTTTGTTTCAATCTCCCTCTGCTACAGCACAAGCATTCATGGCCACAGGAAACCAAAAATCTCTTGAATATCTCATGTCCATTGTTCATAAGTGTCCAAATGGAGGTTTGTTAAATATTTTCCTACAAAATTAACTATGCTATATTATTTATAAGATTATTAAGTACTAGAAATTTTTTTGATAATGATAGTGTCTAGATTAGACTCCCTGAGCCGAGAGTCTATCGGAAACAACCTCTCTACTTGTACAAGGTAGAAGTAAGGTCTGCATATACAATATCCTCCCCACACCCTACTTGTGAGATTACACTAGGCTTGTTGTTATAGTGTCTAGATTAACTTGTACTCACCTCAACTATTGAAAAACATACTTGTTTAACTCATATCAGCATCAAAGACAGATTTCGAATTTTGATAGGTTCGATCTTTAAAGTTCTTAATATTAAACATATTGGGTTCTAAATGTAATTGTATTAATTATTAATATTTTTTCACATATAAATATATATTTCGTCTCAGAATTGTTTAGCAAATACTAAGTAATATACTATAATATATAAATGCCAAATGAAAAATGAATCACTTATCATTTTTGTCTTTATTGAAATTTGAACCTGATCTTTTACTATTTTTTTGTTCACTTTATTGACTATTAAAATAATTTGACTCTTTTTTGCAGTACCTTCAATGTTTCCAGTGGATGAAGAGCTAACAAAGCTTTGCATAGTTGACCACATTCAAAGAATGGGATTGGCTAACCACTTTAACAAAGAGATTGAACAGATTCTTGGCCAAGTTTATAAGAATCAAATGAATAACCAGAATGAGTACTTATCAGAAATAAGTACTTTATCTGAGAGATTATACAAGGACTCATTGGCTTTTCGACTTCTCCGTTTGCAAGGCTATAAAATAAATGAAGGTCTGTTTAGAAATGAAAAACATTCTATGAGTGCATATTTGGCAAGAAGAAAGTTATTTTTCAAAAAAAAAAATTCGTTAAAAAATCAGTGTCTAGTATAGTTTCTTTATTATTATCTTAACTTTTAACTTCTTATTACGTTCTCTAACTAGTATCTAGATATTATATTATCTAATATTTAGCACTCAAACATATATAGATTTTTCAAAAAATATGTTTCATTCACCAACCAAGGACAAAAAAAAATATCTTTTTGAGAAAACATATTCCATGCAAGATTAATATTGTCCTACCAACACACTTATTTCGTCCTACCAACACACTTTATTATGTGTGTACTATTTCTTGTGCAATAACTAGTGACCTATAAGGAGGGAGTTTCGGAGCAACGTTAAAGTTGTCTCTGTTAATTTATAGGTCATGGGTTCAAGTCGTGGAATCAGCTAATGATGCTTGCATCGGACCCTATGTAACCGCATGATGTTTTGTGCACCGAGTTACCATTTAATAACTAGTGACGTATAGGCTATAGGAAGGTAGTCTTGGAGCAGCGATAAAGATATCTCTCTGTAACCTATAGGTCACGGTAACCGTGAAAGCAGACACTAATGCTTGCATTAGAATAGGCTGTCCCCGTTACACCTCCTTGGGATGCGGCTCTTCCCTGGATATCTTGTGCACCGGACTGCCCTTTTTTTATTTCTTCTGCAATAACTAGTGAAATTTTAAGAATTTTTTTTTTTTCTTTTACCCCAATGGCAGGAAGTTTTTGTTGGTTTGTTCATCAACCGCAGATAAGGGCCTACATAGAAAAGAATCAAGAACGTTTTACGTATGTGATGTACAATGTGTACAGAGCTACAGATCTCATGTTTAAAGGAGAATCTGAAATGGAGGAAGTACGATCTTTTGCCAGATATTTTCTTGAACGTTCAATGAAGCTCGTGAACAATGAGGGCAGCTTATTACTTCTTCCTACACTTCAAAAAGTGGTAACGATCAACTTTACCTTTTTTTACTTTTGACGAGGAAAATATATAGCTTTAGGTTAAATGTGCAGGCTAGTGAACTTACTGTTTTAACCCTATATGTGCACATATGTACTGAGCTTTTGTTTAACTTTTGGAACATAAAAAGGGTTGATTGGAGATATTAATACCATTTACACACCTAACTTTTGAGGATGATACCCTATTTATTTGCCCGAAATTAGAAACGGAACTAGAGTTTTAGCTATTGGTTCAGTATAACTCAATAGCTTTGATTAGGGGTGTACAAAGAAAATCGATAAACTGCATCAAACCGATAATCCGAGTCAAATCGGAAAAAAAAAACTAATGTAGTTTGGTTTGATTTGGTTTGGTATTGGAAAATAAAATCCGACCATAATTGGTTTGGTTTTAACTAAGTTACATATTTTATGCTATGAAGACTTAACCGGAAAAAATCCGAAAACCCGAAAAACCCGAGAAAAATCGAGATTGAAAAACCCGACTTTGTTGGTTTGGTTTGGTTTGGTTTGGTTTATAAATTCAAAAACCCGATACCATTGGTTTGGTTTGATAATTGAAAAATTCGAACCAACCCGACTTATGTACACCCCTAGCTTTGACCAAAACTATGTATTAATATTAAAACGATCAACATAATACAACAACAACAAAAACAACAATAACAATAACAAACCCCATGGAGCTCTACAAGTAAAGTTTGGGGAGGGTAGTGTGTACGTATATCTTACCTAGAGGTGGAGCTAGGATTTGAAATTTATGGGTTCCGAATTCTAGGACTTTTAAGTTACTGGGTTCTAAATTAATAATTTGTACTTATTAAATAAATTTTTTAAGATAAATACAGAGTTTGCACCAAAGTTACTGAATTCGGCCGAACCCACACATCGGTCTCTAGCTCCGCCCCTGGCGTTACCCCTACCCTTAGAAGGTAAAAAGATCCATAGAGTATGTACAAATAATTTATATAGAACTCAATAAGTTGTCTTTTTAAAAATTCAGAACTTATAAACTTTAACTTCTAAACCGTCTCAGTCCGAAATGAAACTATTAATCAATTGAACAAATTAGTTTTAGTTTTTCAACTAAAAAATAGATTTAAGAGAGAGTGATTTGCAGTATATAAAAGTAGAAATTTATATGACATGCTAATTTTGGTATTCCTTTTTTTATAAAGATTAAGCATGAGTTGAATGTTCCATGGGTTGCTCGACTAGAACATCTTGATCACAGATTATGGATTGAATTAAGTCAATCTCTCCCTCTTTCAATTGGAAAATCCGCAGATTATTGGTACGTATATTCTACATTTCATATGCTTTCACAATTATATTAGTTACAAATATTATATATTATGGTCAATATATCGACATCAAATTTAGAGGAAGGTCAAAGTGAAGATATAAATGTGACATTTGTTTTTCTTAATGTAACTCATTAGGTTGTCTTGTCTGCACAATGACAAATTGCTGAAATTAGCAGTGCAAAATTACGAATTTCGGCAGTCAGTTTACAGGACGGAATTGGAAGAACTAAAGAGGTACGAGCAGAATTTACTTGTTTACAATTATTTTTATACTATCAGGTCACCTAAAATAATTGAAGATAATTAGCCTAATACATGAAATTAATAATTTTAAAAATAAGATAGATTACTATAGTAGATTAAAACCACTAAAAAGTCATTTGGCAGGATATATAAGAATAGTACTAAATAAGGTGTATTAGTAATACTAATGGTTCGTTTGGTTGGAATAAGTTATCCCAAGATTAATTATTCCGGGATTAGTTATCTCATCTTCCTATGGGGATAAAAAGATACTACAATCCCAGAATAACTAATCCCAAGATTAGTTATACCACGATAAAAATCCCAACCAAACATGGATAAACTCATCTCAAATTTAATCTCGAGGTTAATTATCCTTTATCCCTCGTACCAAACGAGCCCTATGATTAGTAATGCTGGGATTAGTTATGTTGAGATTATTTTTTATCGACTGTTTGGTTTGGTATGTTAAAAATAACATGCATTGCATAATCTTTTCAAAAAAATTATTTGTTTACAAAGATACCCTTCCGATGGTTTGGAAAAAGTTTTGAAAGGGCAGTTATGTCTTTATACATATATGTATTAAAAATTATGGTATTGCCAATGCCATGATCTGCTATGTATAAGAATAGTACTGAATAAGGTGTGTTACTAATACAAGTATTAGTTATAAATAGGTTGAAAAATACTACCAAACAAGGAATTGATAATACCAAAGTTAATACATGTATTATTTCCCCCCCTACATCCTACCAAACGGCCTCCAATAGTGTAAAAATATTTACAATATCCGTATGTATGAATTTAATCTATATTATATAACATCAATCTGGTCACTACAATAAGGTTAATAATTGATTTTGTTTTTTGGATAATTTATAGTTGGTCGAAAGAGAAAGGCCTTGTGGACATTGGATTTGGGCGAGAGAAAACTACATATTCCTATTTTGCAAGTGCAGCTAGCAGCAGCAGTTTTCTACCTTTTGATTCTTTACTTCGATTGGTTGTTGCAAAATGTTCCATAGTTATTACAGTTGCTGATGATTATTATGATGAGGAAGCTTCTTTAAGTGACTTGCAAATCTTAACCGACGCTGTACAAAGGTAATTACAGATAAATTTCTGTGATAATCGTTAAGCCGTAACCTAATAAAATAGTAGTAACTAAATTGTTATCATATACTTACGTTTCACTAATTGCGTAAAATACAATATTTACATAGGTGGGATGGAAGTAACCTTGATGGCCCTAGTAAGATCATATTTGATGCACTTGATGATCTTGTGTGTGATGTTGCTAAGTTATACCACCTTCGACACGCAATTGACATCACCCCAGAACTTCGACATCAGGTAAGTTAATGTCGAAGTCAAATACATAAAGTTCAAATTCTGAATCAGCTGAATTTTATGTCGTGAATAAGAGTTGTTGTTTTAACAGTGGCAGGAGACATTTCTTGCATGGATGATGGAAAGTACGTGGAGTAATAATGTAGCCATGCCATCTAGGAATCAATACCTAGAAATTGGCATGATATCAATCGGTGCACATATTTTGGTTCTTCACGCTGCTTCTCTTGAAAATCCAAGCTTGCCAAGGGAAAAACTTAGGCCAATTAATGGCCAATATGAAAATATTACAAAGTTGCTAATGGCCACCACTCGTTTGTTGAATGACATCCAGAGCTATCAAGTAAGCTACATCTCACAAATAATTATGTATTGAGTGGATAATAGTTTCTTCATTTTATAATATAGGAACTTGCAGTGGCGCACGTAAGATTTTATGAAAGTGGTGTCGGCTTATTATCATAATTTTGAGGTAGAAACTTAGGCTGTGGCACACATGATTTTAGAAAAATGGTGGTCTTATTGTCACAATTCAGTCTGCACATAGGTGTAGAGTTGAGACAATGGAGTTTTAATAAGGTTTTACTTTCACCTCAAACCGATATTTGCTTTGCATTATTTTCCAAGTCGTGTTAATCTTTGTGTGTTTATATTTAAACTGGATTATATGCGCGCGCACACAAAATAAGCAATAAACAATTTCTATGAAATGTAAGTAATAACTTTTGTTGGGGCATGAAACTTAAATTTGAGGTTGTGGAGTTTTTATAAGGTTTTACTTCCACTTTAAATTGATGTTTACTTTGCATTATTTTTCAAGTTGTGTCAATCTTTATGTCTATATATTTAAACTGGATTATGCGCGCGCATGGACACACAATAAATAATAAAAAAAATTCCATATGAAACATGAGTATTAACTTTTCTTAGTGCATGATTTTATTCATATGCAGAAAGAATGTGAAGTAGGGAAAATGAACTACACATTACTTCACATGAATGAAAATCCAGGGGCACAACTTGATGATTCAATTGAATTTGTGAAAGAGATTTTGGCCAACAAGAAGAAAGAATTTCTTGAAAATGTTCTAATGGATGGATTCAATGATATGCCAAAGAAATGCAAACTTCTTCATCTTTCTTGCCTAAATGTATTTCACATGTTCTTCAATTCTTGCAATTTATTTGATACCAAAGCAGCAATTCTTGAAGATATAATGAGAGCTATTTACGTTCCTCTTCAAGAACAAACCTCAGTTCCACCTTTAAAAACTTCTCCAATTTTAACACCTCAAGAAAAGAAGAAGAAGAAGAAGAAGATTGAGAATATTCCAACTAAAGTTTCTGCTTGTCTCAATGGGAAAAACTTCAAACACCAAGTTGGCATTGGCATAAGTTTTGTTGGAAGTAAAGCTCCTAAGAATAATCCTTTTGGTTGGTATACAAAAGGATTTGCTTCACAAAAGTTAAGTTCATGTTTCATATGATTCCTTAGTAATTATTCTTTACTTATATTATTGTTATTCTTGTATGGTATGTAATAATGTAGACAGCCTACCCTAATGCAAGCATTAGTGGTTGCTTGTACGGCTCGAACTCGACTTGCAATTTGATTACAATATATAGTAATTGTTGGCTTAAATTTGATTACAACTTGAGTAATTTAGTTGGCCTGCAACGTAATTGCAACTTGTAGTAAGTTAATTTGCAAATTGAGTACGTTCTACTTGATTACAACATGGAGAAAATGAATTGTTACTAATTGGTTATAACCACAGCAGAATCTTATTGAGTTCGCAGCTTAACTTTTTTTATCAAAGATTAGAACACAAGAAATGTTTAGGGGATATATATTAATCCCATATGAGAATAGTTATGTAACTTACAAACGGAATATCAATAGTATTTTGCTTAGCAGAAAGCCAGAAACTGATTAGCAAAGTACTGTTTAGCTCATTTCGAGGGGAAGTGCACAGTTAGTAACTAATTAGAGATGTCTTTACTCTTTAGCCATTATTTAAAATGTATTTACTCTTTAATCAGTGCTTAATAAATTTTTACCCGTCCGGGCGAAAATCCTCCTGTGCTAGACATGGGTGTTGGGTAAATATTAAGGACATGGTGTCCTTAACTTCATGAATGTTGTGTAAATATTAAAGACAAAGTGTCATGTATTTGCACCTTCTGTTGTTAAAATTTAGGACATCATGTCCTTAACTTCATATGTACAGTGTAAATGTTAAGGACATGGCGTACTTAACTTCATGTGTGCAGTATAAATGTTAAAGACATAATATCCTTAACTTGTATTTGCGCCTTCTGTTGTTAAACGTTAGGACCTCGTGTCCTGAACTTCATATGTGCAGTTTAAATGTTAAGGAGATGGTGTCCTTAACTTCATGTATGCACTGTAAATGTTAAGGACATAGTGTTCTTAACTTTTTGAGTGTTGTGTAAATATTATGGACATGGTGTCCTTAACTTCATAAATTCTATGTAAATATTAAGGACAAAGTGTCATATATTTGCACCTTCCGTTGTTAAACGCTAGGACATCATGTCTTTAAATTCATATGTGCATTGTAAATGTTAAGGACACGGCGTCTTTAACTTCATGTGTGCGTGTAAATGTTAACGACACCATGCCCTTAATATTTATACAGCACTCATGAAGAAAAGATAACAACGTCTTTTCATATTAATTTTAATAGAGTAGTGGCTATTTTTGCTCAGCATTAAAAATACTGAATAAAAACTAAATATCATGTTAAAAAGTGGCTCTCCCACGCCTTTTTTACTCATTTTGAAACAAATCCCAAAGCTCGGTCCATGAGGAGAAGTCCAAGACCTTTTTAATTTGGGTGAAATTAAAAAATAGCCAGATTTACAAATGGTAACTGAAAAATAGCCACAGTTTTAAAAGTAATCAAAAGTTTGTCACTATTCATGCAAAGTGTAACGACTCGGGTGGCCGTTTTGAGAGTTATAGCCTCGTTCCCCCATTTACTGCTTATTTTGTACTTTATAGGTGTTATGTGACTTGTCGGGGTAGTCTGGGGTAGTCGGTTCGGGTCCGGAGAGACTTTGGAATGAATTGAGACACTTAGTCTCAAGGTTGAAAGCTTAAGTAGAAATAGTTGACCAGATATTGACTTATGTGTAAACAACCCCGGAATAGAATTTAGATAGTTCCAATAGCTGCGTATGGTAATTTTGAACTTAGGAGCGTGTCTGTATAATTATTTAAAAGTCCGTAATTAAATTAGGCTTGAAATGGCTAAAATAGAAATCTAAGTTTGGAAGTTTGACCGGGGAGTTGACTTTTTGATATCTCGGTCGGAATCTAATTCTAAAAATTTGAATAGGTCTATTATGTCATTTATGACTTGTGTGCAAAATTTGAGGTCAATCGGACTTGATTTAATAGGTTTCGGCATCGAATGTAGAAGTTGAAATTTCTTAGTTTCATTAGGTTTGAATTGGGATATGATTCGTATTTTTAGCGTTGTTTAATGTGATTTGAGGCTTCAACTAACTTCGTATTATATTTTAGGACTTGTTTGTGTATTTTGTTGAGGTCCCGGGGGCCTCGGGTGAGTTTCGGATGGTTAACGGATCAACTTTTGAACTTGGTGTCTTGCTGAAGTTTTTTGGGGCACAGGTCTGGTTTCCTTATACGCGATCGCGTGAGAAGGTCCGCGATCGCATAGGCTTAAGTGGGCAGTGGAGATTTTTAATCTACGCGGTCGCGTGTAGGGAACCGAGATCGCTTAGCTTGGGAAAACTGTGCAGCGCGAACGCGTGGGTTAGGCCGCATTCGCGAAGAGGAAAGGAGAAAGAAGCTCGGCCACGCGTTTTGTTCTTCGCGACCGCGTGAAGGCGTTCACGATCACGTAGGTTTGCGGAGATTGTGCTTCGCGATCGCGTGGAATTGTTTGCAGTCACGTAGGGTTATTTTGGTAGTGAAAAATTTTTTGGTTCCCGATCGCATAGAAGAAATGCCTGGACAAAATATTTAAGTTCTGAAATTTTTAGCGATTTGGAGCTCGAGGAGAGGCGAATTTCGGGAGATTTTTAAGGAAAACAACAGGGTAAGTGTTCTTAACTCAATTTTCGTCAAATTACCCGAATATATGGTTTTTTTAACATTTAATTGGTAATTTAAGTTGGAAACTTTTGAAAACCTCTTGGTTAAATTTGAAGATTTGAGGGTCGAGTTGATGTCGGAATTTGGTAAAATTGATATGGTTGGACTCGTGGTTGAATGAGCGTTCATATTTTGTAATGTTTATCGGGTTTTGAGACATGGGCCCCGCTGGCATTTTTTGAGTTAAATTTCCGATGTTGTTGAAAAATTAGTATTTTCATATGGAATTAATTCCAACAAGTTGTATTGACTGAATCGAATTATTTGTGACTAGATACGAGATTTTCGGAGGCAAATTCGCGAGGCAAAGGCATAATGAATTAAAGAATTACACGATTCGAGGTAAGTGACTTGTCTAACTTTGTGGGGGGGGGGGGGGGAGGGGGGAAATTTTCCTTAGGATTGGTATTGTTATGAAAATTGTGATGTGTTGAAAGCCGTGTTCGCGAGGTGGCGAGTGTGTACACGAAATAAATATGAAAAATTCTGGTTTTAAAATGTGTAGATATCTCTTACGTATTAATTAAATTATTTTATCATGTTATATTCAGCATCATTGGTCCATGTTTTATATTTTCAATTTGCCTTGCCTTTTTCTGCTAATGGCTTTACCTGTTTAGTTGAAGTTTCGTTTCTTTTATTCTGTGCTCATTATTTGAAGGTTGAATTTCTTAATTTAATTATTATTAATATGAAGTATTTGACATTTAAAATTTAGTATTGAGGCAAAGTGTTAAATTTGTGAGATACTATTTTTGTTGAGTTATTCACTCCCGAACATTTTGTTGAGATTTTTGTATACATTGTGACTGAGCCGTGAGCTCCTTATTGTGAAAAATAATGATGTTGTTGATTTATTTGGCAAGATGAAATATTTGGGCACTTGAGGTGTGAATTGTGATATATTGTGATATTGATACGCAAGCAGTGGTATAAGGTATGGGTGTTGAAATGCATGCGGTGAGATAAGGTGGGCTTGATACGCGTGGCTAGTAGGGGAACTACTAGAAGTCATGCGGTATGATAAGGGTGGCTAAAACGCGAGATGCTATTTCGGAAAAAATAGTTTCTTTAAAATTAAATGTGAAGGCTCCTGAGGTAATATAAGGAAAAGAGTTATTATGAATTTATTTATGATTTCGGACTACGAGGCGGTACCTCGGGAGTGCCCTTGTTGATATTTATTTTTCTATTGGTGTACTTGTCTTGATGGTTTTGTTTTTCCCCAAATATTTAAATTCTTGTTTTTCTTCTATGATGCATTATTTGCCCTTATTTTGTGTAGTTGAATTGTGACATACCCCTTACTTGATTCACTTCCATTGTCATTATTATTATTATATGGTTAAACCTTTCACCCTCTCTTTTTATTACTTCCAGTAGGGGATGACCTGACCTCATCACTACTCTACCGAGGTTAGGCTTGGCACTTACTGGGTACCGCTGTGGTATACTCATACTACGCTTTTGCACATCTTTTTGTGCAGATCCAATTACTTCCTATCAGACCAGGTATTAGTGAGCTAGTCTGTACGCGGAGACTTCAAGGTACATCTACCAGCATCCGCAGATCTCGGAGTCCCCATCTATCCCTATTATGTTGTTTTCTTTATTCTCTTTAGACTCTGATGCATAGAGAGACTTAGAATAATTTCTTAGAAACTTGTGACTTATTTCTACCGGGTTTTGGGATTTGTAACTATTTTGAATTGTGATTTTTATTTATTTCATATGTTGAGATTTGAGTTTCAGTTTTAGATTCTAGTATTCCACATAATTGATAGGCTTACCTAATTTTAGAGACTAGGTGCCATCACGACATTCTACGGAGGAAATTTGGGGTCGTGACAAGTTAGTATCAGAGCTATAGGTTCATAGGTGTTATGAGTCACAAGCAGGTTTAGTAGAGTCTCGCAGATCGGTACGGAGACGTCTGTACTTATCTTCAGGAGGCTATGGAACTCTTAGAAAAATGTTCACTTCTTTGATTCCTTATCGTGCGCATTTGTTGACTTCGAAATTATAAACCACTGTCTTTCTATTCTCTCACATATGGTAAGGACATGCACAACTAGATCCGATGATCAGACACTTGCGCCCATGTTAGAGCCGCAATGGGCCGGGGCATAGGCCGAGGAAGGCCATGTGGTGCAGTCAGAGCACCTGCACAAGCTATTGCCGAGGAGCCACCACTAGCTCCAGTTGGAGAGCAAGAACCTGAGACGCCTGTTACTACCCCTGCACTTCAGGAGATTCTTGCCCAGTTTTTGAGCATGTTTGGAACTCTAGCTCAGGCAGGGTTGATTCCACTTGCTCTTGTCGCATCTCTGGCTAGGGGAGGAGCACAGACTCCCGCCGCCCGTACCCCAGAGCCACAGGCCCAGGTTGACCATACCCCAGAGGTTAGGGCAGCTAGTTGTCCCAGTTCGGCCCGAGGTTAGGGCAGCAGTTCCAGAGGGGGAGCAGTTCAGGCTTGAGAGGTACAAGAAGTACCACCCTCCTACCTTCAGCGGCTTGGCGTCAAAGGACGCCCAGGGCTTTCTTGAGGAGTGCCACCGAATACTCCATACTATGGGTATTGCGGAGACTAGTGGGGTTTCTTTTACGGCATTCTAGCTTAGAGGAGCGGCTTACCAGTGGTAGCGAGCTTACGAGTTGGATAGTCCGGCTGAGGCGGCTTCAATCACTTGAACTCAATTTACATATATGTTCTTGAGGGAGTATATTCCTCAGAGTCTTAGAGATGCATGGCGCGCAGTGTTTGAGCAGTTGCACCAGGGCTTTATGACAGTATCAGAGTATGCAGTCCGGTTCAGTGATTTATCCAGGCATGCACCCGCCCTAGTTGCTACTATCAGAGAGCGTGTCCGTCGATTTATTGAGGGGCTCCAACCTAGTATCAGATTCAGTATGGCCCAAGAACTGTATATGGACATCGCATACCAGTAGATGGTGGCAATTGCTAGGAGATTGGAGGGTATGTGGATCCAGGAGAGAGAAGAGAGGGAAGTTAAGAGACCTCGAGATTCTGGCACGTATAACAGTTCTCGTGCCCCAGCTGCAGCCTGTCATAGTAGAATCTATGTGAGTCGTCCTATTCATTCAGCACTTCCAACTTCCAGCGGTATTCCGGCTACTCCCAGACCTCAGGTTCTATATTATGCGCCACCAGTGTCTATAGTACCTCTTGCACGAGGTGCTTTCAGCAGTCAGTCCAGTCGATCAGGCCCGAGCCAGTTCCAGTAGCCACATCCTCCGAGGGCTTGTTTTAAGTGTGGGGACACTCGTCATATAATGAGGGATTGCCCCAGATTTAGGAGAGGCGCACCTCCATAAATTTCGTAGGCCCCACCTATTCCATAGGGCCCTCAGGCTTATCAGGCCATGATTACTGCACCAGTTGCCACTCCACCTACACAGCTAGCTAGAGGTGGAGGTCGGATAAGTAGAGGTCACCCTAGAGGGGGAGGCCAAATTAGATATTATGCCCTTCCTACTAGGACAGAGGCAGTTGCATCTTATTCTGTTATCGCATGTATTGTTTCAGTCTGTCGTAGAGATGCATCAGTCTTATTTGATCCACGCTCCACTTATTCTTATGTGTCATCTTTTTTGCCTCGTATTTGGGTGTACCCTGTGATTCTTTGAGTTCTTCTATTTATGTATCTACAAATGTGGGTGATTTTATTATTGTTAACCGCATGTATTGGTCGTGTTTGATTATTATCATTTGTTTTGAGACCATAGCTGATTTATTATTGCTCAGTATGGTAGATTTCGATATTATTTTGGGCATGGACTGGTTGTCTCCCTATCACGTTATCCTTGATTGTTACGCCAAGACGGTGATATTGGCTATGCCAGGTCTACCGCGGCTAAAGTGGAGAGGTACCTTATATTATGTTCCTAGCAGGGTTATTTCATGAGTTTCTGGCCCATATGAGAGATGTTAATGTTGTTACTCCTACCGTGGAGTCAGTTTCGGTTTTAAGGTATTTTCTTGATGTATTTATAATGAATCTTGTGGGTATGCCACCCGACAGAGATATTGACTTTGGCATTGATTTGTTACAGGGGACTCAGCCCATTTATATTCCACCATATCGTATGGCCCCAACAGAATTTAAGAAATTAAAAGAGCAGTTACAAGAGATGCTTAATAAAGGTTTTGTTCGGCCTAGTGTATCACTTTGGGGTGCTCCATTTTTATTTGTAAAGAATAAGGATGGTTCTATGTGAATATGTATTAATTATCGCCAGTTGAACAAGGTTACAGTGAAGAACATATATCCACTGCCACGTATTTATGACCTATTTGATCAGCTTTAGGGTTCAGGGTGTTCTCAAAAATTAACTTGCGTTCAGGCTATCATCAGTTGAAGATTTGGGAACCAGATATCCCAAAGACTGCTTTCGGGACTCGGTATGGTCATTATGAATTACTTGTAATGTCATTTGGGCTAACCAATGCCCCGATAGCATTTATGCATTTGATGAACAATGTATTTCAGCCTTATCTTGACTCATTCTTCATTGTGTTTATTGATGATATTTTGGTGTACTCCCGGAGCCGGAAACATCATAAGCAGTTCAGACTTTGAGAGAAAAGAAGTTATATGCAAAATTTTCAAAGTGTGAATTATGGATTGATTCAGTAGGATTTTTGGGTCATGTGGTAACGAACAAGGGTATCCAGGTAGATCCAAAGAAAATTGAAGAAGTACAGAGTTGGCCCAGACTGTCATCAGCTACTGAAATCCAGAGTTTCCTTGGTTTGGGAGGGTATTATTGCCGATTTGTAGAGGGTTTCTCTTTTATTGTTGCACCTATGACTAAATTGACCCAGAAGGGTGCTTCGTTCAGGTGGACCGAGGAATGTGACGAGAGCTTTCAAAAGCTCAAGACAGCTTTGACTACAGCCCCAGTATTAGTATTGCCTATAGGTTCAGGGTCTTATAGTGTGTATTATGATGCATCATGTACTGGTCTCGGCGTAGTGTTGATGCAGGACAGTAGGGTGATTGCCTATGCGTCCAGACAGCTGAAGATGCACGAAAAGAACTATCATGTCCATGACCTTGATTTAGCGACTATTGTTTATGCCTTGAAGATATGGTGGCATTATTTGTGTGGTGTCCCTTATGAGGTCTACACCGATCACCGGAGCCTACAGCATCTGTTTAAATAGAAGGATCTTAATTTGCGGCAGCGGAGATGGTTGGAGTTGCTTAAGGATTATGATATCACCATTCTCTATCATCCTAGGAAGGCTACCTTGAGTCTTAAGGCGGGGAGTTTGGGTAGCTTAGCATATCTACCAGTAGCAGAGAGGCCTTTAGCCTCTAATGTTCAAGCCTAGGCCAACCAGTTTGTTAGATTGGATGTTTCCGAGCCGAACCGAGTTTTGGCTTGTGTGGTTTCTTAGTCTTCTCTTTATGATCGTATAAGAAAGCGTCGGTATGATGACCCTCATCTGCTTGTGCTTAAGGACGTGGTTCAGCATGATGATGCCAAGGAAGTCGCTAATGGTAATGACTGTGTATTACGGATGCCGGCTGGCTATGTGTGCCCAATGTAGATGGATTACGTGAGTTGATTCTCCAGAAATCTCACAGTTCGCGGTGCTCCATTGATCCAGATGCCGCAAAGATGTATCAGAACTTGAAACAACACTATTGGTGGAGGCGGATGAAGAAAGACATAGTGGAATATGTAGCTCGGTGCCTAAATTGTCAGCAGGTGAAGTATGAGCATCAGCGACCGGGTGGATTACTTCAGAAGTTGGAGATTCCAGAATGTAAATGGGAGCGGATCACTATGGAGTTTGCTGTTGGGCTCCCACGGACTAAGAGGAAGTTCGATACCGTTTGGGTGATTATGGATAGATTGACCAAGTCAGCTCATTTCATTATTGTGGTTACTACTTACTCTTCGAAGCAGCTGGCTCAGGTTTACATTCGTGAGATTGTGAGGCTTCATGGCGTACCGGTATATTTCATCTCGAACTGGGGTACACAGTTTACATCACGGTTCTGGAGAGCCGTACAGCGAAAGTTGGATACTCGTGTGGAGTTGAGTACAGCATTTCAACCTCAGACGGACGGACAGTCCGAGTACACTATTTAGATATTGGAGGATATGCTTTGTGCGTGTGTGATAGATTTTGGGGGGTGCTTGGGATCAGTTCTTTCCACTTGCGGAGTTTGCTTATAACAATATTTATCAGTCGAGCATTCAGATGGCACCGTATGAGGCTTTGTATGGTAGGCGGTACCGGTCTCCAGTGGGTTAGTTCGAGCCGGGAAAGGCTATTGGGTACAGACTTGGTTCAGGATGCTTTGAAAAAGGTTAAATTAATTCATGATAGACTTCGTACAGCCCAATCTAGACAGAAGAGTTATGCGGATCAGAAGGTTTGTGATGTTGCATTCATGGTTGGTGAGCGGGTCTTGCTCCGGGTTTCGCCCATAAAGGGTGTTAAGATATTCGAGAAGAAGGGTAAGTTAAGCCCT
This sequence comes from Nicotiana tomentosiformis, assembly GCF_000390325.3. Classification (NCBI taxonomy): domain Eukaryota; kingdom Viridiplantae; phylum Streptophyta; class Magnoliopsida; order Solanales; family Solanaceae; genus Nicotiana; species Nicotiana tomentosiformis. Next base: position 102,149,055 of record NC_090820.1, on the reverse strand, counting down.
AAGTTTATCGGGTCTTTTGAGATTCTTGGGAGAGTTGGAGAGGTGGCTTACAGACTTGCACTACCACCTAGTATCACTACAGTTCATCTAGTGTCCCATGTTTCCATGATCAGGAAGTATCACGACAATCCATCTCATGTGTTAGACTTCAGCTCAGTCTAGTTGGACAAGAATCTATCTTATGTTGAGGAGTCAGTGGCCATTTTGGACAGACAGGTTAGAAAGTTGAGATTGTAGAGCGTTGCTTCAGTAAAAGTATAGTGGAGGGGTCATCCGGTCGAGGAGGCGACTTGGGAAACCAAACATGATATGTGCAGCCGTTATCCTCATCTTTTCACCACTTCAGGTATGTCTCTATACTTATTCGAGGATGAATGTTTGTTTAAGAGGGGGAGGATGTAATATCCCGGTTGGTCATTTTGAGAGTTGTAGCTGTGTTTTCCCATTTACTGCTCATTTTGTACTTTATAGTTGTTATGTGACTTGTCGGGGTAGTCGGTTCAGGTCCAGAGAGATTTTGGAATGAATTGAGACACTTAGTCTCAAGGTTGAAAGCTTAAGTTAAAATGGTTGACCGGATGTTGACTTATGTGTAAACAACCTCGGAATAGAATTTTGATGATTCCAATAGGTCCGTATGGTGATTTTGGACTTAGGAGCGTGTGAAGCCCTAGAAAAGTTTTCTAACAAGATTAAGACGAACTCGAGCTTAAGAAAATATTTTACGAGACCTCGAAGTGCTTGCGAACCCACACGAGTGTAGTAGGATCATTACAATACTTAGGTACGAAGGTAAGATGGATTTAAGGTTCTCAAGTTGTATGATTAAAGGCATAGATTGGAATGATTGAGCTAAGATGGAGGAAAGGATTCCAACAGACTTGTGTAGCCTTCTTGCGTAGCCTATGAAGGCTGCGTAGGCAAAAATAGAATGGAAGTGAGGGGGAGGACTTAAGCTGCGTAGGCTACGCAATTTGCCTACGCATGCTATTTTCTATAAAAATAGGGGGATTCGGGGAGTAAGGAAAAAAATCATTTTTGGCTATGTTTTGGGTTCTAGAGAGAAGCTGGAGCATCCCCAACCCAAATACACATCAAAGGTGAGTTTTATGATATTTTTATAATGGATTAACACTAGTTAATGATAGTATTAACATCTACATGGATTGAAATTCATAGGGATTCCTCTAATCTTCAAGAATCATTCAAAAGGGTTCAAGTTAGGGTTTGAGCTACAAGAGGTAAAATCCCTACCCTACACTTAAATACATCTATGGATTAAGTATTTGGAATGTATTGTGAAGTAGAAAGTACCAACTGGTTGAAGAATTATACTAATCCTTGAAATGGGTATTGTGAGTTAGGGTTCTTGAATTGAGAAGAAGATGAATAGTGAATTTTTGAATCTTGTTAAGATGATTGGTGATCCTAGTGCTTCAATAGCTTAATCATGATTAAGTATTGAATCGTATCACATGTATTAGGCTTGAAGGCCAATGATGGAAGCAACTAAGGATAAAAGGGATATGTATGGGTGAATTGGGGATGTTGAAGACTTATAGTTAACTTGTGAACCTTAAATGGGTATCGACATATATTTGGATATATTTTGATGTCTTGGGATGTCTAATGTAGATATTGTCTTGTTGGTGACGTTTGATAGTTATAAATAAATTGAAGCGTCGTACTATTATTTTAAAGCTTGGACTTGAGGTAAGTTGATTAATACTTACTCTTCTTGAGGGATTTTCTCTAAAATTATATTGGAGTTATTACGTGAGTTTATAAATGTGCATCCATACTTGTGGGGACAAGCGGGAAAGGATGTCACCATGTATTTGGAGTTGTATTGCATAAAGAAAGTTTTGTTGTTTTACAATTGAAAATTCTTGTTTCTAAAGATTCGAGGTCAAACGATGCTTGAGGAAAATGTTATAAGTTTTATTCAAAGTTGAGTATTGGAAAGAATATAAAATATTTGAGTTCCGAAGATGTATTTTTATGAAAAGTATTTCCTTTTGAAACTTGATTAATGGATAGCACTCGTTGTATCTTTGAAAGATGGATGTTAAATTGCTAAAGGCTTTAACATGAAAAAGATCATATATTTGATTGTTTTATTCAAATGGTTTAGTTTGGCCATGAGCAATGATTTGATAAAAATAGATCCTTTGAGGCTAATATGCTATGAATCTATTTTTGAAATATCAAATATTTTGGGAGTTACTAGTGGAGACCACCGAGATTGGTTCGAATGTTGAGTTCGTTACTATAGAACTACACGTGCCGGTATAGGGACACATTCCGAGGCTAAGCCGAGGTTTGTGGGATAAAGCCCCCCATAGAAAGGGCAAATGATCATTACTTAAAGTAATGAGGTCAAGTCGACTCGTACGGAACTACGGGAAGCCTCCCAGACAAGTAGGGACAAATACTTGTTGCTAGGTCGATCACCTAGTAGTTGTTTATTATGTCGGTGTCGGTATAGTACTTTCAGTGAAAAGGTAAAATCTAATTTTGTTATGTTTAGGCCTAAGGAGCCAAAAATGATTTCAATGACTTAATGAAGTTGAAATGATTTTACATGATTTTATTAGAATCATGGGTGGGTATAAATGTTTTAAAAAATTATATCATGATTTACATTTTTCTAGTCTTTTCATTTAAAATGATAAAGAGCATGAATTGATATAATTGTTATCGTTTTTAATCAATGTTGGTTGTATTATTTTTGTAAAGCCTTGTCCCAGAAACTTGAGTTAGAGAGAGTCTATGACACTTATTGAGTATCGTCGTGGTGTACTCAGCCCTCAGGTTCCCCTCTCCAGGGTCCCACTTACTTTACATATTTTTAGGATGAGACGTGGTATATGATGAGATGATGGGGCAATAGGATGACTCTCTTTCCGAAGTATATAGCAAGGCACCACTTCTATTCCGTGGTAGCCTTCATGTTGATCTTATTTACTTTTGGTTGGGTCTGTCCAAAGTATTTATTTCATTATTGTGTCTTGGAGATTACATAGACAGTTGTTATTCTTTTTTTTGAGCTGTAATCGAGAGTTATTAGTATCTCATGAATGAAAGAAATATTGTTATTCTTTTGTATTTTTTTCAATTATTGAAAAATAATAGATTTAAAGACTTTGTTTCATATATGGTTTTTAATCATTTAAAATAATTGCGTTTTCAAAAAGACTTCCGCATGTATTTATTTTGTATAAAGATGGACATTCTTGCACGGTTTGATTTTCCCGAGTTGGATAGTATGTCGGGTGCCGGTCACGTGAATTTGGGTCGTGACAGAGCGTGTCCGAATAATTATTTGGAAGTTTGTAGTTAAATTGGGCTTGAAATGGCTAAAATAGAAATCTAAGTTTGGAAGTATGACTGGGGAGTTAACTTTTTGATATAGGGGTCGGAATCTGATTCTGGAAATTTGCATAGGTACGTTATGTCATTTATGACTTGTGTGCAAAATTGAGGTCAATCGGACTTGATTTAATAGGTTTCGGCATCGAATGTAGAAGTTGGAATTTCTTTGTTTCATTAGGCTTGAATTGAGGTATGATTCGTGTTTTTAGCGTTGTTTGATGTGATTTGAGACTTCGACTAAGTTCGTATTATGTTATAGGAATATTTGGTGTATTTGGTTGAGGTCCCGGGAGACTCGGGTGAGTTTCGAATGGTTAACGGATCAATTTTTGGACTTAGTGTCTGGCTGAAGTTTTCTGGTGCACAGGTCTGGTTTCCTTCTACACGATCGCATGAGAAGGTCCGCGATCGCATAGGCTTAAGTGGGCAGTGGAGATTTTTACTCTACGCGATCGCGTGTAGGGAACCGCGATCACTTAGCTTGGAAAAATTGTGCATCGCAAACGTGTGGGGTAGGCCGCGTTCACGAAGAGGAAAAGAGGAAGATGCTAGGCCACGTGTTTTGTTCTTCTCGATCGCGTGAAGGCGTTCGTGATAGCGTAGGTTTGCGAAAACTGTGCTTCGCGATCACGTGGAATTTTCTGCGATCGCGTAAGGTTATTTTGGCAGTGGAAAACTTTTTGCTTCGCGATCGCAGGACTTGGTCCGCGATCACATAGAAGAAATGCCTGGACAAAATGTTTAAGTTCTGAAAAAGGGACTTCGTCCCATTTTTCATTTTTATCGATTTGGAGCTCAGGGAGAAGCTCGGGAGATTTTCAAGGAAAATAATGGGGTAAGTGTTCTTAACTCAATTTTGATCAAATTACCCGAATCTATGGTTGTTTTTAATATTTAATGGGATAATACATAATTACCCCATTTGGTTGTCCCAATTTACCAGATGTACCCTTATATTTTGTGGGGGTCCTATGACCCCCCTGACTTTGTTTGAACTGTAATAAATAACATATTTTTGGCTGATGTGGCGCTTGGTGTGTTTTGTACGTGATGACATCGTGTAAAAATCCTTCAAAAGTATCATTTTTCATTAATATTTTTCTTTTTCACTTTCTCCCTTTCTTTCTTTTTCTCTTTCTTGTTTCTTCTTTTGCTATCCACCATTTCCCTCACCATAACTCCTTCTTTTTTTCATTTGCTAACTTTCACAATAGCTCTTTCTCCTATCTTTTTTATTTCTCTTTCTTTCCTTTCTTTCTTATTCTTTTTTCGTTACAGCTTTGAAGATCCAATATATAAAATGGGTCCACCATGACTCAAGTTTATTGTTTTCGGTTAAAAAATTTTCTTTCCCTTTGAGAAGATCTGAAATTGAGGTGGGATTGACGGGAATTTATCGTTAAATGGATGTAATATCCTTGACTAATCCTTGAATTTTAGTAAATCTTAAGTTAGAAAAGACGGGGTTTTGCCGGAGGAAATCTCTGACAAGTTTCAGCTCATCCGAGAAGAAGGTGCCCCCCAAAAAAGCAAAAGATAAAATTAAAATGATGAATAAAAATAAAAATAATATATAAAAAATGGTGTGGCACAAGCTGGTTGGTGCGTGTCATCCACTTATTTCCTTGAAACTGGTGGTTATCTTAAAAGGTGATATTTATTACAGTTCAAACAAAGCCAGGGGGTCATAGTGTAACGACCCGACCAGTCGTTTTGAGAGTTGTAGCCTCATTCCCCCATTTACTGCTCAATTTATGCTTTACATTTGTTATGTAACTTGTCGGAGTGATTAGTTTGGGTTCGGTGAGGTTTTAGGAATAAATTAGAACACTTAGTTCTACGGTTTAAAGTTTAAGTTAAAAAAATAACCGGATGCCGACTTATGTGTAAACGATCCCGCATTAGAGTTTTGATGATTCCAATAGCTCCGTATGATAATTTTGGACTTAGGATCATGTCCGAAAAATTATTTGGAAGTTCGTAGTGGAATTTAGCTTGAAATGACGAAAGTTAAATTTTTGGGATGTTTGACCGGGAAGTTGACTTTTTGATATCGGGGTCAAAATCCAAATCTGAAAATTTTCATATCTCCTTTATGTCATTTATGACTTGTGTGTAAAATTTGAGGTCAATCGGACTTGATTTGATTGGTTTCGGCATCGAATGTAGAAGTTAAAAATTCTTAAGTTCCTTAAGGTTGAATTGGGGTATGATTCGTGGTTTTAGCATTGTTTTATGTGATTTGAAGTTTTGACTAAGTTAAAAATTCTTAAGTTCCTTAAGGTTGAATTGGGGTATGATTCGTGGTTTTAGCATTGTTTTATGTGATTTGAAGTTTTGACTAAGTTCGTATAATGTTTTAGGACTTGTTGGTATGATTTGACGGTGGTCCCGAGGGGCTTGGGTGTATTTTTGGATCATTGGTTGAGAGACTAGTAATGTTAAGAAATTTGAGAGTATGACCATGGTCAATATCGGGTCAAGACGACCTCTTTTTAGTGTTTTGAGTGCGTGAGCAGGTTCGTAGCGTGTTTTATGATTGATATTCATATATGGTTTGACCTCGGGATCATTTCGGAGAAGTTTGAGTTTGCTGGTTTTTGGTGATGTACTGTTCATTCGCAATTACGAACAATTTATCGCAATTGCGAACACTATTCACTGGGAGGTTACTGTTCACTCGCAATTGCGAACAATTTATCGCAATTGCAATGATTTTGGATTTTAGTGTAGTTCGCAATTGCGAACACTATTCATGGGAGGTTACTGTTCATTCGCAAATGCGAAGTTTTTGTCCGCAAATGCGAACCTGGATAGAATATTTAAGATCTACATTTTTTGACAAATTGGAGCTCGGGAAGAGGCGATTTTTGGGAGATTTTCAAGAAAAACAACGGGGTAAGTGTTCTTAACTCAATATTGGTCAAACTACCCGAACCATGGTTGTTTTTAACATTTAATTGGTGAATTAAGTTGGAAGATTTAGAAAACCCTCTTGGTTTAATGTGAAGATTTGAGGGTCGAGTTGATATCAAATTTTAGTAAAAATTGTATGGTTGGACTCGTGGTTGAATGAGCATTCGTATTTTGTAAATTTTGCCGGGTTCCGGGATGTGGGCCCCACAGGTAATTTTTGGGTTAAATTTTGGATTTTGTTAGAAAATTTGTATTTTCTTATGTAATTTATTCCTATAATTTATATTGATCGAATCTAATTAATTATGACAATATTCGAGCTGATCAGAGTCGAAAAATCGAGGAAAAGGCAAACTACTTAACTGATTGAGCGTGGTTTAAAGTAAGTGACTTGTCTAACCTTGTGTGGGGGAAATTTTTCCTAGGATTGGTATTGATATGATAATTGTAATGTGTTAAAAATCATGTACACGAGGTGACGAGTGTGTACACGGGCTAAATGTAGAAGATTATGTCTTTAAATTGTGTAGATCATTGTTGCATATTAATTAAATTATTTTATCTTGTTATATTCGTCATCATTGATCTAATTTTTATACTTTAAATTTGCTTGACATTTTCCTGCTAATTGTTTTACCTGTTTAGTTGAAACTTGGTTTCTTTTATTTTGTGCATTATTTGAAGGTTGAATTTCTTTAATTTAAATATTATTAATATGAAGTAATTTATATTTTAAATTTGGTATTGAGGCAACGTGTTAAAAATTATGATTTATTTATTTTTTTGCTGAGTTATTTATTCCTGAATATTTTGTGAGATTTTGTACTCATTGTTAATGAGCTTTGAGCTCCCTATTGTGGAAAATATTGTTGTTGTTGATTAATTTTGGCAAATTTAAATATTTGAGCACTTGAGGTGCAGATTGTGAAATATTGTGATATTGATACGCATGCGGTGGTATAAGGCCTGGGTGTTGAAACGCATGAGGTGAGATAAGAGTGGCTTGATACGCGTGGCTAGTAGAGAAACTACTAGAAGTTATGCGGTGTGATAAGGGTGGCTAAAACGCAGGATGCTATTTCGGAAAAAAATATTTTCTTTAAAATTAATTATGAAGGCTCCCGCGGTGATATAACGAAATGAGATATTGTGAATTTATTTATAATTTGGGACTACGAGGCAGTAACTCGGGAGTGCCCTTGTTGATATTTCTTTATGGATGCATTGCCTTTGGTTATTTTTGGTGTTTTATTTAAAGTTGTAAATTTCTGTTTCCTTTCCGCGAGGTGTTAATTGCCCTTATTCTGTGTAGTTGAATTTTGACATACTACTTACTTGATTTATCCCCATTGTCATTATTGTTATTATATTATTAAACTTTTCTCCCTGTCTTTTATTATTCCAATAGGGCCTGACCTGACCTCGTTACTACTCTACTGAGGTTAGGTTTGGCACTTACTGGGTACCGCTGTAGTGTACTCATACTATGCTTCTGCACATCTTTTTGTGCAGATCCAGGTACATCTTATCATACCAGACATCAGTGAATTAGCCATACGAGGAGACTTCGAGGTATATCTGCCAGCGTCCGTAGACTCCGGAGTCCCCTTCTATCTTATTATGTTGTCTTCCTTATTTCCTTTAGACTCTGATGTATAGAGACATTGAGAATAAATTCTTAGAAGCTTGTGACTTATTCCTACCAGGTTTTGGGAGTTGAAATTGTTAAATTTGTAGTTCTTATTTATTCGACTGTTGAGGATTAAATTTCAATTTATATTCAGTTATTCCGCACTGATAGGCTTACCTAGTCTTAGAGATTAGGTGCCATCACGGCATCCTACGGAGGAATTTGGGGTCGTGACACATAGGACCTATCGCGCCCCTTTTTCTTGAGAAATCGGGTTTCGACATGTGACAACTCTTTTAAGAAGGTATTAATAGAGGAGAGTCGCCACCTAACGATTTTTAAGGTGTGTGAGGGCACCTATCATCAAATGAGTCTGGTTTAACTGGTCAACGCCATCAAAGATCGGGTAAGGGCTCAAGTTACCTCAAAGAGAAGGTATTAGGCACTCCTCGAGGTCCACAACTGTGGGTCCCGGCCGAACTTAAATTATATGGATTAGTCTATGTGATCAAGTAAGCAAAGAGAGTACAAAATCTAAGAATTTTATTACAAAGAGATCTTGAATACGGAGGTATAGCTATTTTTTCATTCTAATAGAAAAAAAGGAAAGGGGGGTTCCTAAGTTTTTTAGCCTAAAAGATCACCCCATGCAACATAAATAATATTTCGTAACTCCCTTGAGATAGGGTGTTACTCATACTATCTAGCGGGCACAGCCTATCATCTCCTGCTACCCGATTACTATGTTAAAGTTGTTTACCTAAGAGCACTCTAATTCAATTCTAAGTTGTGCCCTACGCGTGCACTACCCGTCCCATACCTATGGTCCAGGAGGTTTTGGACCTCTTTTTGGATGGTTCTAGACCTTATCTAGGCTGCTCAAAAATACAAAACTAGGCGACAAACAAAACATATAAAGACTTCACATAAAAGCAATTGAGGGCTCACATTGACCTCCACACTTAAGCAGCGAATGCACGCAAACACAGATGTCAATTAGGAAGCTGCAGAATCCAGAATCTTAAACCTATAGACATGCTTTCTAGGCGATATTTTAGTCAAAGTATGCGGGCAATTGCAGATGGAGGACATTGCTTATAGACAGAATTATTCAGGTATTACAAGCTAATTATTGAAGGTTTTAAGTTACCAATCCTATATGTGTTATGCCTAGGTGATCTACACAGTTGAGTATAACAAAATCTGCTGGAAAAAGTCCCAGAATTATCCAAGTTTTCCTAACAGTGACGCTCAAGAAACAGTTTTTGAGTAGTCTAGTATTAACCAATTAACGAGCAATTATTTCCTATATGCAGGATCTCTAACTCACAACATTTTAAAGCTTATTTTATCGCCATATCTTAAACCTATAGGCATAATTTCTAGGTGAGCAGTGCCAAGTAGAATAATTGCAATCCTATAGGCATGATTTCTAGTAGGCGATGAGGATTGACAGAACCATCGATGAGAAACTAATTCCTATAGGCAGATTCTCTAATAACACATAACAATAAATATAATTTCAGCATTTAGGGTTTGCGAGCAGACAGTGTGTGTGTGTGTGTGTGTGTGTGTGTGTGTGTGTGTGTGTGTGTGTGTGTGTGCGCGTGCGTGCTTCTTCTAATGTTGTGATTTCTACAGTGTATATGTAATCGAATGACACATATAGCAAATAAATTACCAAGTCCTATAGACATGTTATATATCCATTTTGCATGTAAATATTAAATTCTACCCATTTTCCCTTTTACTAACACCCCAATTGTTTATGCAAAAGTTATTACAGGCCCAATAATGAGTTAAAATACAAATGTTACACAACAGTGACAATAGGCCCACAATAGGCTCAACATGAAATACCTAGCATTGTCTGGGCGTTCAACAACTCTCACACAATGTACCAGACCTCTAATATGGGCCATATCCAACACACAACCCCATAATCCATAAAGGAGCCCAAAGTCAATTTATTCAACCATAGTACCAAGTGTTGCACCATTTAAATCAGCCAATTCAGGTACACAACAAATAACAGGATGGAATAGGATGAATAGAAGTAGTTTGAGATTTAGGGAATGACTAAGGACTAAGCCCTAGTGTGTCAGAGTTCAAAAGGGTCTCAATTGGACCCTGAACAGTTCTCACACTAGGGTGATCAATAATAGAACCTAGGTAGCCTTGGCTTTCAGCCGGCTAAGAATGAGAACTCAAGAGAGAGCATAGATGACAAGTGAAGGATAGTAAACCAAGGTTGAGAGACAAAGCTGAGGGGATACAAACATAGTCAAGTTGAGCACATAGAGCAAATTATCAAACAGGCGTTAGGGGGCTTTAGAATAGATTTAGCAAAGATTCAGAAGAACAAGTTCAATACCTAGTGCATAAGTGGTCATACATTAGCAAAACGGGTTTGCAGGATTGGTGACAGTAGCATACACAAATTCATAATTTTGGCAATAGGACAGCATTTAGACATGAGAAAAGCACATTACAACTACTGGTGAATCAGGGGGGGTTAAACATGCTAAAGGGCATACTAACAAGATCAAACATGCTATATAGGCAGGATATCACCACAGCAATTCAGAATAGGATAGGAAACAGATTTGTGCCATATAGTGAGTGTACATACTCAGGTTTTAAACACAATCGACTAGCAAACGAAAGAGAGCACAAATTATGCAGGCAAAGCATATTCGAATAATAAGATTGATGGCCTAAGGCAAAATTAAACACCAAGATATGCTAACAAATATAAAGGTCCCAAACAGTAGTAATATTTATCACATGGACTAGTCAGATTTGGAAAATATATTCTTAATAGAACCAGGTTTAGGCATGCTTGAAGCTAAAAGTTAAAGAGACCTAAAAATTTGAAGAAAGCAAACAGAATTGCACACAAAACAGCCCAGAAAAACATATTAAACTGACGAACTTCAGGAGTGAAAATATATGCAAATCATAGATACATAGGAATGAAATTACAAAGTCTAGTAACTCACCAGTTAAGCGAAGAACAGTAAAGAATGAACTTCCACAGAAAACCCAGAATCCCAATGCGTTAAAGTTCCCAAGAGCTTCGATGAACTCACGGCAATGCTCGCACCAAGACCAGGTTAAGTAACAAGGTGTTAATGGCCTTGGCTTTCAACCAGCCAATACAGAATATACAGCAAGAGAGTAGCAAAACCCTAATTTTTAGTGAAAAAAATCGATTTCAAAGTCTTTCTTAAAGGGGACTTGGGAGGGGTTTATATAGTGACAGAAATTGGAAGAACAAATATAGAAAACAATCAATTAAACATAAATAGGGAAAGAAAATCAGTCAAATTTTAGCAGGAACAAGGAAAGGCACATGCATAGCCTATTCCGAGTAGAAATTGGTAAAAAAAATCAGACAAACCCTAGTTGGCAAATGGTCAAAAAATTAGCCAAGAATCTTGGTGAATCGAACCCACATGATCCTGTTGAGAGTGTATACAGACGAATTTTCGTCTGAATCTTATAGGTTGAGGATGATTACACTTGATTTGGAGAGGTAGTACTTGCCAAAATCGGGCAAGTACTAAGTAACACCACAAACGGGTGAATGGTAACGAGAGAATACAAATAAGGTAAGCAGATCGTGGAAAGAATCCATGTTTGAGATGGATTCGGAGAGTTTTAGAAAGGCGGCGATTAGGGTTCTTCAGAGAACGGGGAGGTTTTTAGGGCGGCGGATTAGAGGGAAATGGGATTAGGGTTTGGGGTTGGATAATTTAAAAGGATAGGTTGATTGTAGGTCGTTGATCTTAAAGATCAACGGCCAGGATTTTAAAGAGGGATTGGGGCGGGTTAATTAAATGGGTATGGGTGGTGGGTTACTGGTGTTGGGCTAGGGGTTATTGAGTTAGGGTATTGGGCCTTTTGGTCCGAAAATTAGTTAAAAAATTGGGCCAGCTCTTTTAAATTGAAATTAATTTAATACAATAGCTAAAAAAAATATGAAAATGCTACTTATGCAAATTAATACTTTAAACAATAATAGAAGACTATAAAAATGTAAAATATTATTTTGACCCTAAATGAAATGTCAATTGCAATAAGAATGCAAAATATAGGCTATTATTGTAAATTTATGCGAATAGCCTAAAAATACAATTGTAATTATATAAAATGAAGTGAAAATGTTTCAAAAATGTATTAGGGATGCAAATAATAATTTGAAATGATTAATTTCATCACAAATAATTTTAAAGGGTAATTACTGAATTTTTTATGTAAATTAATGCGAGAAAATTAATTTAAAAGCTCTAAAATTATGGAAAATTATAAGAAGTGCTTGTGTAAATCTTGTAAATTAAATAATAATGCAAAATGATATTTTGAAAGTACATATATTGTTTGAAAAATATATGAGGGCAAAATTGGGTATCAACAGCTGCCCCTCTTTCCATGAGAATGGTTCCTTCGAACCATGACGCCTTTGAATAATGATGTGAACCTTTGAGAGATCCCCGGGCCATGGAATGGTGTCTTACGGCTATGAGTATGATGCCTTCAAACCATGACGCCTTTCAACAAATGGCGATATTTCAGCCCATGAAATGCAAAATATGATGTTTGGCCGTATGCGAAGATGAGACAAGACAAGGCTTGGTCATGGGTAAGATGAGGGCAATGCTTAGCCCTGGGTGAGTAGAGGATAATTCTAGGTCTTAGATGGCGTAATGGAGATAGCATTTAATCACGAGGAAAAGGCAGTGCTTAGCCTTGTGGAATTAGGGAGGCAATGCTTAGCCTCATGCAGGAAGAAGAGACAATGCTTAGTCTCATGCAAGTAAGGGAAGTAGTGCTTAGCTTCATGCAGGAAAGGCAGTGCTTAGCCTTATACAATTAAGGAGGCAGGTCTTAGCCTCATGCAAATAGGGAGGCAGGGCTTAGCCTCATGCAAATAGGAGACAATGCTTAGTCTCATGTAAAGAAAGGCAGTGCTTAGCCTTATGCAGTTAAGGAGGCAGTGCTTAGCCTCATGCAAATAGGAGACGATGCTTAGTCTCATGCAAATAAAGGCAGTGCTTAGCCTTATGCAGTTAAGGAGGCAATGCTTAGCTTCATGCAAATAGGAGACAATGCTTAGTCTCATGCGAAAAAGGCAATGTCTAGCCTTATGCAATTAGGGAGGCAATGCTTAGCCTCATGAAAATAGGAGACAATTCTTAGCCCATGCGGAAAAGGCAATGCTTAGCCTTATGTAATTAGGGAGGCAATTTTTAGCCTCATGCAAATAGGAGACACTGCTTAGTCTCATGCAGAAAAGGCGATGATTAGCCTTATGCAGTTAAGGAGGCAATGCTTAGCCTCATGCAAATAGGAGACAATGCTTAGCCTTATGCAATTAGGGAGGCAATGGTTAGCCTCATGCAAATAGGAGACACTGCTTAGTCTCATGCAAAGAAAGGCAGTGCTTAGTCTCATGCAAGAAAACGATGAGTGATAGTGAGAAAGTAGAGTATTTCTTAGCTGGGGATGCTTGTGATAGATAATTTGTTGTCTTGAAGGTATTGACCTTATGTGTCTGCAAATATTGTTGTCTTACTGTGCCTGCATCCAAAGAAAGTTTGTGAGTTTTGTGGGGGAAGGTTGGTCTGTGCTTTTACCTTCTTGCTTTACTTTTGCTCCTGTCTTGAGATCCTGTTTGAGTTACCCTGGGCAGCATCTGGCTGTTATAAAAATAAAGGTTTTTTGAAAAATATGCGTGCATTTAATGAGTATAGTTATTTGAAATATGGTAGTATGCAATATTAAGTAATCTAGATGAGCCAATGACTGTGTCATTTTTTAGAGACATTGCGACCTCCTTGCTTTAGAATTTTGAGGGTCCTCCTCAAAATTCTGCCCCAGTTTAAAAACAATCCTTTGACTGTTCTGCGTATGACGAAGTTGGCTGGACTAGCTTTAGAATTTTGAGGGTCCTCATCAAAATTCTGCCCCAGTTTCTGACCATGGAAAAAATGAAGATGTTATTAAGATGTGACCGAACCCACAGGGCTGCCTACGTATCCCCTCTTAAATAGGAATTAGGTCAAGCATAGTTCAGTTACATCAGATGAAGAAATGTAAACAATCTAAACACGGTATCTCTTGACTGCGTCTGAGTTGATAGGTTTTGGCCAAATTTCTCTCCATTTCTGCAAGTATGAGTGTTCCTCCTGTTAGTACTCTGTGAACCATGTAGGCCCCTTGCCAATTGGGTGAAAATTTCCATTTGGCTTCATCTTGATGCGGGAAGATCCGCTTTAGCACCAACTGCCCCGGTGTGAATTGTCTAGGCCTGTCCCTTTTGTTGAAAGCTCTAGACATTCTGTTCTGGTAAAGTTGATCGTGACATACCTCATTCATTCTTTTCCCATAAATGAGAGACAGTTGTTCATAGCGACTTCATATCCATTCTGCATCACTAAGTTCAGCCTCTTGTATGATTCTCAAAGAAGGAATTTCTACTTCGGCGGGAATAACGGCTTCAGTACCATAGACCTGCAAATAAGCAGTTACCTCGGTTGATGTGTGAACCATGGTACGATATCTAAGTATGGCAAATGGTAGATTCTCGTGCCATTATTTGTGATTATCTACCATCTTCCTTAATATCTTCTTGATGTTCTTATTGGCAGCTTCCACAGCTCCATTCATCTGTAGCATATATGCTGTGGAATTCTTATGCTTGATCTTGAAGGTTTCACACATGGATCTCATCAAATCACTGTTAAGGTTGGTGGCGTTGTCGGTGATGATAGATTCCTGCACCCCGAACTGCCAAACAATACGATCCCTAACGAAATCTTCGACGACCTTCTTAGTTACAGCCTTGTAAGATGCGACTTCAACCCATTTTGTGAAATAGTCTATGGCCACTAGAATGAACATGTGCCCATTTGCAGCTTTGGGTTCGATTGGACCGATGACATCCATCCCCCAAACGGAGAAAGGCCAAGGTGAACTTGTTGCATTGAGTTCATTGGGTGACGCTCGTATCATATCAGCATGTACTTGGAATTGATAACACTTTTGGACATACCTGATGCAGTCTGTTTCCATAGTCATCCAAAAATATCCTACTCTTAATATCTTCTTAGGTAAGACAAAACCATTCATGTGCGGTCTGCAAGTTCCGGGATGTATCTCTTCGAGCAATTTGGATGCTTCCTTGGCGTCGACACACCGTAATAATCCCAGATCTGGAGTCCTTCTATACAGAATTCCTCCGCTTTAGAAGAAGTGGTTGGATAATCTTCAGAGTGTGCGTTTCTGATTATGATTTGCGTGCTTCGGGTACTCTCTTTTTGCCAAATATTCTTTGATGTCGTGGAACCATGGATTTCCATCCATTTCTTCTTCAACATGAGCACAATAAGCTTGCTGATTATGAATCCCTATTGGGATAGGATCGATGAAATTCTTGTTTGGGTGTTGTATAATGGAAGATAAAGTGGTCAATGCATCTGCGAACTCATTTTGGATTCTCGGAACATGTTTGAACTCTATTCTTGTGAATCTCTTCAACAACTCTTGTACATAGTACAAATATGGTAATATCTTGGTATTCTTTGTATCCCATTCTCCTAGAACCTGATGTACCAAAAGGTCTGAATCTCCAATTACTAACAATTCCTGAACGTTCATTGGCTAACCTGAGTCCTAAGATGCTGGCCTCGTATTCTGCCGTATTGTTAGTACATGGAAACCTGAGTTTTGCAGATACTGGATAGTGTTGACCCATTTCTGACACTAAAACTGCTCCAATAACCACTCTTTTGAAATTCTTAGCTCCATCGAAGAACATTCTCCAACCATCATAGCCTTCGGTGATATCTTCTCCTACGAATGATACCTCTTCATCGGGAAAATACGCTTTCAGTGGTTCGTATTCTCCATCTGCAGAATTTTCTACCAGATGATCCACCAATGCTTGCCCTTTGACCGCCTTCTGAGTTACATAGATGATGTCGAACTCACTCAATAGTATCTGCCATTTTGCTAACTTCCCCGTACGCACGGGTTTCTGGAAGATGTATTTTAGTGGATCCATCCTTGATATGAGATATGTGGTATAGGCACAAAAGTAGTGCCTCAACTTTTGAGCTATCCATGTCAAAGCGCAGCAAGTGCGTTCCAGCAAAGAATATCGTACTTCGTAGGGTGTGAACTTCTTACTCATATAGTATATGGCCTGCTCTTTTCTTCCCGTCTCATCGTGTTGTCCCAAGACACATCCGAAAGTCCCATCTAGTACAGATAAATAGAATGGAAGGGGTCTCCCAGGTTCCGGTGGGACCAGAACAGGTGGTTTGGATAAATATTCTTTAATCTTTTCAAAGGCTTTCTGGCACTCTTCAGTCCAACTTGTTGCAGTGTCTTTCCTTAATATTTTGAAAATCGGTTCACAGATCACAGTTGATTGTGCTATGAAACGGCTGATGTAATTAAGACGCCCTAAGAAACCCATCACATCTTTCTTGTTCTTCGGAGATGGCAAATCTTGGATAGCCTTGACATTTGACGGGTCTAGCTCAATTCCTCGACGGCTGATGATGAACCCTAGAAGTTTTCCAGCAGGGACTCCGAAGGCACACTTTGCGGGGTTCAGTTTCAGGTTGTACCTTCGAAGTCGATCAAAAACTTTCCTCAAATCCGCTATGTGATTTGTACCTTTTTTAGATTTGATGATGACGTTATCCGCGTACACCTCTATCTCCTTGTGTATCATGTCATGGAAAATGGTTGTCACGACCCTTATATAAGTGGCTCCAGCATTCTTTGGGCCAAACGGCATCATTTTGTAACAATATACTCCCCGTGGTGTAATAAAGTATGCTTTTTTGACATCCTCTTCTTCCATCCAGATTTGATGATATCCTGCAAAGAAATCCACAAAGGATTGAAGTTCATGCTTGGCACAGTTGTCAATTAGTATGTGTATATTGGGCAAAGGGAAATCATCTTTGGAACTTGCTCTGTTTAAATCCCAATAGTCGACACACTCTGACCTTCCCATCTTTCTTTGGAACCGGCACAATGTTAGCCAACCAGGTCGGATATTCAACCACTCTGAGAACCTTGTCTTTGATTTGCTTGGTGACTTCCTCTTTTATTTTTAAACTCATATCTGGCTTGAACTTTCTGAGTTTCTGCTTTACCAGTGGACACATCGGTAGGTAGTTTATGAGCCACTATGGACGTGCTCAAACCGGTCATATCATCGTAGGACCATGCAAAAATATCCTCATACTCTTTCAAAAACTGGATGTATTCTTCCTTCTCTGACGGCAATAGATGAATGCTTACACGCGTTTCCTTGACTGTTTCGAAGTCTCCCAAATTAACTGTTTTAGTCTCATCCAAATTGGACTTAGGCTTGTTTTCAAAATTTTCCACTTCTCTGACAATTTTCTCGGGTATTATATCCTCTTCCAGATCCTCTGAATCACTATCCTTATGTTGTGTTGTCTCATTACATGTCACGGTCGTAGGTTCATCGGGATAAGTAATAATAACACTGTAGAGAGAGAAAATATAAAGGATAATAATAAATACAAAAAACAGCAATCCATTGATAAAGATTTAAAACGTCAAACAAATGCAGTTCGATGATTCTAGCAATTATTTCAAAACATAATATGCTTAAAACAAAATACTGAAAATATCTTAGATGCTCATAAATTATTTTCAAAAATAAATGATGCTAATTGCCAGGCTACCCAGAAACTCGACGGGATAGGGACGGTGCAGCAGTCCAGTTCTGACGACACCAGTATACACGAACCCACCTTTGGGAATGGGAATAATCAAAAGGAAAGAAAAAGCACAAATTAACCAAGTTATTAAGGAATATTAAAAGAGTATTTGCGATATTAAAACATGTTTCGCAAAGTCAGTCAATAATTCACGTCCTAAATTGGGGACCTCATTGTGCCCAAGTTAGGCCTAAGCGACACATAGACTTGGAGAAAATTGATGCGAATATTTGCGTCATTTCATTAATGCAAAAAAATGAGTCAAACCTTTACTAAATCGACAATAATAAAAATTACTAATACATTTAGCCTTATTACAATTAAAATCTAAAGCTAAGCTAGAAAGCCGTAAAGATCGTTCAACCAGTCAGGTAGCAAAGGTGGGATGTTTTGGACCATAACGAACCTGGGGACTCCGTGCTTTATTTTCTGCAAACAAATAAAGTTAGCCCTTTCGCCCTCCAGATTCGACCACTTACACAATAATGATCAACATATTGGCACATTTTTTCCAAGTAATGCACATAACCTGGTAGTATCCATTGGGATTGTAGAAATCCCGTCGGACTTTGGACAAAGCTTATCTTAGCGGGCTATTACATTAACAACGTTCTAACCCGTACTAGGTTTAATATGATGCATGTACATATGATATTGGAGTAAGGTTTCTAGAATGGCCTAGACTGGTACTCCCAAGTGGACAACTTGAGAGGGAAAGGCACGGGACCGTCGATCGCACCGCTGATCGACTAGTCTACCGCAAATAAGCCTTTCCAATTTAAAAAAGGGTAATTTTGGAAGAGCGTAGACACTCATCAAGCGCCGCTATATTGATAATTGGAATGCGTGGAGTATGATGTGGAGCATGCTTTATGCAGAGATAATAACATGTTGTCAAGTATTTGCATGATAAATATGTAAAAGCAGTAAATACAATAGTAAGGTAAACATAGGAAATATAGAAAGGAAAGACAAAAGGAAGGAGTCAGTTTAGTTCGTGGAATATATGCAAGAATGTAATAAAGCAGATATGGAAATAGGGATGGGAGAGGCATGACATGGCAGTCTTAGACAAGATGAAATGAAGAGTGGTCATAGCAAATAAAGGTGAACGGGAAAGGGATGTGCATGTCATAATAGATTTAAACAAATAAAGGTGAACGGGGAAGGGATGTGCATGATGTAGCAATTTTGAGCAAATAAAGGCATGGGGAAAGGGAGGTGCATGAAAGAAGTCGAACAAGCAATCCAATAATCCACACAAGAAAATTCGTTACAGTAAGAGCCTTAGTATATCCCCAGCAGAGTCGTCATGCTGTTGCGCCCCTTTTTCTCGCGAAATTAGATTTTGACATGTGAGAACTCTTTTAAGGAGGTATTAAAAGAGGAGAGTCACCACCTAACGATTTTTAAGGTGCGTTAGGGAAACTATCTACAAATGACTCCGGTTTAACTAGTCAATGCCATCAAAGATCGGGTAAGGGCTCAAGTTACCACAAAGAAAAGGTGTTAGGCACACCACGAGGTCCACAACTGTGGGTCCCGACTGAACTTGAATTATATGGATTAGTCTATGTGATCAAGTAAGCAAAGAGAGTACAAAATCTAAGAATTTTATTATAAAGAGATCTTGAATAGGGAGGTGCATCTATTTTTTCATTCTGATAGAAAAGAAAGGAAAGGGGAATCCTAAGTTTTTTAGCCTAAAGGATCACCCCGTGCAACATAAATAATATTTTGTAACTCCCTTGAGATAGGGTGTTACTCATATTATCCAGTGAGCACAGACTATCATCTCCTGCTACCTGATTACTATGTTAAAGTTGCTTACCTAAGAGCACTCTAATTCAATTCTAAGTCGTGCCCTACGCGTGCACTACCCGTCCTATACTTATGGTGCAGGAGGTTTTGGACCTCTATTTGGATGGTTCTATACCTTATCTAGGCTGCTCAAAAATGCAAAACTAGGCGAAAAACAAAACATATAAAGACTTCACATAAAAGCAATTGAGGGCTCATATTAACCTCCACACTTAAGCAGCAAATGTACGCAAACACAGATGTCAATTAGGAAGCTGCAGAATGCAGAATCTTAAACCTATAGACATGCTTTCTAGGCGATTTTTGAGTCAAAGTATGCGGGCAATTTTTGATGCAGGACATTGCTTATAGACAGAATTATTCAGGTATTACAAGCTGATTATTGAAGGTTTTAAGTTACCAATCCTATATGTGTTATGCCTAGGTGATCTACACAGCTGAGTATAACAAAATCTGCTAGGAAAAGTCCCAGAATTATCCAGGTTTTCCTAACAGTGACGCTCAAGAAACAATATTTGAGTAGTCTAGTATTAACCAATTAACAAGCAATTATTTTCTATAGGCAGGATCTCTAACGCACGGCACTTTAAACCTTATTTTATCGTCATATCTTAATCGTATAGGCATAATTTCTATGCGAGCAGCGACAAGTAGAATAATTGCAATCTTATAGGCATGATTTCTAGTAAGCGATAAGGATTGACAGAAACATCGATGAGAAACTAATTCCTATAGGCAGGTCCTCTAATAACACATAACAATAAATATAATTGCAGCATTTGGGGTTTGCGAGCAGACAGTGTGTATGTGTGTGTGTGTGTGTGTGTGTGTGTGTGTGTGTGTGTGTGTGTGTGTGTGTGTGTGCTTCTTCTAATGTTGTGATTTCTACAGTGTACATGTAATCAAACAACACATATAGCAAATAAATTACCAAGTCCTATAGGCATGTTATCTACCCATTTTGCATGTAATTATATTAAATTCTACCCATTTCCCCTTTTACTAACACCCCAATTGTTTATACAAAAGTTATTACAGGCCCAATAATGAGTAAAAATACAAATGTTACACAACAGTGACAATAGGCCCACAATAGGCTCAACATGAAATACCTAGCATTGTCTGGGCGTTCAACAACTCTCACACAATGTACCAGACCTCTAATATGGGCCATATCTAACACACAACCCCATAATCCATAAAGGAGCCCAAAGTCAATTTATTCAACCATAGCACCATTTAAATCAGCCAATTCAGGTACACAGCAAATAACATGATGGAATAGGATGAATAGGAGTAGTTTGAGATTTAGGGAATAACTAAGGACCAAGCCCTGGTGTGTCAGAGTTCAAAAGGGTCTCAATTGGACCTCGAGCAGTGCTCACACTAGGGTGATCAATAATAGAACCTAGGTAGCCTTGGCTTTCAGCCGGCTAAGAATGAGAACTCAAGAGAGAGCATAGATGACAAGTGAAGGATAGTAAACCAAGGTTGAAACACAAAGCTGAGGGGATACAAACATAGTCAAGTTGAGCACATAGAGAAAATTATCAAACAGGCTTTAGGGGGCTTTAGAACAGATTTAGCAAAGATTCAGAAGAACAAGTTCAACACCTAGTGCATAAGTGGTCATACATTAGCAGAACAGGTTTGCAGGATTGGTGACAGTAGCATACACAAATTCATAATAAAGGAAGAGGTCCAAATTATGCTAAGTATAGGTCATGATATTATGAAATAGTCATGCTAATTTGGCAATAGGACATCATTTAGACATTAGAAAAGCACATTACAACTACTGGTGGAATCAAGGGGGGTTAAACATGCTAAAGGGCATACTAACAGGATCAAATATGCTATATAGGCAGGATATCATCACAGCAATTCAGAATAGGATAGGAAACAGATTTGTGCCATATAGTGAGTGTACATACTCAAGTTTTGAACAAAATCGACTAGCTAACGAAAGAGAGAAAAACTTATGTAGGCAAAGCATATTCGAATAACAAGATTAATGGCCTAAGGCGAAATTAAACACCAAGATATGCTAACAAGTGTAAAGGTCCCAAACATTAGTAATTCTTAACATATGGACTAGTCAGATTTGGAAAATATCTACTTAATAGAACCGGGTTTAGGCATTCTTGAAGCTAAAAGTTAAAGAGGCCTAAAAAATTGAAGAAAGCAAACAGAATTGCACACAAAATAGCCCAAAAAAACATATTAAACTGACGAACTTCAGGAGTGAAAACATATGCAAATCATAGAACATATGCAAATCTAGTAACTCACCAGTTAAGCGAAGAACAGTAAAGAATGAACTTCCACAAAAATCCCAAAATCCCAATGCGTCAAAGTTCCCAAGAGCTTCGATGAACTCAGGGCAATGCTCGCACCAAGAACAGGTTAAGTAACAATGTGTTAATGAACTTGGCTTTAAACCGGTCAATACAGAATACACATCAAGAGAGTAGCAAAACCCCAATTTTTAGTGAATAAAATCGATTTCAAAGTGTGTCTTAAAGGGGACTTGGGAGGGGTTTATATAGTGACAGAAATTAGAAGAACAAATATGGAAAACAATCAATTAAACACAAATAGGGAAAGAAAATCAGTCAAATTTAAGCAGGAACAAGGAAAGTCACATGCATAGCCTATTCTGAGTAGAAATAGGTAAAAACAAATCGAACAAACCCCAGTTGGCAAATGGTCAATAAATTAGCCAAGAATCTCGGTGAATCGAACCGACATGATCTTGTTGAGAGTGTAAACAGACGGATTTTCGTCTGAATCTTGTAGGTTGAGGATGATTACACTTGATTCGGAGAGGTAGTACTTGCCAAAATCGGGCAAGTACTAAGTAACACCATGAATGGGTGAATGGTAACGAGATAATACAAATAAGGTAAGCATATCGTGGAAAGAATCCATGTTGGAGATGGATTCGGAGAGTTTTAGAAAGGCGGCAATTAGGGTTCTTCAGAGAAGGGGGAAGGTTTCAGGGCGGCGGGTTAGAGGGAAATGGCATTAGGGTTTGGGGTTGGGTAATTTAAAAGAGTAGGTTGATTGTGAGTTGTTAATTTAGAGATCAACAGCCAAGATTTTAAAGAGAGATTGGGGCGGATTAATTAAATGGGTATGGGTGATGGGTTGCTGGTGTTGGCCTAGGGGTTATTGGGTTAGGGTATTGGGCCTTTTGGTATGAAAATTAGTTAAAAAAATTGGGCCACCTCTTTTAAATAGAAATTAAAAGGAAACTAATTTAATAAAATAGTTAAATAAATATATGAAAATTCTACTTATGAAAATTAATACTTTAAACAATAATAGAAGACTATAAAAATGTAAAATATTATTTTGACCCTAAATGAAAGGTCAATTGCAATAAGAATGCAAAATATATGCTATTATTGCAAATTTATGCGAATAGCCTAAAAATATAATTGTAATTATATAAAAATGAAGTGAAAATATTTCAAAAATATATTAGGGATGAAAATAATAATTTGAAGTGATTAAGTCATCACAAATAAATTAAAAGGGTAATTATTGAATTGTTTATGTAAATTAATGCTAGAAAATTAATTTAAAAGCTCTAAAATTACGAAAACTAATAAGAAGTGATTGTGTAAATCTTGTAAAATAAATAATAATACAAAATGATATTTTAAAAGTATATATATTGTTTGAAAAATATATGAGGGAAAAATTGGGTATCAACAGGACCCCCGCAAATATTAAGGGTGCATCTAGCAAAGTGGGACAACCACAATGGGGTAATTATGTATTATTCCAATATTTAATTGGTGATTTAAGTTGGAAAATGTTGAAAACTCTCTTAGTTAAATTTGAAAATTTGAGGGTTGAGTTGATGTCGGAATTTGGTAAAGTTAGTATGGTTGGACTCGTGGTTGAATGGGCATTCATATTTATAACTTTTGTCGGGTTCCGAGACGTGGGCCCCGCTGGCGACTTTTGAGTTAAATTTCGGATTTTGTTGGAAAATTAGTATTATCATATGGAATTAATTCCAACAATTTATATTTACTGAATCGAATTAAATGTGACTAGATTGGTAACCTTGTGTGGGAAAAATTCCTATTAGGATTGGTATTGTTATGAAAATTGTTATGTGTTGAAAGTTGTTGTCACCACCTAATTCCATTTTAGACCGTGATGGCGCCCAACACCATTGTTAGGCAAGCCAACACTAATCAAACTAATGGTTTCCCGTTTAAATAAAATACTAAGTGGATAACATTTCCTCATTTGTTAAAGAAATTTAGAAATT
Organism: Nicotiana tomentosiformis; assembly: GCF_000390325.3. Lineage (NCBI taxonomy): Eukaryota > Viridiplantae > Streptophyta > Magnoliopsida > Solanales > Solanaceae > Nicotiana > Nicotiana tomentosiformis. The sequence goes on along the minus strand of NC_090820.1, from coordinate 102,125,249 downwards.
TGCCGATGTGACATAATTAAACGGTAGCAAACGAGTACAAATCGTAATCATATAAACAAAACCAAAATCATAAGTCTACTAGTGTGTGTTCCAAGACCTGGTGTCACAAGTATGTGGGCAATCTAGTAGAATATACAAAAGAACACTAGCCTACTGTCTGAAATGAAATAGACAGAAACAAAATAAAACATAAGGGAGACTCTGGCTGCTGCAGAACGGCTCGGAAGACAGCTCACCGTGAAGTCTCGAGATAGGGATCAAATCTATGCACCAGACTGGTAACCAGATGCACCTACCTTAGATCCTGTACAATTAAGTGCAGAAGTGTATCGTGAGTACATAAATAATATGTGCCCAGTAAGTATCTAGCTTAACCTCGAAGAAGTAGTGACGAGGGGTCGACTCCGACACTTACTAGGGCCAATAACATGATAATATGAAATTCTAATTAAGCATGATATACAACAATAAGACTTAGAACAAGAAATAATTGAACAAGTCTTCAGAAATATTTAAGAGCTTGAATCACTTCCTTCCTTTAAAACATATGATCACACAAACAATGAATTTATACCGATTATGAGAGTAACTTCCAGTTTTTATTATCACACACGAATACCACCGAGGACGTTCGGCCCGATCCAACATAAATGTAAATTGTGCACTGCCGAGGGTCGAACGGCGCGAACCATAGATGAATCTATTACCACGCTCGCGAATCATACATGCAACGCTGTCAAATAAAAATTTATCAATAAATCATAACTCTTCCTTGAGTCTTTTCAAAATAAAGACAATTCGACTTGGTGCTTTTAAATCCTTAAAAATCCTCAACTCAGTTCCATTTGATACAGTTAACAATTATGATCAAATAACGGTGTCCACAAGAATTGTGTAAACCTAAAACTACCTGGATATAAACAGGAACAGTAGCTACGTACGAACTTTCGTCACTTCGTGCGTACGTACTCCCCCACAAATAACAACACATATTAATTAAGTTCACCTGTAGGGTAAGTTCCCTCTTACAAAGTTAGAAAAGATACTTACCTCGCCTCAAAGCTTACTTCCCAATTCAAGAATGCGCTCAAACCTCCAAATTTGATGCCAAACGACTCGGAAATAGCCAAACATAATATAATTCTGCCCGAACATACCAACAAGTTTGGAATCATAAAACGGACTCGCTCGAACTCTCCAAACGCCCGAAACAACATTAAAACTAAGAATCGCATCCCAAAACCAATTGAATCAAACTTAAGAACTTCAAGTTCTTCACCTCACTTCCAATGTGCCGAAACGTACTTAAACTACTCGGAATGACACCAAATTTTACGTGCAAGTCTTAAATGACATTACGAAACTATTCCTGGTCTCGAAATTCCGTTTGGACCTCGATATCACCAAAACCCGCTCGAAACCAAATTTAAAGGACTTTTAAAACCTTCAAGAACCAACTTTCACTATTAGGCGCTGAAATGCTCCCGGGTCACCCAAAACTCGATCCGGACATACGCCCAAGTCCAAAATCATCATACGAACCTATTGGAACCGTCAAATCCCGATTCTGAGGTCGTTTACTCAAAATGTTGACCGAAGTCAAACTTGACCTTTTAAGCCAACCTTAAGGAACCAAGTGTTCTAATTTCATCCCGAACCCTTCCAAATCCCGAACTAACCATTCCCGCAAGTCATAAAAGAGTAAAAGCATGTACGGGAAGTCTTATTTAGGGGAACGTTGTTCTAGAAGGTAAAATGACTTGTCTGGTCGTTACATTCTCCACCTCTTAAACAAACGTTCGTTCTCGAACGGATTTAGAATCATATCTGAAGTGCTGAATAAGTGTGGATATCTGCTCCGCATGTCCTCCTTAGACTCCCAGGTCACCTCCTCGACTGGTTGGCCCTTCCACTGGACCTTTACTGTGAAAATCCTCTTGGATCTCATCTGGCGATCCTGTCTAGAAATAATGGCAACTGGCTCCTCCTCATAACCCAAGCTCTCATCTAGTTGAATACTGCTAAAAATTAAACACTTGTGACAAGTCGGCGTGATACCTCCGGAGCATAGACACGTGAAAAACCGGATGAACCCTTGATAGGCTGGGAGGTAAATCAAGCTCATATGTAACCTCTCCAACCCGCCCCAACACCTCAAATGGGCCTATAAACCTTGGGCTCAACTTGCGCTTCTTCCCGAATCTCATAAGGCCCTTCATCGGCGAGACTTTCAAGAGAACATTCTCGCCTACCATAAATGATACACCATGCGCCTTCTGATCCACATAACTCTTCTGTCTAGACTGTGTTGTGCGAAGTCGCTCCTGAATCAACTTTACCTTTTCAAGGCATCCTTCACCAAATCAGTACCATATAACTTAGCCTTGCCATGCTCAAACCACCTGATAGGAGAACGACATCGCCGACCATATAAAGCCTCAAATGGAGCCATCTCGATGCTGGCCTGATAAGTGTTATTGTAAGCAAACTCGACCAAAGGCAAGAACTGATCCCACTGTCCCCCAAAGCCAATCACACATGCTCTGAGCATGTCCTCCAAGATCTGGAATGTCCGCTCTGAATGCCTGCCGGTCTATGGAGGAAACGCAGTGCTGAGCTCTACACGGGTCCCCAACTCACTCTGTACGGCTCTTCAGAAATGCGAAGTAAACTGAGGGTCTTTGTCTGATATGATGGAAACAGGCACACCGTACAATCGAACTATCTCCCAAATATAAATCTGGACCGACCTCTCTGAAGTATAAGTAGTTGCAACTGGAATGAAGTATGCTGACTTGGTCAACCTGTCAGCAATTACCCAAACTGCATCGAACTTTTGCAAAGTCCGCGGCAACCCAACTACGAAGTCCATAGTAGTGAGTTCCCATTTCCACTCTGGTATAGTCATCTGCTGGAGTAAGCTACCTGGCCTCTGGTGTTCATACTTAACCTACTGGCAATTTAGGCACCTAGATACATACTCAACTATGTCTTTCTTCATCCGTCGCCACCAATAATATTGTCTCAGTTCCCGATACATCTTCGTTACACCTGGATGAATGGAATATCGAGAACTGTGTGCCTCCTCTAGGATCCTCTCCCTAAAGCCATCGACATTAGGAACACATAGATGACCCTGGAGTCACAGGACACCACCCTCGCCAATAGAAACCTCTTTGACAATACCCTGTAGTACCGTCTCCATGAGAACTTCCAAGTGCGAATCATCAAATTGTCGAGCCTTGATCTGCTACAATAGTGAAGACTGGGCAACAACACATGCAAGAACTCGGCTGGGCTCTGAAATATCTAACCTCACAAGTCTGTTGGCCAAGAACTGAATGTCCAAAGCTAGTGGCCTCTCCTCTGCTGAAATGAATGCCAAGATACCCATGCTCTTTGCCTTCCTGCTCAAGGCACCCACGACTATATTCGCCTTGCCCAGATGATAAAGAATAGTGATGTCTTAGTCCTTCAGTAACTCAAGCCATTTGCGCTGCCTCAAATTGAGATCCCTTTGCTTGAACAAGTATTGCAAACTGTGGTGATCAGTGTAAACCTCACAAGGCACCCCATATAGATAATGCCTCTAGATCTTAAGAGCATGAACAATCACGGCCAACTCCAAATCGTGCATAGGATAATTCTTCTCATAGGGCTTCAGCTGACGTGAAGCATATGTAATAACTCGCCCCTCCTGCATCAATACATAACCCAAGCCAACGTGTGAAGCGTCTCAATACACCATATACATCCCCGAACCAGAAGGTAACACTAGAACTGGTGTTGTAGTCAAAGTTGTCTTGAGCTTTTGAAAGCTCGCCTCACAATCATCGGTCCAACGAAACGGATCACCCTTCTGGGTCAATCTAGTAAAAAGTGCTGCAATGGATGAGAAGCCCTCCAAAAATCGGCGATAATAACTCGCTAGCCCCAAGAAACTCCTGATCTCAGACGCCGAAGTAGGACGAGGCCAACTCTGAACTGCCTCAATCTTCTTGGGATCCACCTCAATACCCTCGCCTGATACCACATGCCCCAAGAATGCCACAGAATTTAACCAAAACTTACATTTGGAGAACTTAGCACATAGCTTCTGTTCCCTCAAGTTCTGAAGCACCACTCTCAAATGTTGCCCATGCTCCTCCATGCTACGTGAGTAAATCAAGATGTCATCAATAAAGACGATAACAAAGGAATCGATATAAGGCCTGAACACCTTGTTCATCAAATCCATAAATGTTATTGGGGCATTAGTCAGGCCGAAGGACATCACTAGAAACTCATAATGGCCATAACTAGTACGGAAGACAGTCTTCGGAACATCTGAGTCCCGAATCTTCAACCGATGGTATCCCGATCTCAAGTCGATCTTAGAAAACACCCTAGCACCCTGCAACTGGTCAAACAAATCATCAATACGCGGCAACGAGTACTTGTTCTTAATGGTAACTTTGTTCAACTGACGGTAATCAATGCACATCCGTATAGTCCCATCCTTATTCATCACAAATAATACTGGTGCACTCCAAGGTGATACACTCGGCCTGATGAACCCCTTCGCTAGCAACTCCTCAAGATGTTCCTTCAACTCCTTTAATTTTTTTGGAGCCATACGATACGGTGGGATGGATATAGGCTGAGTGCCTGGAGCCAAGTCAATACAGAAATCAATATCATGATCTGGTGGCATGCCTGGAAGGTTAGAAGGAAACACATCGGCGAACTCCCGGACTACTGGCACTGAATCAATCGTCGGAGACTCTGCGGTGGTATCCTGAACATAAGACAGATAAGCCAAACAACCCTTCTCGACCATATGTTGAGCCTTCAAAAAATAGATAACTCTGGGCAACTCTGGCATTGCTAAGGTAATAGTCTTGGCATAGCAATCAAGGATGGCGTGATATGGGGATAACCAGTCCATGCCCAGGATGACCTCAAAGTCGATCATATCAAGTAACAGAAGGTCCGCTCTAGTCTCGTAACTACAGAATGCGACTACACAGGACCGATAGATCTTATCCACAACCACAGAATTGCCCATATGAGTGGACACATAAACAAAAGTACCTAAGGACTCACGAGGAATATCAAGGAAATGAGCAAACAGAGATGATACATATGAATAGGTAGACCCTGGATCAAACAATACCAAAGCATCTCTACCGCAGACAGAAATAATATATGTGATCACGGCATCTAAGGCCAATGCACCTGGTCTGGCCGGAAAAGCATAGAATCTAGCTGGAGTGCCGGCTGGCTGGACTCCACCTGGCTGAACAATAACTGGATTACCTCCCCCTGCTTGGCCTCCACCTCTAGGACGGCCCCTACCCGCATGTCCCCCATCTCTGGGCGGTCAGACGGCTGGTGCTACAATCATGGGCTGATGACCCTGCTATACTGCCTTGCCCCGTATTCTGGGACAGTTCTCTTCATGTGACCCGGATCTCCACACTCGTAACAACCTCTCGGTACCATAGACTGCTGCCCCGAAGTCTGACCCTGATGGCCTGAATACCTACTAGAACAACCCCGGATGGCTGGTGGGCGGTATAAACTCTCCGGCATGGCACTGAAATAGGCACTGGAAGAACCCTGATGAGTTGGTGGGCGATAAGAACTCTCTGGCATGGCACTAAAATAGGGTCACGCTGGAGCACCCCGAGGAGGTGGTGGTGCTGGATATGTGGGCCTGCTAGGCTGACCCCTCCTAAACTGACCTATGCTCCTAGCCGGGCACCTCTAAACTCTCCAGATAAAGGGGTCCTCTTGTCTTGCTGCATCTGCTCTCTACCCCTCTGGCGGTATCCCTCAATCCTCCGAGCAATCTCCACTACTAGCTGATAATTAGTACCCATCTCAACCTATCGGGACATGCTAGCCCGAATACCGGTGTACAACCCCCCAATAAATATCTGCACTCTCTCTACGTCGGTAGGAAGTATCATAAGTGCGTGGAAAGACAACTCATAGAATCTCGCCTCATAATCGGTCACTGACATATGAACCTGCTTGAGCTGCTCGAACTGACCTCGCAACTCTTCCCTCTAAAAAGGTGGAATATACATGTCCAAGAAAAGCTGTGTAAATTGGTCCCAATTCATGGGAGGAGAACCCTCTAGTCTGCTAAGAAGATAAGACTGCCACTATCTACGGGACATGCCCTCCAGCTGGAAAGTTGTGAAATCCACCCCATGGGACTCCAATATCCTCATGTTGTGCAGTTTGTCCCTGCACCGATCAATGAAGTCACGGGGATCCTCATGTCGCTCGCCCCCGAAGATAGGAGGGTGTAGCCTAGTCCATCTGTCCAATAGCTTCTGCAGATCACCGTCCGCAACTGGTCTAGGCTCAGGTGCAACCGCTGTAACTGGCTGGGCTCCGCCCATGGGTAGTGTACCCGGAGTCTGATATACTGCAGTTGTATGCCTCGGAGCCTAGGCAGTAGGGGTCTGCTCTTCCCCTCCCACCTGAGATATGGATGGGTCTGCTAGAAATAAACTAGCCTGAGTCATAGTGTCCATGAACTGCAGCATACGGCCCATGACCACTTGAAAACCCGGTGCTGACATGAAATCTACCGAGGTTGGCTCTATGGCAGGCACCTCTCCCTGCTCCTCAATGATGGTATCCTCCACTGGATCTGCTGGTGGTGCTACCGGGGCAGCTCTAGGACGCCCTCGTCCCCTACCTCGGGTCGGTGCCCTCCCCCAACCTCTGCCTCGGCCTCTAGTAACGGGGGGAGCAGCTCCTTCCAGGTCTGGAATGTCCGACGTACGCGTCCTCACCATCTGTGAAAGAATGAGAGAAAGGGTTTTAGTATACCACCAATTGAACGATAGGAGATGAATAAAGAGTAATTTCCTAACACCCTATAGCCTCTCGAAGATAAGTACGGACGTCTCTGCACCGTTCCACAAGACACTACTAGGTATGCCCATAACTTGTGAGACTTACGTGAACCTAATGCTCTGATACCATGTTGTCATGACCCAATTCCATCTTAGGCCGTGATGGCGCCCAACACTATTGTTAGGCAAGCCAACACTGATCAAACTAATGGTTTCCCGTTTAAATAAAATACTAAGTGGATAATATTTCCTCATTTATTAAAGAGATTTAGAAATTTGTCGATGTGACATAATTAAACTGAAGCAAACGAGTACAAATCATAATCATGTAAACAAAACCAAAATCATAAGTCTACTAGTGTGTGTGCCAAGACCTGGTATCACAAGTATGTGGGCAATCTAGTAGAATATACAAAAGAACACTAGCCTACTGTCTCAAATGAAATAGACAGAAATAAAATAAAACAAAAGGGAGACTCCGGCTGTTGCAGAACGGCTCGGAAGACAGCTCACCGTGAAGTCTCGAGATGGGGATCAAATCTACGAACCATACTGGTAACCAGATGCACCTGCCCAGATCCTGTACAATTAAGTACAGAAGTGTAGCGTGAGTACATAAATAATATGTACCCAGTAAGTATCTAGCCTAACCTCGAAGAAGTAGTGACAGTGGTCGACTCTGAAACTTACTAGGGCCAATAACATGATAATATGAAATTCTAATTAAGCATGATATACAGCAATAAGACTCAGAACAAGAAATAACTGAACTAGTCTTAAGAAATATTTAAGAGCTTGAATCAATTCCTTGCTTTAATATATATGATCACACAAACAATGAATTTATACCGATTATGAAAGGAACATCCAGTTTTTATTATCACATAGGAATACCATCAAGGACGTTCGGCCCGATCCAACATAAATGTAAATTGTGCATTGCCGAGGGTCGAACGGCGCGAACCATAGATACATCTATTACCTCGTTCGCGAATCATACATGTGACGCGGTCAAATAAAAATTTATCAATAAATCATAACTCTTCCTTAATTCTTTTCAAAATAAAGACAATTCGACTTGGAGCTTTTTAATCCTTAAAAATTCTCAACTCAGTTCCATTTGATACAGTTAACAATTATGATCAAATAACGGTGTCCACAAGTATGGTGTAAACCTAAAACTACCGGGACATAAACAGGAATAGTAGTTACGTACGGACTCTTGTCACTTCGTGCTTACGTACTCCCCCACAAATAACAACACATATTAATTAAATTCACCTGTGGGGTAAGTTCCCTCTTACAAGGTTAGAAAAGAGACTTACCTCGTCTCAAAGCTTACTTCCCAATTCAAGAATGCGCTCAAACCTCCAAATTTAATGCCAAACAACTCAGAACTAGCCAAACATAATATAAATTGATCAATCTATTGCTCAAAAGTTCATATCTCCACTATTAAAATGATTACTCAACCAAAATTGCAAGATTCCTAAAATTCACCCTCGGACCCACACGCCCCGATTCCAGAAATATTTGAAGAGAGTTGTTACCTATAACCTTAGGAACATAATATATGATTTTCACTAAGTTTCATAATCATTTTTGTGGTAAAATCTCATTTTTATTAAACCCTAGATTTTTCATCTCAACCCATGATTTCTACCAATTTTCATGTGGAAACCTACCCATAATATATGTACTAAACTCATATTTAGAAAACATTACTTACCTCGCAAAGCTAAGTCGAAATCCCCTCCTAAGAAGCTCTCAAATCGCCCAAGAGTGGAAGAAAATATGATAAAAATGGTCCTACCCCGTAATAAATGAGGCTCACTGCCTCCAGCGGTTTCCGCACCTGCGGTCATAGGGCCGCACCTGCGCCCTCGCTTCTGCGGACAAGGGTCCGCTTTTGCGGAATTCACTAGGCCGGCTAGGACCGCTACTGCAGACGGGTACCCGCTTCTACGGAGGATGGGCCGCATCTGCGGAACCTGGGCTGCCCTCCTTTGGCCTCTTCTGTGAGGCTTAGCCCGCACCTACGAGCTCGCACATGCGGCTGACCAAGCGCAGGTGCAGTTTTGACAGATCTGGTGCATCAGCTGCTGCTCCAAATTCTCATCTGGGTCCGAGCCTCGTCCAATTAACACTCGGGGCCCCCGGAGTTCCGCCCGAACATACCAACAAGTTTGAAATCATAAAATGGACTCGCTCGAACTCTCTGAACGCCCGAAACAACATTAAAACTAAGAATCGCATCCCAAAACCAATTGAATCAAAGAACTTCAAGTTCTTCAACTCACTTCCAATACGCCGAAACATACTTAAACTACTCGGAATGACACCAAATTTTACGTGCAAGTCTTAAATGACATTACGAAACTATTCCCAGTCTCGGAATTCCATTTGGACCTCGATATCACCAAAACCAGCTCCAAACCAAATTTAAAGGACTTTTAAATCCTTCAAGAACTAACTTTCACTATTATGCGCTGAAACGCTCCCGGGTCATCCAAAACCCGATTCGGACATACGTCCAAGTTCAAAATCATCATACGAACCTATTGGAACCGTCAAATCCCGATTCTGAGGTTGTTTACTCAAAATATTGACCGAAGTCAAACTTGGCCTTTTAAGCCAACCTTAAGGAACCAAGTGTTCCGATTTCATCCCGAGCCCTTCCAAATCCCGAACTAACCATTCTCGCAAGTCATAAAACAGTAAAAGCATGTACGGAAAGTCTTATTTAGGGAAACGAGATTCTAGAAAGCAAACGACCGGTCAGGTCGTTACAGCCGTGTACGCGAGGTGGCGAGTATGTGCACGAGCTAAATATGGAAAATTCTAGTTTACAATTGTGCATATATATGTTACATATTAATTAAATTATTTTATCCTGTTATATTTATCATCATTGGTCCATTTTTTATATTTTTAAATTACCTTGCCTTTTCTTGCTAATTGCTTTACATGTTTAGTTAAAGCTTCATTTCTTTTATTTTGTGCTCATTATTTGAAGGTTGAATTTCTTAATTTAATTATTATTAATATGAAGTATTTGACATTTAAAACTTGGTATTGAGGCAAATTGTTAAATTTGTGAGATATTATTTTTGTTGAATTATTCACTCTCGAACATTTTATTGAGATTTTTGTATACATTGTGATTGAGCCGGAGCTCCTTATTGTGGAAAATAATGTTGTTGTTGATTTATTTGGCAAGATGACATATTTGGGCACTTGAGGTGTGAATTATGATATATTGTGATATTGATACGCATGCGGTGGTATAAGGTCTAGGTGTTGAAACGCATGCAGTGAAATAAGGTGGGCTTGATACGCGTGGCTAGTAGGGGAACTACTAGAAGTCATGCGGTGTGATAAGGGTGGCTAAAATGCGGGATGCTATTTCGGAGAAAATGATTTCTTTAAAATTAAATGTGAAGGCTCCCACGCTGATATAAGGAAAAGAGTTATTGTGAATTTATTTATGATTTGGGACTACGAGGCGGTCCCTCGAAAGTTCCCTTGTTGATATATTTTTTCTATTGGTGTACTTGTCTTGATGGTTTTTTTCCCCCTAAATATGTAAATTCCTGTTTTTCTTCTGTGATATATTATTTGCCATTATTTTGTGCAGTTAAATTGTGACATACCCCTTACTTGATTCACTTCCATTGTCATTATTATTATATGGTTAAACCTTTCACCCTGTCTTTTTATTATTTTCAGTAGGGCCTAACCTGACCTCGTCACTACTCTAACAAGGTTAGGATTGGCACTTACTAGGTACCGTTGTGGTGTACTCATACTACGCTTCTGCACATCCTCTTGTGCAGATCTAGGTACTTCCTATCAGACGAGGTATCAGTGAGCTAGCCGTACGCGGAGACTTCAAGGTGTATCTGCCAGCGTCCGCACACCTAGGAGTCACTCTCTATTCTTACTATGTTGTTCTCCTTATTCTCTTTAGACTCTGATGTATAGAGACACTTAGTATTTCTTTTAGAAGCTTATAACTTATTTCTACTGGGTTTTAGGAGTTGTAAATATTTTAAATTGCAAGCTACTGGGTATTTCGCATAATTGATAGGCTTACTTAATCTTAGAGATTAGGTGTAATCACGACATCCTACGGAGGGAATTTGGGGTCGTGACATAAAGATAAACTTGAACGAATACACTATTCAAAATTCAAAAAATATCCCGGCATAATATACTGGAGTTCGAATTTTTTACATGTGAACGTCTAGCATAATATACTGGTCCAGCATAATATGCTGGAAGTTCATACACAGGTGCTCCAATCTCCAGTATATTATGCTGGAACTTTCCGTATGCTGGAGTTCCCTCATAATATGCTGAAAGTTCATACACGGGTGCACCAATCTCTAATATATTATGCTGGAACTTTCCGTGTGCTGAAGTTCCAGCATAATATGCCGGAAGTTTATACACAGGTGCATCAATCTCCAGTATATTATGCTGGAACTTTCCATGTTTGCAGCAAAATAATTGATATTTTTCAATAATTTTGCAAACGCTGGCTATTTTTCAATTACTAGTCGGAAAACTGACTAGCTCATGCTATTTTCACTTCTAATTTTGAATGTCAAAAACTTGAGCCTTTAATCAAAGCCACAAATAATCACTTCAGCCTTTGTTTTTTATAAATTAATGACTGGAGTTTGCTATTTATTATATTTGAAATTTAATTTTCAAATTTGAGTTTATTTCGAATAGATTTGAACGGTGAATGGTATGTTAGATTGTTAAAATTCAAAAAATAAATAGAGAAAAAAAAAATCAATTAAACATTTTAACAAAAACATCTTAAGTGCATACAAAAATTATTTGAACTTAGGTCTTAAATGCATGCAAAAAATTAAAATGTAATTTTTGCACTTAGAGACGGAAACGCTGGCATCCTATTCTTTGCGTGCATTTGCCTTTGAAGTGCAACTACAACAACAACAACAACCCAGTATAATCTCACTAGTGAGGTTTGGGGAGGGTAGTTTGTACGCAGACCTTACCCCTACCCTAGGGCAGAGAGGCTGTTTCCGATAGACCCTTGGCTCCCTCCCTCCAAGAACTCCCCACCTTACTCTTGGGGTGACTCGAACTCACAACCTCTTGGTTGGAAGTGGAGGGTGCTCATCACTAGAGCAACTCACTCTTGTCTTTGAAGCGCAACTACTTGTTTGAAAAAGAATATATTAAAGAACAAGGACTTTATTTAAAGAGAAAAAGAAAAAGAAAGAGAACAAAAAAATTGGCCCATCCTTTTTGTGTATTTTCACAAACCAAGCAGAGATTTCCTCCACATAAAGGGAAGATCAAGAACCCTATCTGCCTATAATGGAGGAAAAGCAAAACAACAAATCTCCTCAAACCCAACTCTATTACTGGGGAAATACGCCAACAGAACAAGATTACTATAATCTCCAAGGTATCAAATCTACCAAATCTTTTTTCACTTCACAAAGAAACCTAACCCTATTCACAAGATCATGGCTACCCTCTGCAAAAACCCCTCCACGTGGCATCATTTTTATGGTACATGGCTATGGAAATGATATCAGTTGGACATTTCAAGCAACCCCAATTCACTTAGCCAAAAATGGTTTTGCCTGTTTTGCCCTTGATCTTGAAGGTCATGGCCAATCACAAGGTCTTAAAGCTTATGTACCTAATGTTAACTTTGTTATTGATGATTGTTTGTCTTTTTTCAAATTTGTCCTAACCCAAAATCCTGAATTTCAAGATTTGCCTAAATTCTTATATGGTGAGTCAATGGGTGGTGCAATTTGCCTTTTGATTCACTTAAAAAGTCCTAGTATGTTTAATGGTGCAATTTTGATAGCCCCCATGTGTAAAATTTCAGATAAAGTTAGACCAAGATGGCCAATTCCGCAATTCTTGACTATTCTTGCAAGATTTGCACCTACTTTGGCTATTGTACCAACAGCTGATTTATTGGACAAATCTGTAAAAGTCCCAGAAAAGAAAATTATTGGTGGGATGAATCCTAATAGGTATTTTGGAAAACCAAGATTAGGTACTGTACTTGAACTTTTACGTGTGACAGATTATGTTAGCAGCAAATTATGTGATGTGAATTTACCATTCCTGATTTTACATGGGAGTGCTGATGTTGTAACTGATCCAGAAGTGAGTAGGGAATTGTATCAATTGGCTAAAAGCAAAGACAAGACATTGAAGATTTATGAGGGTATGATGCATTCTTTGTTGTTTGGAGAGACTGATGAAAATGTTGAGATTGTTCGTAGTGACATATTGGCTTGGTTGAATGATCGGTGCTGAGAAATCTGTACTTTAATGTTATTCGTATCTAATTCATATTAATCTTATTTCTAGTTCATTAGTGTGTGACATTTGTGGTAAATAAATGCAAACTTTAGAAATATTTCTCTAAGATTGATTTAGATTGGATTATTAGTACTTGAATGAATCATACTGCTGCATGATTGTGGAAAAGCACGTTGTCTATGCTCAGTGATCTTTTTCTATCTGTCTCGAATTATGGGAACCTATACATATTAATACATTTATACCGGGATCTCCAGCCAGAATCATACGTGCAAGTTTCCTTACATTTGGCTCGTCCGTGCTTTTCGGGGCGTTGGTTGTGACACGGCATTGGAGAAGAGGGTGGAACTGTACACTTTTGTGTTCTGAGCATTGTTCGAGTGAGTAGGCAGCGCCTATCAAGCAAAGCTTTCTTAAAGATGTTGGGCTGGTTCCTTCTTTGGCAGAATTATCTTGTTCCTTTTCGACAGAATTATCCGCTACTCGTGCTGGTGGTATATAGCAGGTATTTAGGAGAAGCCCAAACACCATAAAACTAACATGTTTATGCTTAATGCTTCTGATCATTTTGAAGCAAAAAGAGTTATGTTTACTTTCAATCAACCGCGTTTGACTTTAGTGGCTTTGAAATCTTGAGTATTAGGTTATTTTGGAAATGTGGCCATTATAGCATTATGCATAAGACCATGTCAATAAATCTAATCCATATCTGTGCTCGAGATCAAATACTACACTTACACTACAACTTCATAGAGTTGCAAATCAGAAAGTATTGAGTTTCTGTTTTTCTTTTTGGGATGAGGAGAAGAGGGTAATTCCCTTTATGTGCCTTAATTTTGTTACTTAATTTTGTGCACTTGACAAAAAAGTTACTGTACAAATTTTGCAAAAAGTAAAGGTCCCACCGAGATTTGAACTCGGGTTACTGGATTCAGAGTCCAATGTCCTGACCACTAGACCATGGGACCGTGTTTGTTACCCTGTTTCGCCCTTAAGGTATAAAACACTCCTACAAAACCAATTTCCAAATTGCCCATCGCAATTACTACCCATAGTTTTATCGTCCTTGAAAGCATTTCTTATAAATATCTAAATGTCTAAAGATTTCCAAGTTAGAGTATAACGTTTCTTTTGACTCAACATTAAATGTCAATTAAAGAAAGGGCAAATTCCAGCGGAGGCAAATATTAGGTGATTTCTTCCCATCTATTCAAGCCTTGGTGGATAGAGTTACCTGGTACCTGTTGTTGGTGGGAGGTGGCAGGTATCCCGTGGAATTAGTCGAGGTGCGCGCAAGCTGGCCCGGACACCACGGTTATCAAAAAAAAAAAAAAAAGTCCGATACACTAAGCTATTGCTATGTGCGAGGTTCGGAGAAGGGCCGGACCACAAGAGTATTGTACGTAATCTTAACCTACAAATGTCAATTACTTTCTTGTATTTTGTGGTTGATCCATAGTTAAAAGAGGTATATAAAGTAGAGATTGGATTGTTTAAGCGATCGTACTTCGTACTGTGTTGGTAACTCATACTTAGATCTTCACCATCCTCCATTAGACCTGGTCACGCATTGAATTCTCAAAAGGGAAAATTTTGTGCCCAAAGTAAAAAACCATCATACACGCAGATCAAACAAAAAAAGAAGTAAAATCAAATCATCTTCTAAATACATAAATTCGTTTTGCTCTTTTTCTTTTTCTTCTTTTTCCTTTTTTTGAGGGTGGGTGGAGATGTACCACAATTTATCCATTAATATTAATGCATAAACAATTCATCAAAAGACTGATTCCGGTCCCCTAAAGTTAGAAAGCTGGTTAGACTGCAATCTATGCCATATTATAATCTTCGCATAACAAGCATATGAATCAAGCGACGTCTTAATGTACAAACCATTTTTGTTGTGTCCCCTGGAGCCAAACCTTCACTTGATTGCTATTTTTCTCAGCAAAAGGAGGAACCACAGTGTTTAATAGAATACATTGACAGGATCCTAGAACTTTACATCCAAGGTATAAGCCACAATAACACACAAGCAATTTATAGAAACTTCAAATGAAAAAGAATTGCCATGACGGCATGTTTCTGTATTAAATTAAATTTGAAGGTGAAAATTTACAACCCAAAAAGCTAGAACGAAACATACTGTCTACAACTTAAACTACTACTAATATATTGTATTCCTAAATCCAATCCTAGAAAAAAGAAACATGGCAGAAGCCACAGGAACTATCATTTACATATTCTAAGCAAAGAATCTACCGACTCATCTAAAGTCTCATCCTCATTTGGGTGTAACCCACTAAAATCCAACCCCTGCACAAGGTAACCAATAGCTATAAAAAATGGATCATATGAATCTTTGAAGGTATTCTCAAAATCATTGTTTAGTAAGGTCATCTTTCCTGTCAATACTATGGACCTAAGAACCAATGCCTCAATTGTGTATGCTGCTAAACCAGTTTCCAAATAAAAAAATTAAGATAGCCCAAGCTGCATTAAAACGTCAGCTTACTGCAAAAATGAGATGCCGATTAAATCTTGAAAAGGTACTCCAAGTCCTCCACAGTGAGACGAGTCTGTCGGCTACCAGTCTCATCCTCTCCGAATGCAGAAGCAACCATTTCTCTTTTCTTTTGCTGTGAAAACCGGTGTTACCACAAATTAGAATTCTCAAATGTAGAGGAAGTGAGAAACCAGCAAAGATGCAGAAAGAAAGCCGCAAACTGGACTATGTTTGAATTACGACAAATAATGAAACCACATCCAAGTCGTTCAGAGGAAGATCATGACTATCCATGTTTATCATTATATTGATAGGAACACTTTAGGCGTGTTGCAAATTTACGAGGAAGTACGAACAAAAAGTTCAAAAAATAACAAATAAAGTAATACCTGAAGAGCCAAAATACGATCTTCAACTGTATCTTTTACAGTCAACCGCAAAACTGTAACAGGACGGGTCTGTCCAATCCGATGCGCCCTGTCGATTGCTTGATCTTCAGTGGTAGGGTTCCACCAAAGGTCCAAGAGAAGAACATGACAAGCTGCAACCATGTTCAGTCCAAGGCTTGCAGCTTTCAGAGACATAATCATGACTGATACCTGCGTAAAGCTTCAATATTTAGTCCTGGGATTTTAAAAAGATAGAAAAATATTCAACACCAAGAAGAAGGAAATGTTAAAACCTCGGGAAGTGTGTTAAAATCTTTCACAGCCTTATCTCTAGCAAGAACAGACATTGTTCCGTCAAGTCTACGGTACTGAATTGAGGAACTCTTCAGACAAGTTTCAAGCAAATCCAACATCCCTGTCCACTGAGAAAAGACAATTGCTTTCTCTCCAACGATTGTAGTTGTATCTTTGGAACTTGAATTCATCCTAGATTCTCCTGCATGATTATCACATTTATTTTCTGACGGAGAAGTTCCTTCATCATCTGATCTTGAAATGCAGTCCCTCAGAGTGCAAGCCTTCGGTTTAGACAGAGATTGCAGCATCTGAAGAGCAGCTTTAATCTTGGACGAGTCATATGGGCTACAAATTGAACTTTCAGCCACTTCAGAGCCAGCACAGTCAGGGTTCTTTTGCAGACTGGGCTGATCAGATAGAGAATCACTTAACATTGCTTTAGAGAAAACTGAAGAAACGCTCAGCTGAGTTTTGCAAGCTGATACAGGACACTTAGTGTCATCGCCGCTTAGATGTTCACAAATACACTGATTACAAAAGACATGTCCACACACTGTTACAACAGCATCTTCAGGGGGGTCCTACAAGATTGTTACCAAAATGCATAAGGAGGTAAGGAAGAAACAAGGAGATCCATAACAGAGAAATCCAAGACAAGAGAAATAAAGAGTAATGTAGTAAGAGACAGATCAAAATAGTAAAAGTTGCAGACAACTAGAAAACTTTATTAGGCTGAAATTAATTTAAAACTGGTATCACATATTAAAAGCAATTGTTGTTGCAACATTTCTCTGATAACCTGTAGTACGTAATCAACCAAATTGTAAGCACTATTTTCCAAATGTTATTTCTATTTTGCCTTGAACAGAGCAAATCACTTGAGCATTATCAAAGCAAGATCAAGTTTGTAACTAGAAATGGCAATAAGTTATATTAGCGTAACAAAGGCAAGCACCACTATTGGTTGTATCTCACCATTAACTTCAAAAATTGCAGATTCTTAATAGACGACCCAGAAACAGGGAACAAAGATATTAAAAAATGCTACAATCATAAGGATAAAAACTCATTACATATAATAATGATACTTTTGGTGTTGATGTTTGCAAATTGCATGGAAAAAAACGAAAAATCCCCGAGTCGCAGAGGCGCACAGTTCGAAACTCGTGAATGCCTCTCTACCCTTCTCAACTTAAATACCAGCCCTTCTACTCTTCTCTACTTATATGCAACAAAGCCTAATCGGTTTGAGTGTCCTAATAGCTGAGAGGTTTCTACATGGAAGTTAAGTTGTAAAAATCCTCCTTTCTAGTTGTGGATCAGCTTCAATGTTAAACTGAACCATGCATGCATTTAGCAGAGCATGAGTGCTTGTGCATGTAGCATTCACAAATTTATCCTTAGCTAATATAGAACCTGAAAGTAGTAGCTTAAAACCCCAATACTTTTGGTTCACTCTTCCTTCAAATTAGACGAGGATGTATCATCAAAAAATAGAGAGTTGGTAAAAACATTTAAGTTCAATGGGGTTGTTTCTTTTCAGGGAAAAGCTGAGGCGGATAACAGTTGATCAGAGAGCAAAAAGCTAGAGGTGATAAGATTGACATAAACATATATTAAAGAAGAGTCAAGTGATAACATACACTGCAAATGCCACAAATTGCTAAAGAACCTTCCAAACAATTCAAAAGATCAGCTAGTTTCTCTCGCGGTAATTTCTTGGCCTCCTCAATAGATGATCTCCAAACAGAACCAGAGTTGGACCCTCCAACAAGAAGAGGGTGATCACAAGCTTGTCTCAGGCGTAAAAGCATCAGCAATATGTTGACATAATTTTGTTTGACTGTCCCGGCAGCAGCATATTCCTGAATTGTTCATAAATTGATATGTTAAGAGGAGAAGAATTCAAAAGCCAAAGTTCTTGAAGACTGGGTATAAAATATCGTCTAAACATACAGCAAACTGAGCACGTGATTCAGATTCAAGTCTGCAGTAGAAATCTCGTTCCTCGTCAGTAAAATCAACTTTTCTCAGTATAATTCGTTTCGGTGGAAGGTTGATAATGGGTTCTCCATCAAGAAATGTACCTGATCAGATAATGACAGCGTTAATCCTCAATATAGAAATTTAAGAGTTATGCGCTTAGTCAGACATGCAAACAGTACAACAGTAAAAGTGGACAATGACCACCAGAAAACCAAGTTGAGTTTGTCATATTCATTACAACGAGCACCTCACAGATACATGTTCCCAACTAGCAAATGACTTTTAGCACTTCATTTGAAAATCTAAGCGCACACAGCCAAAACGAGTCGAACAAAGCTGCATGTCTGAACATTTATGAGTAACATGTTAAAGATAAGAACAATAATTGGGCTCAGATGAACCAAATAGACCATATGATCCTTTTCTTTCCGAAGAACAAAAAGAGAAACTTTGAAATTATTTTAAAAAAATAAACATAATTCCAAGAATGAATCTGCAACACATAGGAGAGCAAACAGGGAATATAGGACTAACCTATA
This sequence comes from Nicotiana tomentosiformis, assembly GCF_000390325.3. Lineage (NCBI taxonomy): Eukaryota > Viridiplantae > Streptophyta > Magnoliopsida > Solanales > Solanaceae > Nicotiana > Nicotiana tomentosiformis. The sequence continues at coordinate 102,106,348 of NC_090820.1, read as the reverse complement.
CCGCAAACCTATGTTACTCGGACTCTTCAAAAATGTTGTTGGGTGCGTGTCGGATCCTCCAAATTTAGTGCATTCTTGGAAGATCCGACACGGGTGCGGCAGCGCTTTTGAGAGTCCGAGCAACATAGCTGCAAACAAATGGTAACGCACCAAGAAAGTACTTACTGTACAAACTCTGTCAGGACACATCTCTAAAATTTAATATGGACAAAAAATCCCTACTAGCATCTGCACAATGCACAGAATAAAAGGAAATTTGGAGTAAATCACTTACATGTTCCTAACTTATGCTGGAAGCTACAATTTCGTCATTACCTATCACTTTGTCCCCATAGCATCATCAATATAACATTTTTAATTTTAGATGATCCTAGCCAGAAGCCAAATTGGTGCTAAATCTTAGTAAAACATGATGATTTACAAGTGTAACTTTGAAAAAACACTATACCTTAACAGTTAACTAAAAGAAGTGAAAAGGAAAGAGAAAGAAAAAAAAATTGCTTTCTTCTATGTCCCACCAAACCCACCTGTTTTTCGCCCATCCCATTTAGCTGGATGGTTTTGAAAATCTCAGCATCCACAACCCATCCCCCCCCCCCCTTCAAGCTTTTTGTTTCCTATCCACCCTCTCCCTCTTCATGTGTCCCCCGCACCTACCCCTACTCTCCTGCCTGAATCCCCACAGCAGCAGCCACTCAACAAATATCTACAAGTGGCCCCCAGCACCTGTGATGGTGGGTCTGATATTCCCGGAATTCCTATATCCTCTACATTTTTTGCTTGCCTGCTACCACTTTGGGCTTTCTCGATTAAGAATTTGTGCGGGTGTTAAGACGGATGCAAGTTTCTTGATTTTGAAGTTAGGGTGGTGGAGGAGGTTGCATATTTATTGCTCAACTCAGGTAGGGGAGTTCCAGGTTGGGGCACAAGGGGGTGGTGTTGACTAAACAGTGGGCAGGACTTGCTGTAGATGTTGGAGTCAGGATTGACTATAGAGGTGGTTGAAGCCATGGAGGAGCCTTGCGGGGAGAAAAGGACCTGGATTTGTGGCAATCATATGTTCTACTTTTTACTTTTCTTTCGTTTTCCTTTTTTTTTCTCTTTCGTTTCTCAGTCAGAAAGATCAAGTTTTTCTCCTCTTTTCTTTTTTTCTTTCTCCTGGTTACTTCTATTTCCTTAAAAAAATATTCATTTTAAAATAAAAATTTCAAGCAAAATTACCCAAGTGAACATCACGTGTCTCTCACATGATGTCAGATTTTAGCTCCAATTTCCTTACTGGAGGGACACTAAAGACCATCTGAAAAGAGAAGTGATAAATTGAGGATAAACTAAGAATAAAGTGAAGGATGAGGAGGAAATTGTAACTTATAGCACATAAGTGCTTTTTTCCAGATAAGTTGTAACTTAGAACATAATTTGGGCATCATATAGTACTTTACTTGAAATCATGTAATATACTGATGCGGGAAGTATAAAAAGAAAGGTTGGGGCAATGAAGAGCTAGAAGAGTGCTCGCAGATCCTCTACCCTTTTATCAGTATTGAAATAGAAATAGACATGAATGGTTTGGCATCAAAAAAAGATGCAACCACAAGTGAATCATATTATATCATATAAGGAGCAAGCCTGTCTAAAATGGTATACAGCTTATAGAGGAAAAGTACATGCTGAAGTTATTATATTCACCTTTAGTGCGACGAAGCATAACAGTCTTAAGCACTGCTTGCAGCTTTCTGTACCCAGTTGTTGGATGTTTCTGGATTGGAAACTTTATTGTGGAGCAGAATTGTTTATACACTGCATATGGGTCATATTTGAGAAACCTGAAGTAACTGTAAAGGTCATCAACTGCGTTTTGGATAGGTGTCCCTGACAAACACCATCTACGTTTAGCACGAAGACCCCAACAAGCCCTAGCTACTTGGGTTCTGTAATTCTTGATGCTTTGAGCCTCATCCAGCACAATCCTATACCATCCCACCCTTGCAAGAGGGCGCGCAGTGGCTTCAAGCAATTCCTTCTCCACTTCTTTTTTTGCCTTTGATGAACTTTTCTTTGAGCTCGAAGGAGATTTTCTCTTTTTACTAGAAGGTGATTCATGAGTTCCTTTTCCTGTCTCATCATCATCTTCCACAAGAGGCTGCTTAGGGACCTCCATGCTTACTATTGAATATGTAGTGACCACCACATCGTACTTTGCTAGTTCAATAGGGTCCTTTGTTCTATTGCTACCATGGTATACTAGGACAGAAAGATTTGCTTTGCTTGTTACCTTATTGTGCAACTCCTCAGACCACTGACGAAGGACACTGGTAGGACAAACGATAAGGGTGCCCGCAGCAGGCCTCCCTTTTGTATGCATAGAAGTTTTACCGCCTATGCTAGAATTATCATTGACTTGATAAGAATAGGCACCTAGCTTTGACTTGTCAAGCTCACATGAAATATCATCATCGTCCAAATTCAATGTCTCCGTTTTAGTTTGTCTGGCCATGGCTGTAGAAACTCTCGAAGATGGAGACCTTTCTTTGAGTATAAGTGCAATTGTTGATACAGTTTTTCCAAGTCCCTACAACAACCCAAAGAAAAAAGATTACTAAAAGGACGACCAATTCGAAGGCAACTTTACTCATGTAGACAGACAAAACATTGAGAAGTTTAAAGTGTCAAAAAGTTACCTGATCGTCAGCAAGAATCCCACCACAACAGGGTACACCAGTTTTTTCCTTCTTGACCATCCATGATAAAGCAATGCGCTGCGTGTAAATTGAACGGATATAATTCAGATAATTCCTCACACCAATTCAATATATAATACATTTTATCTCTTGTTTTTCCCTGGTTAATTCTTCTTCAGGAGGAGGAAGAGGCATAGAGAACCTAAACAGCCTGCTATAAACTATAATATGAATAAATGAAAAAAGAAAAACAGATAGAGAAGCAGATCAAGAAAAATGAAACACCCGAACAATAATCTAGGGCAGTAAAATACACAAGCATATACAAAGTTCCACAAGGATGTTTTCAGCGAAAGGAGTTATTGGCTTAGTATCAGTTATAATGCAACTATTTTTAACCATATCTTCAGATAAGCTACAGAATTTCAGACAACACAATATGTTCAACCAATAGAATAATTCAGAAAATTCACATATCATTGATGTATTTTGTCAGCAGCAGCTTTCTTTTGGCGATAACGAAACAATTTTAGTAAAATTTAATTCTCTCAATTCCCGGGCAATTGCACCAAAAATTCAAGTAGACGCCCTCAGTACGATATTAATGATCTCCACATCTTGAAGAATAAATTCAGGTACATGCTGCACTTAGAAAATCGAAACTTATAATTCCTATAAACATAAACCATCAAACAGTGCTGAACCTGGTGTCTCAATAGAGGAACAGCCAAAAGACCATCGGGTGGATTTTCTTCTGATTTCGGCTGAGAGAGATCCTGCAACAGGTACCACAGCCTTAGTCCAATCAGAATTTATTTCTTTAAGTGAAAACAAGGCATATTTTCTCACGGGCGCAAAAGGCACCCACGTAGTGTCATCGTGTTCCATCAAACAACAACTTTAAACACAGACAGCTTTCAAAAGTCAGGAAGGAATTTTCTGTATTGATCATCCACATACACAGCAAACAATAAATTGGACAGCATAAAAGTAAAGAATCCAACTAATCCCTTGAATTGCACATGCTTAAAGGATTTCAACTCCCATCTTTTTAACTAACAAACTATTATCAATAAAGATACACAAGAAAAAAAACCATTCAAGTGGGTGCGAATAATTACCAGAGAAACAGTTAAAGATAAATATTAATTTTAAAACAGCGAAAATAGCATGACAACATTTCAGAGCACAGTTATTGCAACAGGTGTGTATTGAAATAGCGACAGCTATAAGTCCTCACCTGCAAGGCAGCTCGATAAATAACAAGCTCATCATTTGACTTCGGCCTCATTTGTCCCACTTCAGCTGGAATAAAAGAGTTAGTAATTGTAGTACGCTGTAGAGCAACAAGAGACTTGCCATTAGCACATGGATTTGCCTTTGCAGGTGCACTTATATCCTCGAGAATGCACAGATCATCATCATCCTCACTATGGCTTCTTTGAGGCAACAAGCTTCGCTGAGCTCCTCGATGAGTGGTTGTAGATAGACGAGAACCAGGAACTTTTAAAGAACTGTGTTTTTGCCCTAACATTGCACAGCTGAACTGCTGCTTCATTGAAGTTGATGACAATGAGACAGGCAGTTCTCTACCCTTCACATCAGCATGGTGATCATGAGGAACCAAAATGGTTTTTTCTAAAGAAGCTTCTTTGAAATTATCAAGGTGATGAGAAGACCTATCATACTGAAGTATATCATTTTCAACCTTTGGATAAACCAAAAAATTGTTACTTGAAAAGGCAGTTGCAGGAGCAGGAAAAAATGAATTTGAGAGCCCAGAAACTGTAGGTATATCAGCACCACCTATCAGTTCATTTTTGTCATTCCTTCTGTGTAACTGGTGGTTTTGAATAAGGAAACTTGACCCACTGAAAGGCAAAGGCTGAGGAAACACCTTTTGCACCTTATTACTGTCTCTTAATCTGGAGGACAAGATGCCATTATTTAATGATGTTTGGATACCACCACTACGATAGGCACTGAGCTCCCCAACACCAAAATTTGCGGTCATATAACACTCAGGAGCCTGCTGAACTCCTTCACCTGCTCTTGTCCAATTCTCATATGCCATTGTATCCGAGTCTGCAATCCCAGTTGTATGGTCCAATTGTTCGTCCATTATATTTAGCATCTTATCATTGTGAGACAGCATTTCAAAATCAAGGTTATTTAGTGCAGCCGGCTTCGAGAAAGAATCTGCATGGGAAGTTTGTGGAAACTTGTCCCAACTTTCGGGCAAAGTATCAGAACTCTGACATAAACTAAACCCAGCGTAGGGCTCATCATTTGAAGATGCAGCTACTTCAATGCTTGGTGTTTCTTCTGCAGCTAATGTTTCTGAGGTTCTCAACTTGTTCTCTGTAGTTGATTGGCTTAGCAGCAACCCTAAAATGTCAATGACGTTTTTCGAAGCGATTAGAAACAAAAATGAATAAATATAAAACTTACAACAGAAAAGAACCTCAGAGCAAAGATGAGAATAACAGAAATGCCGACTAAAAAGAAGATCAAGAAACATTCAGCGCAAGATTTTCGCTCTGGAGAACCAGTTGTATTAATGAGTTTCACATATCGTATAGCTGGTCCAAATTCTATCAATCATTGATATGATCAGTATTAACAGCAAAGCTACATGTGTCACAACTAGTGGACATCTGAAGGTTGAGGTTCCTTACTTTCTTGTTGGACATTAGATGAAGTACACCGAGAGAAATTATCCTTATGAGTGGACCGGTCATTGTCCTGACCAGGCTTCCGTTCAGTCAGGTTTCTACAGAAACTGTGTACCGGAGAGTCTATCCCTAATTGAAACTCAAGCTTCCCACCATCAACATTTGAATTCCCTGCAGAATCAGATGAACCATCTGAAACACCTGTCCTAGAATCTGAAGCTTCTGAGTTGGAAGAAGGGGAGACTCCAATGTGTCCAAGAAATTGACCCCCTGAAGATGAAGCTCTCTCCAAATCTGAATAACCTACTTAAAATAGCATAAACATCAAGAATCAAATATCAATATCAAGATGAGTAATAAGCACCATAATCTCACACCAAGTTAGTAACAACATCAAATTCCATAAGTATCCAAGTTGGCAACCAACTAACCTTGTCCCATGTCATTTGGCATAAAAACCTCTGGCATACTCTGCAAAAGGATACCCGAATATTAAAATCATTGACAAACTGGGTAAGCATTGTAAGACCAAACTGTTCGCGTGATCCAATGACAGATCTACAATATGTATCTCCAGACCAAAGATTGAAAGCAAAGCACTTCGCAGTATATTCTTTACTTAACCTATATTGTGTTTTTACTTCGTGAAGCTGATGGCTCAATTTCATTCATTAAGCTTTTTGTCAACTCTTTCGGCTGCAACTTAGTAACAACGGAATAACTGACCTCACATCAATTTTAACCATCTACATCCAATGGACAATTTAAACAGTTTACGGGTCTACGTCCAACACCTCTTGGTCTTGGACACAATAATGTAACCGATTGCTCAGTACTTAATCAACAAGCCATTCGAATTTACAAGGTGTAATGTCTAAAAATAATAGTAATCCCATGAGTAAATTTATTCATTTTGACAAGCCCATTCCTAAAATATAGTACCACACATCTCTATTATGTATTACTAAACATTCACTGACTTCAGGTGTATCTAGTATTTCTATTTGTTCAATTTAGTCAAACACATCTATAAATTATTTCTACCAACATGTCCTTTATTTATGAAAATTTGCAAATGTGATGTGTCTATTTAAGTACCACAGATACTTCAAAAGAACCCCATCCACAGATACTGAAAAAGGCACAAGACATCCTTAATGCTTCTCACCATATTATTACCAACCATTGGTATTAAATTTCTCAGCATCTAACAGCTTACGAGTATTTTTTCAAACAGTCATAATGTGTTAAAGAAATTCAGCAAGGTTTTACCTAGTATTCAAAGAAATCACACGTTAGTATCCTTAATATTTCAAGATTCAGCTAACCAAATTACTTCAGCAGCTCTTAGTTCACCCAACCTAGTTAAATCCACAATAAGCCATCCCAATCCCAATCCCAATCAGACTCAACAGTTATAAGTCTCGACTTGAAAATGGGAAAACAGATACCGCGTCTGAATCTATCAACTAAAAAGGTTCTGTATTTCATTGATACGTCTTCTATTACTAATTTCTTGCAATAATCACACAATAGACCCAGTTTTCCCAAAGAGCAAGTAATCTCATCCTAAAGGTCAATTAAGGACCACTGGCAAAAAACGTGAGGTAGGTACCTTATTAGAAGCATCTATAATTATGACTCAGAGTCAGCACATGCTATCCGTGGTTACATAGGGAAATGTTATATTGATTATACAGGTCATTGCTATGACTATCAACCTTGTAGTACATATTAAAAGTGTTTCGATTCAGTGAAGTTACATGTTAACTGGTTTTCACATGTCTAAACTTATTGATTGAGTAGAAGAATACTTCAAGGTATAACATAGGCCCTTCTATAATATTATATACTTACAACAACTAGGCCTCATTCTCAAACAAGTTGGGGTTGACTGTATGAATCCTCACTGACCATGTTACTCCATATAAACTCATCTCATGCCAATATTATCGAAAATAAAAATAACAATAATAATAATAATAATAAAATTAAAAAACTACTTAAATTTTTGTATGTAACAAACGATTACTACCCCTATTTTATCCCAACCAGAGAGAGAGAGAGAGACCAAGACTCCCGTAGAAGAAGTCCCTCTTGTATATTGTCAATACTCAATTCAATAAGAGTCTCTCTCTTCCTTTCTCTTTTTACAGAGCGTCGCTAAAAGGCCCATTAGTAAAAGAAGCTATTCAATCAGGCATCACAGAAGTGTGAAAATATGCAGTCTTATAATACAAGTGGTCTTGAAATATTTGATAGTTATGGGCCTTCAACTAGCATAGTCATAAGTGTTTTGACATTTACAGTTTTCATGTTACCACCATGCTACCTTGAACGACACAACAAAAAGAACAAGGGTCACCTCCATAGCCATGCATCTCCAGTAACTACAGAATCTAGTTAATTACAACAACTCGCAAGCTCATGAGTCATGATCCTACGCAGCAAGATATAATGAAAATAAGGTGCAATTAGATTTTTTTTCAAGATGACACTAGCTGAAATTTGCAAGATAAAAACTGACATTTCGCTGTTCACATCAAAAAGTGCTAAATTCTTTTATTTGAAAATCTTTTCATGAGATTATTCTTTATTCGAGATGTTGAATTTTTTATTTATTCTAAAATTATCTTATAATGTGAGGCAGGTATATGATATTCCATTACAAACATATAAATATTCTTTCAGTTCAATGATAATCTATTGGGGTTATATAATATATTTTCTATTTCACGGGAAGTAAAGCCAATTTTACTAGACCTCTATCCAGCAACCTAATGCGACACGGCAAGGTCGAACAGTTTAGCTAAACTCTCCCATATGAAAAAAATGATTGGAACTGACAACATTATGACGTACTCACTCTGTTCCATTTTATGTGAAGGTGCTTGACTAAGCACTGAGTTAGATAAATAAAGGGAAGACTTTTGACACATAAACTAAATATATGCAAAGTACCAATTTAGCCCGTACTACCAATAATTAAATGAGTCAGTTGTGAGTTCCACATGCCTTTACACTTTCTCTCTCTTAGTAAATGAATGAGCTTTTATATCAAGTGAGACCAAACAAGTCATGTCATTAAGCATAAATGGAGACGCAAATCTTAAGATAGTTTCCAAATAGAGAAAGATGTTATTCTTTTCGGAGCAGACAAAAAAGGAATAAAAAGGAATGTCAGGCGTAATAGAGAACGTAAAAATAAAGATCAACAAATGTATCCAACTTAAATGGAAAATATCTAAATTGTACAATCATCTCATCTAAAAGCTTAAACATTAAACTACTAAAAGGAAACACTCAATTATTCATTTAATTCTTACAAAATTTTCTTTCAAAGCAAAATCTAGAGAGTTTAAGTTCCACGCGCTGACAGCGTAAAAATTATTTACACAATTAGGTCACTTAAAAATAATTGCAGGCAACTTTGGTCAATAAGCATTGCTCATTAGTCTAACATAAATGGCAAGTAACATTCATTAGACTGTAAGTGTATATAACTTAAATTTAAATCCAAATCAAACCCAAATTTTGAACCCCTATACAATAATCTTATTCATATATACACACACAAACACCAAAAAAAAAATTAAGAGGTGCATGTCCAGTTCCTACTGAATCGAGAATTACCCACTAAGAAAATTATTACTAAGCGATCATGCTCAATTCACAGTAAAACCCTGATTTACAAAAAAAAAATTAACTTATATATACTGACAGCATAAAGATTTTTTCATACTATCGGTGAAATTTAACCTGTACTAGCCAATTGATTACCATCTTTACCAGATTACCAAGACTTGATTGTGTAAAGATTTTTTAGACTGTCAATGCATACAAAAAATTCATTGAAAATTTACCGGCAGAGAAGGATCGGGGTCCTCGTCAATAATTCGCCATATATCGTCAATATCCATGCTTAGCTCATCAAAATTCATCCCAAATTCGACCGACAAATCATCCGATGGTAACGAATATTGCGATGACTGGTCCGCCATCATCATCGCAAAAATATCACTAAAATCTAAAATTCTCACCAAATCCAATCAATCAATCATTCAAATAAAAATAAAAAAACCCTAATCCAGCAACAACAAAAAAAAAGCCTAGAAATTCACGAGTCCTCTAAGATTCCAATACGCTGTCGTTTCATCAACCCAAAAGGATCACAAAATTTTCACCACACTAACTCTCTGTGTGTGTGTGTGTGTGAGAGAAGATAAATCTACGATTGGATTTTTCTTCTGGCAAAGAAGGTTCGTAGAGGTTTCAAAATACGCGACTTCTGATTTGGCCACTTTTTTTGCCCTTTTTATTTAATTAATGAGTACGTGTTTTTTCTCGTGATGTTTTTGGGGGAATTTGTGTTAAATTGGGGATGAGGTGGTGTTTTATGACTTTCTTTTTATAATTATAATAATAAAATAATTAAAATAATGATTTAAAAAAAAAACAATTTCCTAATTTGGTTTGGACTTTAGATATAGGAGGAATCCAAATGTGAATACTGAATAGGGAAGGTTTTGTTAAGCGTAAGGCCCGCGTTTTGTCAGTTCAACTTCAGTTGTCTTCATCTTTTTTTTTTCACATGTCCATTTCGGAAATAGTTAGATTCTAACTAGAAATATTCTTTCGATCTATATTTATGCGACGGTATTTGACAGTACATTTTAAAATATTCACTTTGAATATTAATTATGCTAAATATTTAACGGTCATTTTTATATGTCGTTTAAGATTTTTGACACATTTATTAATCATAAAATTTATCTTACTAGATTACTCTTATCTCTACTTTAAATGAGTAAATAATGACCATAGTCTTACTAGTAATCTTCCTTAAATGAGTGACTAATAACTATACCTAGTGTAATTTCGTAAGTGGGGTTTGAGAAAGTTAGTGTGTACGTAAACCTTATCTTTACCTTGTGTAGGTAGAGAAGTTGTTTCCGATACACCCTCGGATATAGCATAATCTCAACAGTTTTGAAAAAAAAAATATAGTAGTAGAGAAGTCACGGAAAAAGAAACATTGACAAGAAAAAAGCAAAAATTGAATTGAAGAAGAAAAAAGTAGTTAATGTTTTCTTAATTTAATAAAGTGGTAAATATTTTAGACCACTTTTTTTGTTTTTTTGGCTAAGGCAACAAATGAAAAAGTACCAAGGAAGTATATTAGTGACAGTTTGAAGAAATTAGTACGGTGATGATTGAAAAGTCTGATACTGAAAATATCATAACAAAGTTTAAAATTTTTGAGTAATTTAATTGATTTAAATTTTTGAAAGTTGTATAAAACGATATGTGGTATTCAATGTCGGTTCTCTAATTGAAGGAAGTTTTAAGATTTCAACTTATAATATTACTTTTTAAATTTTATTTATATGATAATGTCTCATTGCATATAAAGTTTAAAATATTTATTTTATTTGTTATATTAGTGATAATGGGAAGAATTAGTAAAGTACTAGTCAAAAATTAGTTTAATAAAGAAAACATTATATCAAAGTTTAAACTTAATGAATTTGAATTGGAATTTTGAGAAACAAAGGAATCCCTTTCGAAATAGAAAATAAATCATATCATTAATTGAAACATATTTTATTTGTATTGAACAATATTTTGGAGAACAAAAATAATTATTAAATTCAACAGCAAAAATAGTCACCTTTTCCTTGAAAAAGACAAAAGATGCCTCTAGCTAAGACATAGTAGTAATTAATTACTTTCTTTTTTGGTAATTGAGTAAAAGTTAAGATAAAGATACCATTACATATCATTCATTTGTGTTGAATATGTGTGTAAATCTTAAATGATCAACACAAGAAAAGTAAACCATTTGTTTTATTTCCTTTTTACCATTCGTCTTTCCTTCTAAGAACAAACTAGTAGGATACTCCGTACTGCGCACGGGCCCAATAACATCGGCTAAACAGTATATATATATATATATATATATATATATATATATATATATAGTCCCAAACTATTATCTAGAAAATAAAATGTAAAAGGAACTTATTTCATGATCAGGTTACGTTAAATAGCATGACTAATTTATGTCAAACTTACATATTCTTACAATACAAATTTTAACATCATAGAAAGCTTCAATTTTTATATAATAATTCAAATAAAAGATATAATTGTTCAAAGGAAAATGCATAGTTCAAATAAAAAAAAATAGCTAGATTGGGGCGACAACCCAAGAATTACTACAAAATTATCCTTTTTATTTTACCACTTTTGTTTTGAGTCCTTTATAAATTCGTTGAGAATTCTTCTTTTCAACATTTGATCATGAGATTCTTCTAGTTATTTTTTTACCTTTTGTGGCTTTTTATGATTAGAAATTCATTTTTAAAAGTGTAAACTTTATGTTGATTCTCAAAGTGTTTGATCGAAAAATAATTTTTTTATTGGTAGAGAAATTCAATATCATTAAAATGCCCTTTGTTATCATTTTTTTTTCCAGATATTTTTGAAAAGGTAATTACATTGGATTTTCATTTGTGAAGCACCTTTTTCTTTATACATATGTCTACTTCAATCTATAATTCGAACACGCTTATGTTATTAATAGTGGTTTACGACTTTGCCTCTATATATTCAATCAAAGACCCTAAGTATTTGACAATGGCAATGGCATTAACGAAATCAAGCACTTCAATGTTTAAATCTCTTCATAGGTCTTCACAAGCAAAACTAACAAGCTATACCCCTTTCTATTTTTCATTACCAAAAATTTTATTTTAAAATATTTGGAATACATTTTCATACATGGTTGATTTGGTTGTTATTTAATCTTTGAGTTGTTACTTATATATAAAATGTTCGTCTCTTTAAAACTATTCCCTTAGATCACATGAGTTGAAATATCACTATTCAAATTGAACAAAAATGATTTTCCCTCAATGGAGATGAACTCCTGTTTGAATTATAAGCTCCTTCCTTAATTTTAATTACGCTTAATTTTATATTAACTAAGCAATTACACGTGCGAAGAAAAAGGTCAAACTATGTAATCATTTTAAATTGCAGGCAAATTAAATTTTAAACTATATATTTATCTAATATTGTGATATAAATTTTGTCCAAATGCCAACAATAAGTACAATTGTTTAATACTTTTACTACAGAAAATAATAAAAATATTAATATCTCAGAGAAAACATAAAGTTTGAACAAGCAATGTTTAGCTCGGTGGATACGATGGAGATAGTAGCGAAGCATTATGTTAAACCTTTTTTGAGGAGTATTTCTACTAAAATAAAAAATTTCACTCATAATGTAACTTCTTCTTTACAAGTAAAATTCATATCCAAACATAACTTTAACTTTCAAATATATATTTTTTTAACTTCAATTGATCTAATTTTTCAACTTTAATCAAATATTATCCAAATGCTAGCAGTAAGTTACGTTTTTTATGTTATGTAATTAAAATTAAAATCTAAAGTTGGCATAGAAATAGCTACAAAACTAAATAAGATTATCGATGTAGTAATGCGGCAAAACAACGTATAAATAAATTATACTGCTAACATATTACACTATATTTAACTTTTAGGTCCAAATGCCAACAATAAGTTTTTTTTTAATGTTATGTAATTAAAATTAAAACTAAAGTTAGGCATAGAAATAACTACAAGAATTAAATAAGATCAATGTAGTAATTCGGCAAAACAAAATTATACTGTTAATATAATAAACTATATTTAACTTTTAGAAGGAAGAAAAAGAAAAACTATAATTAGCAGTCAGCAATACTCCTTTTGTAAAAAGGAACATGGATAAGCCGACATCAATTAGCATGACATGTAGATGGAGAGTTAACACTTGTCAGAAGAAGGTGCATGTATTCCCTCTTATTAAGAAGTAGTAATATAGTGCAATAATAGTCATCCTTTATTAATTTTCTTGTTATTGATCAATATAAACATTTAATCCAATTTATTTAAAAACATATTAGAAACTTGTCCGCTGCAATATATACAATACTACTAATGTTAGAATCAACTTTTAAATAAGCATATGTTGGCATTTAGCAGATGTATCATAATCAACTACACTGCTAACATCGAATGTTTTAAATGTGAGGTCAAATCTCCTAACAAAATCCTCTGTGTTCAAAACAAAGTTACACGTAAAGGTTTGTCATACGTCTCTTGTTAAAATAATTTATGTGTTTTACCCGCTTTGTTCTAATTATTAGTATAAATATATTTTATAGAAAAATACTTTCTAAATTTTTTGTTTATCCTCAAAATCGGATAACAATTGAATTTGTAAGTGATTTTAAGGATACGTGGACTAACTTGACACAAAATAATAAATTAGATTGCAATTGAAATAAATAGTGATGAAGTAAATGCAAACCACACGAATTGGACGATCTTAGCCTTGGGAGGTTAATCACCCTCGAGCCAGATACGCTTCGATCGGTATCAGGATACAGAAGAATAAGAGTTTAAAGAAAAATAATAATGATATATTGCTTTGGAATGCGTGTTACAATGTGTTGAATGAATTATCAGACCACCCTTTATATAGTATAGGAGTCCTACTTTGGGTACAATTCTATAAAAGGTAAAAAAATTCCTTGATTTATTGATTACCGGTTCCTTACTGATACGCATCGAGATTTCCGCCGCAACATCTGCCCGGTTACGGATATTTCGGTCTTCCGTTGATTATGCTAACAATATTTTTCCGAGCTCATTCGGGGTTAAGGTCGACTCCGGGGTCTCGGACTCAATGTTCTTGAAGTAAGGTGTTTTGACCCCGGGTTCTAGCCCAATGTGACTTGGGCCCGATCTTCAGTCTTGCATTGTCATGTTCCGAGCTTGTCCTTTCATATCGTAGGCGAACTCGATTTCGAACGTATACAAATAGTACCCTCAATTTTCGGAGAGTAGACGACGAGAAACGACATGACTTTACGATTCTTTCTTCGACACCACACGATAGAAACGACAAAACAATTGAAACGTCTCGTCACTCAAGTCTTAATGGCATTAAATATTTGTCAATTGCTGGTTGGTCACTCCTGGATGCGAATCGTTGTTGAAAAACTATAAATACCCCCTCATTTTTTCATTCAAACTTTACATTCAAAGCTTCTGCCCTCGTACCTTAGCAATCTTAATATTTTCAGGCACTTATATTTGACATCTTTTTACAAGAACTTATGTTCCGTCTTCATCCCAAACCATCAAGTGTACTCTTTTAACTCCCTTTTTCCCCTCTATTTCCTTCATTTTCAAAAATGGTGAAGACTTCAAAAACTGTTCACCAAAAAGAAACTCCTTCGACCTCGCGATCGGCTACCGAAGAGACCGTTTCGCGTACTGTTGTCGAGGAACCAACACCGGAACCTCCTCTAAAAATATTCCTCCAGGGGGGGGATGCCAGGTCAATGCTGATTTTAAGGTCAAAAAGCCCTCCTCCGTACCAAGACGGTGCGAGGAGGTCTCGAGGTACATCTGCTCGATCACCGAGGATATTCTCTCCAAAGTCAAAAAGGATTGTAACTGGGTTGACAAACATGTGGTGGTTCCCGAACCTGATGAAGCCATCACCACCCACGTCGAGGGGTTTTTAAGTGTTTATACTTATCCCTTCACGCTGGTCCCCTTGGACCCGATTATCATCGACTTTTGAAAACAATACTAAGTAACCCTCGGTCAAATTCACCCTTATTTCTGGAGGATCGTAATCCTCCTCTATTTCTTTGTAAGTAAGATCGAAGGGTGCCCTTTCACAATCGACCACCTCATGCGTTTATATAGTCCCCGACTCTACCGGGGACTGATCAAGCTCGCCCGTTGGGCTAGTAAAGCCACGTTCTCGAGTATCGATAAAGATATGGATCGAGGTAGGCCGTTTCGTCCGAGCGAAGATCTCAGACTTGATCTCGGCCGAGCACATGTCGTTCTCTAAGAAGTGGAACATGACGCGTAAATATAATTTTGCTTCCAAAATTCAATTTATCATTCTCTCCCCTCCTTCTTATTGATGTTCTGTGGTGGTGCAGTTGTTGCTCGTGTCCCGAATATAGTTCCTCGACTCAAGGAGTGGGTCGAGGGCATCGTATTACAAAGGCCTTATTCCGAGCGTTCGTGGTGCGAGCTTTCAAAGAGCTGATGGGAGGCCCGTTTGCACGGTGAGATCTCTTTCATGAGTAATATTTGGTTTCCCTTTTGCATCATTAAGCCCTCACTCATTTTATTTCCTTTTGCAGGTTTATCCAAGGATGTCAAAATGAGGACCCCATCCGGTATCTATGATTTCCCCCACCGAGTCCCATGTTCCGAGACAGGGTGAAGAGAAGAAAAGAAAAAGGGCTTCGAGTTCTCCGAGTTCGGAGAAGAAGAAGAAGCCAAGGAGAAGGCTGGTGCGTAAATCCAAAGAAAGAACCAGCGCTTGAGCACCATCTTCGGATTCTCTCTATCGGCTGGGGGATGAATCCGAAGAACAAGAAGAAGAAGAAGACTTCAATCCGGTGGCCCGATTGTTGTCATGACTCGAAGGGCAGGGGGCATCTGAACCGGAGAGAGATGAGGCTGATCCGCCTCAAGTTAGGGAGGCAGACGAGGAGGCCATGACCAAAACTTCTCGGGATGTGGGTGATGCCCTAAAGGAAGCACATTGTGTGATCGACATCACCAAGTCTCCCTCGTTCACTGAGTCCATGTTCAACGAGGCTCAGACAGTGAAAGAACGTCCTAACGAGGAGGTCCCCGGAGCGGACGACCCCTTCTGTCTTTTTTTTATGGCGTGGATTCTACCGTCACGGAGGACGTCACCAGGTTGGGTGACTTGGAGGTGCCGAAGAAAAGTCCGTCTTCGGGAACAAGTGGGCCTTCTTCAAGCCCGAAGCTGGTCAACCGGTTTCCATCTCCGAGTGTGGATCCCGACCGGGAGCGGTCGATCGTCATCTCTGTTTCGGAGGATGCCCGGATCTTTCCGTTCCCGTAGGGGTGGCCATCTATCTTTGACGCTTGGTGACCGAGGAGGAACAAGCTAAGATAAATGAGGTAGACACACCCTGCTTGTTTAATGAAGCACAACATGCGCTAAACCAGGTAATTTCAAATATCTTTTGATGATTTCAATTCATACTTAGACTAATTTGTAGATAATCTTAACATTTTTCTTTGTGTCTGGAGGCCTCGATGCTTTATCATGAGACCTTTTTTTGATATCGGGACGAGCTAAACCAGCTTGAGGCCGAGGTCCGAGGGCTCACTGAGAATAGAGATTCTTACAAACTTCTCAGCGAGCAGCGTGAGGGGGAGACTAAGAGCCTTTAAGCCGAGCTGGAGATGGCTCGAAAGGAGCATGCCGATTTGGTCAAGCAGGTAAAAATATTTGAGGTTAGTGACGATGAGTTGGGCTCGGTGACTAACAGTCAGAATCCGCAGGTCTAACAAAAAATCAATCGGATCGATCAACTGCGAACTGAGAAGGACAATGTCAAGGGTGAGACCGACGAATTTAGGGGCAAGATGGACCGATTGGCTTCGGAAAAGGAGACTGCTCGGGCGTAGTTTGACTTCAGCTGAGTCCAGCTTCGAGCGACAAAAGAAAAGGCCGAGGTGCAGGCCAAAAGGGTTGAAAAGCTCCAGTCTCAGTTAAGTGCAGTCGTTTCTGATCGAAGAAATCTTGCTAAGGAGATGGAAACGACCAAGTCAGTGGTCATTATTGTTAAAGCCGATGCCGACGAAATGGTGGTCCAATATAAGGCCGATGCCGAAGCGGACCAGGTCCGAATGAGAGATATTGTCAAGCATGCAAAGCAGCAATCCCGAAGGGAGGCCCTCTAGGAGAGTCACGCTCGGGGTTTCGACTTGATGGCCTAAATCGAGAGTGCTAAGGGGCTCAAAGTTGAGGCCAATAGATTGGATTATCCCGAGGAGGACTCCGAGGGTTCGAGCGGATCCGAGGGTGAAAGAAACTCTGAAGGCCCTGGCGACGAGGCGGGCTCCGGCAAAGACCAGGCCGTTTAAGTGCCTTGTACATTTTTTTTGTATTTTTGTACTTGTGTACTTTTGTACTTTTTGTCAAGACCATTTGACCTTTTTAAAGACTGTATATATAATATAAGGCTTGTTTTTCCCTTCGAAAATCTCTGAGTTTTGCTGTGTACTTTGATTTATTATTTATATTTGCAAAGATTGAAATGCCTTAGCACGAACTAGTTCGGCCATGTTCGGAGGTTCGAACAGGCCTTACTTTTGACATTATTTTGTCTAAGGCATCGTGGGGGTTCAGTATGACCAGAAGTTTTTCCCAAGGTACTTATAACTTTTTAGATTATAGTTTGCTGAGGGTAGCCTTTAGAACCGGTTTAGAAAAAAATTTAAGGCCTTGTTTTTTATTACGGGTCACGGATGTCTCCGAGCCATTTTAATATGGCCATAACGATGTTTCCCGGTGGGCTTGTCACCTCGAGTTATCCAGGCTTGCCTAAGATAACAGTCCCCGAATGGGGATGGCCGATAGCCCGAGCCGTCCGAGTTTGTTTTTGGACGGCAGTCCCTGATTGGGAGTGGTCGTTTGAACACGGATAAAGGTGGCCCTTGGGCTCGATACCTTTAGGGGATCGAATGTAGGAAATTCCTTAAGAGGAAAGAAAAAAGAGAAATTCTTAAGGGACAAGATCTTTATCCGCAAGGTAGAAACTTCTTTTTATTCTTATGCGTAATAGTTACACATGTGCACAAATTTTGTGCCAGGGCTCGAGCATTCTATGCGGGTATGGTTTATTTGACCGTTTGGCTCTTACAGTAAATCCTATCGATCGACACTACACCATTCAATCATAAAATTTCTTTCCTTGCTAAAGCCGTTATCCGAGGAAAATGCCCTTAGTGTTCTGGGCTGATCGTAGAGAGGTCTCGAATACTGATGTTGTGATCTTTGATACCAGTTCATAACCAGCCTTCAATTCTAAGTTAGCACGATTTATTGTTGCCTCGTTAAAAACCTTGTCGGAAAACCCATTTGGGACAAAACCGGTTCAAGGGAGAAAGAGTACAATGCGGGCTTTTAGGCCTAAAGATTGTGTCATTCTTTGATGATTTTCTACAAGTGTTAGTTCGGAGTGCAAATAAATGTAAGGAAATAAATGAGGTCTTACCTTAGCAGTAATATCGCTTCAAGTGAACTATGTTCCAGTTGTTCAATAGTTGCTCACCATTCATTGTTCCGAGTTTGTACGATCCTTTATCGTTGATCTCGATAATTTGATAAGGGCCTTCCCAGTTTGGTCCCAACTTCCCTTCGTTCAGGTTCCGGGTATTTAGGACCTTCCTTAGCACCAAGTCCGCGATATTGAAATGCCGAAGGTTGGCCCTTCGATTGTAATATCTCTCGATCCGCTATTTTTGGGCGGCCAACTGGACAAGGGATGCTTTGTGCCTTTCGTCTAATAGATCTAGGCTCGTGTTCATAGCCTCGTCATTTGATTCCTTGGTTGTATATCGGAACCCGAGACTCGGTACTCCGGCTTTGACCGGTATTAGAGTTTCGGCACCGTAAACCAGTGAGAACAGGGTGGCTCCTGTACTGGACTCCGAGGTCGTACGGTATGCCCATAGGACTTCGGGTAGGATTTCCTTCCATTTTTCTTTGGTGTCGGTCAACCTTTTTTTTAAGGTTTTGGAGTACGGTTTTGTTGGTAGATTCTGCTTATCCATTCCCACTAGAGTGGTAGGGTGTTGATAGATCCTTTTGATCTTATGATCTTCGAGAAATTTGCTTACTTTGCTGCCGATGAAGCCGACATTCCAAACCGGCATATGATGTGGTCCCAAATAAAACTGATGACTTCTTTCTCCCTGATCTTTTCGCATGCCTGGGCTTTCACCCACTTAGAAAAATAAACAATCATAAACAATATAGATTGAGCCTTACTGGGTGCCCATGGAAGGCGGTCAACGATATCCATTCCCCACTTGATGAACCACCATGGTGACAAAACCGAATGCAGCAGCTCCCCGGGCTGATGAATCATCGGAGCGTGTCTTTGACATTCATCACATTTTCGTACAAACTCCTTCGCGTCTTTCTCCATATCGATCCTATAGTAGCCGGCTCTGATCACTTTTCGAACCAATGATTCGGCGCCTGAATGATTTTCACAGGTGCCTTCGTGGATTTCCCTCAAAACGTACTCGGTATCCCCTAGTCCTAGACATATCACGAGTAGGACATCGAATGTTCTTCTGAATAGTGTTTCGTTTTCGGACAGGCTAAACCGGGTTGACTTTGTGCGCAAGGCCCTCGACTCTTTTATATCTGAGGGCAGTTTTCTGGTCTTCAGATATTCTATATATTTATTTCTCCAGTCCCAAGTTAGGCTCGTTGAGTTAATCTCGGCATGGCCTTCTTCCACTACCGACCTCATAACTTGTATGACTGCCCCCGAGTTAAAGTCGTCGTCCTCGACCGATGATCCTAAGTTAGCAAGGGCATCTGCCTCACTATTTTGATCTTGAGGTATGTGTTGCAAATTCCATTCTTTGAATCGATGTAATGTTACCTGCAACTTATCCATGTACCTTTGCATTTATTCTTCTCTGACCTCGAACATCCCATTAACTTGGTTCACCATGAGGAGGGAGTCGTACTTGGCTTCGATCACCTTTGCCCCCAAGATTTTGTCTAGTTCGAGACAATCATGGCTTCATATTCGGCCTCGTTGTTAGTCAATTTCACAGTCCTAATAGATTGTCTAACTATATTGCATGTTGGTGGCTTCAATACGATGCCAAGTCCGGACCCTTTTGCGTTCGAGGCGTCGTCCGTAAAGAGGGTCCAGATCCCCGGGGAGGTCCCTGAGTTGATTAATAACTCTCTTTCAACCTCGGATATTAGGGCCGGTGTAAAGTCGGCCGTAAAGTCTGCCAAAATTTGAGATTTAATGGCGGTTCGGGGTCGATATTCAATAACGTACCCGCTAATTTCCACAACCCATTTGGCTAACCAGCCTGAGAGTTAACATTCCTCAACTAGTAAGTAGTCACGACACATATAGGGTGACACTGGAAGTATGGTTTTAGCTTTCTAAAGGTGCTTAGCAAAGCGAGCCCCCATTTTTCTAGGTGAGGGTACCTAGTTTCGGTCACACCTAGGGTCCTGTTAACATAGTAAATTAGAAATTGCGTACCTTGCTCTTCCCGAACCAGGACTCCATTTACCGCTATCTCTGATACTGCCAATTACAAGTATAGTTGTTCGTTTGTCTTCGGTGTGTGAAGCAGTGGTGGGCTCGATAGATACCGCTTGAGTTCCTCCAAGGCCCATTGGCACTACGGGGTCCATGAGAAGTTATTCTTCTTATTCAATAGTGTGAAGAACCGGTGGCTTTTGTCGGAGGACCTCGAGATGAATCGCCCCAAGGCGGCTATGCACCCGTTTAATCTTTGCACGGCCTTCACGTTGTCCACAACCGTGATATCTCGATGGCTTTGATATTGTCGAGGTTGATCTCTATTCCCGGTTGGATACCATGAATCCGAGGAATTTACCTGACCCAACTCCAAACGCACATTTCTCCGGGTTCAGCTTCATATTGTATTTCTTCAACATGCTGAAGGTTTCCTGCAAATGTTTTAAATGGTCATCTGCTCGCAGAGACTTAACCAGCATATTGTCAATGTAAACCTCAATTGATTTTCCTATTTGTTCCTCAAACATCCGGTTTACTAGGCGTTGGTAAGTGGAACCGGCGTTTTTAAACCCGAATGGCATCACGTTATAGCAGTATGTGCCGTATTTAGTGATGAATGAGGTTTTTTCCTGATCACTCGAGTTCATCCGTATTTGGTTGTACCCGGAGTAGGCATTAAGAAAACTAAGGATCTCGTGGCCGGCCATGGCGTCGATCATGCGATCGATGTTGGGCAAAGGGAAAGAGTCATTGGGACATGCCTTATTCAATTTCTTATAGTCTACACACATTCTTAATTTGTTCCCCATTTTAGGGAACTACTACTACATTTGCTAACCAATCCGGGAATTTAATCTCCCAAATGGACCCTATTTTAAGGAGTTTAGATACCCCGTCCTTGATGAAAGCATGTTTGACCTCGGACTGGGATCTCCTCTTCTGCTTGACCGGATGGAACTTCGGGTCCATGCTTAGTTTGTGATTGGTTATCTCCGGCGGGATCCCTGTCATATCAAGGTGGGAGCAAGCGAAACAATGTCCATTAGCTATAAGAAATTGAATGAGTTTTTTCCTGAGCTCGGGGCTTAACCCCGTGCCCAGGTATACCTTTCGCTCGGGCAAGTGTTCACTCAATACGACTTGTTCCAGTTCCTCGACCGTTGATTTTGTAGCGTCGGAGTCATCAGGGGCTTTGAAAGATCTGGGGACCCCGTAGTCATCGTCCTCGTCTGTCCCTCATTCCTCCGATTTTGTCGAGGCTGGTATCAGTGATTGCTATTTGGCCCAGTTTTTGACCATCTGGTTCGGATCCTCTGATGTTTAGATTGTGGATACTGGGATTACTTCATTTATCGCGAACATTTCCTTGGCGGCCGGTTATTCCCCATAAATTGTTTTGACTCTGCTGGGTGTTGGGAATTTTAGCACCTGGTGCAGTGTCGAGGGCATTTATCACGATCCCAAATTCCCTCCGTAGGATGTCGTGATGGCACCTAGTCTCTAAGACTAGGTAGGCCTATAAATGCGGAATAACAATAGAAATCTAAAATAAATAATCTTCAAATTCACATAATTATAACTCTCAAAACCCGGTAGAAATAAGTCACAAGCTTCTAAGAATTTATCCTCAATGTATCTATATATCATAGTCTAAGGAAAAATAAGAAAATGACATAATAATGATATAAGGGGATTCCGGAGTCTGCGGACGCTGACAGATATACCTCGAAGTCTCCGTACACAGGTAGCTCACTGATGTCTGGACTGGTTGGATGTACCTGGATCTATACAAAAAGATGTGCAGAAGCGTAGTATGAGTACACCACAGTGGTACCCAGTAAGTGCCAAGCCTAACCTCGGTAGAGTAGTGACGAGTTCAGGTCAGGCCCTACTAGAATAATAAAAGACAAGGTGAAATGTTTAACAATATAATAAAAATGAAACGACAATGAAAATAAATCAAGTAGTATGTCACCATTTATTTACACAAAATAAGGGCAAATAATAACGCGTGGAAACAAAACATAATTCTTTTCAATTTTAAGAAAATCACAACAATAATTAAAGGCAACTGCGGTCATAAATCAATATCAACAAGGGCACTCCCGAGGTACCGCCTCGTAGTCCCAAATCGTAAATAAATTCACAATATCTCATTTTCTTATATCACCGCGGGAGCCTTCACATTTAATTTTAAAGAAAAATATTTTTCCGAAATAGCATCTCGCGTTTTAGCCATCCTTATTACACCTCATGACTTCTAGTAGTTCCCCTACTAGCCACGCGTATCAAGCCACCCTTATCTCACCGCATGCGTTTCAACACCCAGACCTTATACCACCGCATGCGTATCAATATCACAATTTGCATCTCAAGTGCCCAAATAATTCAATTTGCCAAAATAAACAACATCTACAATATTTTCCGCAACAGAGAGCTCACGACTCAATCACAATGAGTACAAAATCTCACAAAATATTCGGGAATAAATAACTTAGCAAAAATAATATTTTAAATTTTTTTAATAAGTTGCCTCAGTTCCAAATTTAAAATATCAAATACTTCATATTAATAATATTTAAATTAAAAAAATTCCACCTTCAAATAATGCACAGAATAAAAGAAATCAGATTTCAACTAAACAGGTAAAAACAATTAGCAGGAGAAGGTCAAGCAAATTTAAAGTATATAAATCAGATTAATGATGAAGAATATAACAAGATAAAATAATTTAATTAATATGCAACAGTGGTCTACACAATTTAAAAATATAATCCTTCACATTTGGCCCGTGTACACATTCGTCACCTCGTGTACACGACTTTCATCACATTACAATTATCACATCAATACCAATCCTAGGAAAAATTTCCCTCACACAAGGTTAGACAAGTCACTTACCTCGATTTGCTCCCATTTAATCAAGTAGTATACCTTTTCCTCAATTTTCCGACTCCGATCGACTCGAATCTAGTCATAATAATTTGATACAGTCAACATAAATTATAGGAATTAATTTCATAAGAAAATGCTACATTTTTCAATAAAAATCCGAAATTAACTCAAAAATTGCATGTGAGGCCCACGTCTCGAAATCCGGAGAAACTCGCAAAATCCGATAACCCATTCAATTACGAGTCCAACCATACCAGTTTCACTCAAATCTGACTCCGAATCGGCACAGAAATCTCAAAAAATCGTTTCTATGAGATTTCTAAAATTTTCCCAAATTTCCATCTCAATACACTAATTAAATGGTGAAAACAATGATATATTTGTGTATATTGACCAAATCCTAGTTAGAATCACTTACCCAAATATTTTTCCTTAAAAATCTATCAAAAATCGCCTCTCATCAAGCTCCAATTCGTCAAAAATGGCAAATGGATGAAGTCCCCCATTTTATAATTCTGTCTAGGTAGCCCTCGGTCCTGCCTCTACCATGGCCCTCGATCATGGCCCTCGATTATGGACTTCGATCATGGCCCTCGATCTTGAGCCTTCGATCATGGCCCTCGATCCTGAGCCTCGATCATGGCCCTCGATCATGAGCCTTCGATCCTGGCCCTCGATTCTGAGCCTCGACCCTGGCTTCGATCCTGGCCCTCAGCCTTGGCCTTCGACCCAGGGCTCGATTTTTGGGCTTCGATCCTGGGCTCGATTTTCGGGCTTCGATCATGGTCTCGATTTCTGCATTTCGAGCAAAAGAAAATTGCAGCATCCCTTTAAGTCAAACTTTTGATCCGTTAACCATCTGAAACTCACCCGAGGCCCTCGGGACCTCAACCAAATACACCAATAAGTCCTAAAACATCATACCAACTTATTTGAAACCTCAAATCACATCAAACAACGCTAAAATTGCAATTTACACCCCAATTCAAGCTTAATGAAACTTAAGAATTTTCAACTTCTATATTCGATGCCGAAACCTATCAAATCAAGTCCGATTGGCCTCAAATTTTGCACACAAGTCATAAATGATATAACGGAGCTATAAAAAATTTTAGAACTGGATTCCGATCCGGATATCAAAAAGTCAACTCCCCGGTCAAACTTCCAAACTTAAATTTCTTATTTTAGCCATTTCAAGCCTAATTTAACTACGAAATTCCAAATAAAATTTCAGACACGCTCTTAAGTCCAAAATCACTATACGGAGCTATTGGAATCATCAAAATTCTATTCCGGGGTCATTTACACATAGGTCGACATCCAACCAACCTTTTCAACTTAAGTTTTAAACTTTGGAACTAAGTGTTCCAATTCATTCTAAAATCTCTCTGGACCTAAACCAATTACTCCGGCAAATTATATATCAGTTATAAAGTATAAAATGAGCAGTAATTAGGGAAACAGGGCTACAACTTTTAAAATAATTGGCCGGGTCGTTACAACACTGCTCTCATGTTGTGGATCCATGGCCTCCCGACCAAAGCGTTGCACCTCATGTCTCCTTCGATCACATAAAACTTAGCTTCCTAGATGGTCATGTTGGTGTTCACCGGTAATGTTATCTTACCCTTAGTGGTTTCACATGCCATGTTGAATTCGTTTAGAACTCGGACTGCAGGCACGATTTGATCTCGTAGACGGAGCTGCTCCACGACCCTCGATCGGATGATGTTGTCCGAGCTACCTAGATCAATTAACACACGCTTAACTCGAATTTTATTTTCGAGTACAGATATTACTAGTGCATCATTGTGTGGCTACACGATCCCTTCCGCGTCCTCGTCATTGAAAGACAAGGTTCCTTACGGTATGCAATCTCGAGTTCGTTTCTCCCTCGTGATGGACATTTTGGTGCGCTTCAACATCAGCCCCTAAGGGACATCGACCTCACCATGATCATGTTAATGATATGCTGAGGTTCTTCTTGTTCGGTCTGTTTGTTAGAATCCTAATTCCTGAAATGATTCTTGGCTCGGTCGCTCCGAAATTCTCAAAAATGCCCGTTGTTGAATAGTCGGGCTACTTCCTCTCTCAACTGTCGGCAGTCCTCCGTTCTGTGGTCGTGAGTGCCGTGATATTTTTACATCTGGTTAGGATCCCTTTGGGTTGGATCAGATTGTAGAGGTCGAGGCCATTTGGTATCTTTGATGCGTCCGATAGCTGATACAATGGCGGCGACATCGATGTTAAAGTTGTATTCCAATAACCTCAATGCTTCTTTAGGCCCATTGGGCCTGTCGAAGCTGTTTTTGCTCATGAGTCCTGGTTGCTCTGACCTCGATCACTTCTCCTTTCATTTCTCATAGTGTTCCTCCCGGGCCCACAACTTCTTCGGTCTCTATTATACGGCTGATATTGATCCCTGTTTGATCTCGGTTCACGATCAGTGTCTCTATTGACTCTGTCAATGGTTCTGATGGGATAAACGGATCCCGAAGGGGCCCCGAGTTGATCATCTTCGACTATGATTTTTGATTGATATCGGTTATGCACATCGGCCCAAGTAAGGTTGGATATTCTACTAGGGTTTTTTCAACTGCCGTGAAGCCCCCGAGCTTCGAACATTGAGCCCTTGGGTGAAAGCTTGAATATCCCAATCATCAGCGACCGGTGGCAGGTCCATTCGTTCCATTTGAAACTGGGACACGAACTCTTTGAGAATCTCGTTATACTTCTGTTTCACTTTGAAAAGGTCCGATTTCCTGGTCTCGACCTTGATGGCCCCGGCATGTGCTTTCACGAAAGAATCCGCAAACATAGCAAATGAGTCAATAGAATTAGGAGCTAAGTTGTGATACCATATCATAGCTCATTTTGACAGGGTCTCTCCGAAATTCTTCAATAGGACAGGCTCTATCTCATCATCCTCCAAGTCGTTCCCTTTGATGGCACATGTGTTACATGTAAGAGGTTACATGTTTATTTGGGTCGGTCATTCCATTATACTTAGCAATCTCGGGCATGCAAAATTTCTTAGAGATCGGCTTTGGATCCGCGTTCGGAGGAAAAGGTTATTCCATGAACTTCTTGAATCCAGGCCTTTCAATATCGGATGTGCTCCAGTGATTTGGTTTACCCTGGAATTGTAGGTTTCCACCTTTTTGTCATTAGCTTCGATTTTCTTCTCCCCCGATTCTACCAGTTTTGTCAGTTCTTCGAGCAGCTTTATGATCTCAGGGTTAGCCCCTGATTCATTTTCATTTGACCTTTTTGCGACATGTTCGTCCCTAGGGGTAACTTCCCGAGGTGGATCGGGTTCAACTCTGCTTGGTATACGGCTTTGGTTCTGTAACTCAGCTATCGCCGCTTGTTGAACCTGCAACATTTTGAAGATCACCCGTAAACTGATCCCGTCTCCTCAAATGTTTTGTGTATTTTGAGCTGTCGATCGGTCTCCACCACGGACGCTATTATCGGGGTCGGTAGGTAGGTTTATGTCGATGGCCGCATGTGAATTAGCGTCGATTGGGTCTGCGATCGAAATTCCGATGGGATCAAGGGGCGATACCTCGCCACCGGGCGCTATGTTGTTATTTTTATCATGATGACCGGACTCATTGTCAACATGTAGGGGTGCTGATTAGGAGTTCGACATCTTGAATTTTAACCTGAAATTAGAGACACTTCAAAGAACAAGTGTAAAGTAGTGTGCGTTATGGAGACTTGTATCAAATAATCACTCTTATTCTTAGCCCTACGGTGGACGCCAAACTGTTTACCCTCAAAATCAGATAACAATTGAATTTGTAAGTGGTTTTAAGGATGTGTGGACTAACTTGACACAAAATAATAAATTAGATTGCAATTGAAATAAATAGTGATGAAGTAAATGCAAACCACACGAATTGGACGATCTTAGCCTTGGGAGGTTAATCACCCTTCAATCAGTGTCAGGATACAGAAGAACAAGAGCTTAAAGAAAAATAATAATAATATATTATTTTGGAATGCGTGTTATAATGTGTTTAATGAATTATGAGACCACCCTTTATATAATTGAGGAGTCCTATTTTAGGTACAATTCTATAAAAGGTAAAAAAATCCCTTGATTTGCTGATTGCATGTTCCTTAGTGATACACGCCGAGATTCCCGCCGCAACATCTTCCCGTTACGGATATTTCGGTCTTCCATTGATTATGCTAACAATATTTCTCTGAGCTCGTTCGGGGCTAGGGTCCACTCCGGGGTCTCGGACTCAATGTTCTCGAAAGCGGGTGTTCTGACCCCGGGTTCTAGCCCGGTGTGACTTGTAGCCGATCTTAATCTTGCATTGTCATGTTCCGAGCCTGTCCTTTCATGTCGTAGCCAAACTCGATTCCGACCGTATACAGTTTTACATATCTTTTTGTTATTTAATAAATATAATAAATCATGAATTTTGTATTATATTCACATGAGATGGAAGATATTGATTATTCTTATACTTATTTTCTCAAGAGTTACTATGTTTCTAAATTGATCTGAGAATGATCCCACACTGATATTGGGTTGGTGATCATAGCTGTTATACCAGGTGAATTTTAATATAACTACGAATAAATATGTAAACATTTAAAACTCGTAGTGAATTTGGAAGTATAAAAGTTTTTTTTGTTATAAATAAGATGGATGCTCGCAAGTGGCTTGAAGAAAGTTTCATGTAGGTATGATGGGATCAAATGAGTACATTTTTAACTGTTATCGCGCATACGTATATATTGAGTTTATTGTAGTATTAAAGATCTTAGAACGATCAGACAATGTTCTTTTAACTGTTGTCGCGCAGACGTATGATGCATATTCATGTTATTGAGTACTTAAACAAATTGATTGACTGATTCAAAAAAATGAAAACTAGAGATTTTAATGATTCATTTTCTTTGGAATAGAGAAAGATATAAAAATAGAATGTACACATGCCAATGAGAACAACGAAAGAAAGAATCATTTTGAGATGGATCAATTGATTTTTTTATGAATACGAAAGAGGCAAATTAGAAATTGGAAGGGAGAAAACGAATGTACCAATCTTTGAAACTAAACTCAAAAGGAAAAACAAACAACAGAAGTCAATGTCTTAAAAATTACAATAATACAATTCAAACTCCAACACATTGTTCTAAAGCTCAAACCTATAAAGGTGAAACTAGAGAACAATATTCTAGAGTTAGAACTTAAACAAGTGCAACTCCGTGATATGTCTTGGAGTTCGAGAAGGATATAGTTCAAACTTTATGAATTATTCCTCGAGTTTGAACTGCACATTCCAAACTCAACTCTAGTACACTGTATTTGGAATTTCACTTGTAAAGTTTCGATGTTCAGCACATTGTACTAAAGTTTTTTCATATTTCAACTAGGCGTATTTTGCTCTTAATTTTTTTCGTATTAAAAAGCAGCTATTGCTCAATTATATTTCAAAAGACAACTACATTTTAACAAGCGATTAAAAGGGGATTTGCAGTCGTACCCTATATTTGTGTCACCTTTTAACATGTACCTTATTTAAAAAAAATATTGATTTGGTAGCCAGTTGATAAAAAATCCGTAATAATATGACAATTACACCCCTGATAGTATTAGCATTAGCATGCTACTTTGGAGATGACCTCATTCGCATTAGCATATTGTAAAACCAACACTGATAAACATAGCAGCATGCTAACGTTTGGAGATGACGTTGTTTTACAGTACCAGGAGTTATTCATTAGCATGCGAGATGGTATAAAATTTCAGCCAATTACAGTAACATCTGAAGTTGTTTTACATTGAAACTAAAACTTCATGCTAATGCATGCTGAAGTTATTTATCCTGCAGTTAACAGTTTTGTCATGAGTTTTATCCAAAACTTCAGTCTAAACATGTTGAAGTTATTTAATTCATTTGCAAAAACTTCAGACTAAACATACTGAAGTTATTTAGTTCATTTGTTAAAACTTCAGTTTAAACATGCTGAAGTTATTTAGTTCATTTGCGAAAACTTCAGACTAAACATGCTTCAGTTTTTGTCTTGCAATATGTAATTTTTTAATGAGTTTTTGCTAATGCATGCTGAAGTTATTTAGTTCATTTGCTAAAATTTCAGACTAAATATGCTTAAGTTATTTAGTTCATTTGCTAAAACTTCATGCCAAAACATGTTGAAGTATTGTCCTGCAGTCTACAGTTTTGTCAATAGTCCTGAAGGGCAAAATTATTTTTTTAGAACGCTTTTAAAAAAAATGGGTACGGATGCAAACGGAAAAATAAAACGGGTATAAGTTAAAAGGGGGCGACCAAATAGGGTGCCCCATGCAATTTTTACGATCAAAAGTATCCAACCCACTTATTTTTTTATCTAAACTTGTGCTGGTTAGGTGTCACATGTTTTTATGAGCTAATTTTACTACTCATATTTCGGAGTAAGAGATGTCACGGGTAACGTGTCATGAATCTCTTGTGCCACATGTTATGTAGATTTTGAAAATAAAATATAAATAAAATAAATAAACGTTCATAATTTTATTCTTGATCATTATTAAACTTGTTGAAGAGATAAAATATAACTCATATTTATAAAAAAAAAATATAAGGGAGCCAAGTCAGAGGATTACACATATAAGCGAAGAAAAAAAAAGATCTTTTTGTGGATTAGTTTGTATAACAAACCTAGGTAATTATAGTTACAATAACAACAACAATATACCTAGTATGATCAAAGTAAGGGGTCGTTTGGAAGACAAGGATCGGGCGCAGTCCAGTCGAAGCCAAATTTTTACTACTCCACCAGCAACAGACAAGCAAGTGGAGGCCATCATAGATTATCAGTTGGTCCGTGGGAAATGATGGGGAAATTCAAGCGCACAGTTCCTTGTTCACTGGAAAGGAACTTCGCCAAAGGAGGTATCATGGGAGAAGTACAAAGATTTGTGGCAGTTCAGGGAATAATTCCATAATTATCTTCAGTTGTGCGGCGCCGGGGTCGTCGCCATTTCAAGTGGGGGAGAGTGCACCGCCCCGCCGTCACACCTATTAATTTTTCGCAATTCCAGCGACGGCGTGGCTTGCCCGAGCCCAAATCTCGAACAGACATCAGTGGAAAAATACTTGGGGCTACACAGAAATCATGAGATGCCATCAGAAAGCACCTTTGGCAGAAAGTTAGCAGACCAAGGGACAAACAACCGAAAGTGGGAAGGCATCTTTGACATTATGGGCCATGGTTGACAGCAGGATCCCTCTAAGTCTGCCTTTCCAGCTTTTCCATGTTGGAATGCACCAAGCAGCTTTCCAAGCTGGAATGCACCAGGCTGCTGATAATACAACATAAAAGGGCACTTACCTCTCAAATCTTGGTCTTTCTTTCATAGCTTTCTTGCTTGTTTCGTGTGATTGCCATTGCTTAGCACGATTGTGCTATTTATTGTCTAAGGGTTGAAGCTAAGTAGCAGTCAAGCTAACTTCACTGCCCTCACCGAACCCTCAAAAAAACGGTTCCGTGACAATTGGTATCAGAGCCTAGGTTCTTGCATGGCTAAGAACTCACATCGCAACATAGAAGAAACCCACATTGAAGAGAACCCAGAACCACAGAGAGGTATGGGCCTAAAACGGGACAAAAGTAGGGCCAGAGACGTATCTCCACCTGATAGCGAGTTGCTACCCTACGTAGAACCCGAAATTTCTGAAACCAGAACTCTCGATGAGAGGGTTGACATGGTAGAAAAGGGTCTGACGGCCTTTCACTGTCATATTGCCGCTGCCGAAAACAATATATGTTTCCTTGAGTTAGTTGCCCTTGATGGACTTGGCGAAGTCAAAGGGAACGTTCAGGAGCAAGACGAAGGGCTAACCAACCTTGAACTCAAGCTCACTGAGGCTTTGTCTACCTTACAGGCAGAAGTTGAAACTTTAAAACTGCGTCTAGAGGAGACAGCAGGAACCAGCGGGCGAGGTCCCATCACTGTCCGAGAAATACGTATTGAGGCTCCTAAACCTAAAGAATTTCGGGGTGAAAGAAGCGCTCAAAACGTGAAAAATTTCTTGTGGCAACTGGATGCTTATTTTGAACATATGAGCATATCCAACGATGCTGCCAAAATCTGAACGGCAGTCATGTACCTAGCAGAAATTGCCATACTTTGGTGGCGCAGGAAGAAGTCAGATATGGATAAAGGAACGTGCTCCATTGACACATGGAAGCAGTTCAAAGAGGAGCTAAAATGACAGTTTTACCCTCGAAACGTTGTGCACGAGGCTCGCCGACAGTTGAGGGAGCTTAGGCAAACATCCTTCATCCGTGAATACGTGAGGGATTTCACAAAAGTCACCATTCAGATCCCCAACTTGACCAGTGAGGATCCATTATTCCATTTCTTGGATGGCTTGCTGTATTGGGCCAAAAAAGAATTACAAAGGCGACAGATCGACAACGTCGATGACGCTATTATAATAGCCGAATCATTGTCAGATTTTCGGACTGGAGAGTCTAAGGGAAATAAAAATCGGAGCCAAGATGTTGCTGCTCCAAAGACGGACACCCACCGAGGCAAAGGTAAATTTGTTCCCAACCGGAACAACGATAACAGGGGCAACCACAATCACTCTTCTAATTATCGCAAGAATTATGATGAGAAGAGGAAAGGAGGCGCACAAAAGGCTGCTCAACGGGATGTATGCTATCTTTGTGGAGACCCTTCTCATGTTGCTCGATTTTTCCCTACCTTGAACAAACTAGGAGCAATTGTTGCAGCCCACCAGCAGCAAGGACAAACTGTTGCGCCTACCGGCAAGCAACCCAAGGAGCGTGGAGCACCAGTTGATAGTGCAGGACAAGGGAAGAACAAGGTTGTAGGCTTTTTCAATCATATGCCCTTGATAAACCACATGACCCTTGCCGATGTTGCTGCCCAACCACCTCGTGTGAGGCCTCGTGAATCATTGTTTGTCGATGCCAAGTTAAACGGCAAAGACGTGCGCATCATGGTGGACACAGCTGCGACACATAATTTTGTGACGGAGGAACGAGCCGGGGAGCTTGGACTTGTCTTTGTATCCAGTGACATGTTGATGAAGACCGTCAATGCCCTTACCACTACTGTTCATGGCTTTGCTCCTAACGTGCACATTGTTTTAGGAAGCTGGCAGGGATTGACGGACTTCAATGTTGCCCCCATAGACGTCTTTGACATCTTACTGGGATTGGATTTTTGGTTCGAGATCAACGCACTAATCGCGCAGCATATCAACCAGCTTCACATAAGCGATCCCGAAGGCTCGTGTAATATGCCCTTTGTTCGGGTACCACAAAATGGAATGCATCTATCTGCGATGCAACTTGTGAAAGGTTTCAAGAAAGGGGAACTAACATTTCTTGCAACCTTGACGGGAATCGTTGAGAATTCCCTTGAGGCAGTAACAATGCCTTCCTGCATTGAGCAGGTCCTTGAAGATAATAAGGACGTGATGCCGGAAGAACTTCCCAAACAATTGCCACCACGAAGGGAAACTGATCATCAGATCGAGCTTGTTCCAGGGGTGAAGCCACCTGCCATGTCGCCTTATCGCATGGCGCCCCCGAAATTAGAGGAATTGAGGAAGCAACTCAAGGAGTTGTTAGAGGCTGGACACATACGTCCATCCAAGGCACCTTACGGAGCACCTGTCTTATTTTAGAAGAAGAAGGAGGGTACCATGCGCTTATGTATTAATTATCGGGCCCTTAACAAGGTCACTGTGAAGAACAAGTACCATATCCCTCTCATTGCTAATTTATTTGACCGCTTGGGGCAGGCTAAGGTATTTACCAAGATGGACTTCAGGAAAGTCTACTATCAAGTGTGGATTGCCGACGGAGATGAGCCCAAAACAACTTGTGTTACACGTTATGGGGCTTTTTAATGGTTAGTAATGCCATTCGGTTTGACCAACGCTCCTACAACATTCTGCACTTTGATGAACAAATTGTTCCATCATTTCTTGGATCAGTTCTTTGTCATCCATGCGGAACACCTTCGCAAGGTATTCAAGGTACTAAGGGAAAATGATTTGTGCGTAAAACGTGAAAAATCCGGCTTCGCACAGCCCAATACAATTCCTTGGGCATACAATCAGCCATGGGGAAATCCGGATGGATAGGGACAAGGTGGAAGCTATCCAGGACTGGGAAGCTCCAACGAAGGTATGGGAACTTCGATCCTTCCTAGGCTTAGCCAACTATTATCGGAGATTTATCTTTGGTTACTCGGTTATTGCATCCCCACTCACCGACTTGCTGAAGAAAGACAGGGAGTGGGAATGGAGTGACATCTGCTAGGAGGCATTTGATAAACTCAAGGCAGCAATCACCAAGGAACCCGTATTGGCCCTGCCTGATTTCTCCAAAGTTTTTGAGGTCCAGACTAATGCGTCTGACTTTGCTATAGGAGGCGTACTGATGCAAGAGGGCCATCCTATAGTGTTTGAGAGTCGAAAGCTGAATGACGCCGAGAGGCGTTACACTATTCAGGAGAAGGAAATGACGATCGTAGTCCATTGCCTAAGGACTTGGCGTCACTAATTGTTGGGGGCTCATTTTGTTGTCAAGACTGACAATGTTGCAACAAGCTACTTCTAGACCCAGAAGAAGCTATCTGCCAAGCAGGCCCGTTGGCAAGATTTCTTGGCCGAATTCGACTACACCTTGGAATACAAACAAGGGAAAGCTAACGTAGTTGCCAATGCTTTGAGTCGCAAGATAGTACTGGCAACCATTGTTAGCTCAGCAAACAGTGGCATCATCAAGACCATCAAAGAGGGCATGCAACATGACCCCGTGGCGAAACAACTTCTTGCCTTGGCCAGTCAAGGCAAAACTCAGAGACTTTGGGAAGAAGATGGTCTCTTGTACACCACTGGCAAAAGAGTATATGTGCCCAAATGGGCAAATCTCAGGCGTACTCTGCTGAAAGAAGGTCATGACACTGCCTAGGTAGGTCATCCAGGGCAAAAAATGCCCTTTGGCCCTGATTGAGTATTCTTATTACTGGCCTCGGATGCGGGACGACATCGAGGTATACGTGCGCACTTGTCTAGTTTGTCAACAAGACAAGGTGGAATCCAAACTCCCAGGGGGGGTTACTTGAGCCGCTTCCAGTTGCGGAGAAGCCATGGGATAGCATAACCATGGACTTCATTACGTGTCTGCCAAATTCAGAAAGATTCAGCACCATTATGGTGGTCGTCGACAGATTCACCAAATATGTAACCTTTTCGGCCACCACTACTGGTTGCAAATCTAAAGAGCCAACACGTATATTCTTGAGGGACATCGTATAATATTGGGGTGTGCCTAAGCACATAATAAGCGATCGAGACCCTCGATTTACCGGCGCATTCTGGAAGGAATTATTCAGCTTGTTGGGAACTGAACTACACTTCTCAACAAGTTTCCATCCGCAAACCAATGGATAGACGGAAAGGATTAATGCCTTACTCGAATGCTATCTGAGGCATTATGTCAGCACTAATCAAAGAGATTGGGCTAAGCTACTGGATATAGCCCAATTCTCTTACAATTTGCAACGCAGCGAGGCGACCGGGAAGAGTCCCTTTGAGCTTGCAATTGGGCAACAGCCCAACACTCCTCAATCATTTCCTGTCAATGTCGGATTGAAGAATCTGGATGCTTATCACATGGCCAAATTTTGGGAGGAACAAGCCGATCTAGCCAGGTCGTATCTTGACAAGGCTGCCCGCAAAATGAAGAAATTTGCTGACCGGAAGTGTCGTCTAGTCAATTACAGGAGTGGAGACAAGGTCGTGGTCAAATTGAATCCACAGAAGTTCAAATCCCTGTGAGGCGTACATCACAGTCTGATTCGCCGATATAAGGGCCCATTCAAGATTATTGCCAAAGTGGATATAATCTCTTACCGACTGGACATGCCGCGTCATCTGAAAATCTATCCTGTCTTCTATGCTAGCCAATTGAAACCATATTTCGAAGACATGAAAGACAAGGATCAGGCACAGTCCAACCGAAGCCAAATTTCTACTACTCCACCAGCAACAGACAAGCAAGTGGAGGTCATCATAGATCATCAGTTGGTCCGTGGGAAAGGATGGGGCAATTCAAGCGCACAGTTCCTTGTTCATTGGAAAGGAACTTCGCTAGAGGAGGCATCATGGGAGAAGTACGAAGATTTGTGGCAGTTCAGGGAATAAGTCCACAATTATATTTAGTTGTGCGGCGCTGGGGTCGTCGCCATTTCAAGTGGGGGAGAGTGCACCGCCCCGCCGTCACACCTATTAATTTTTCGTAATTCCAGCGACGATGTAGCTTGCCCGAGACCAAATCTCGGAAAGCCATCAGTGGGAAAACACTTGGGGACATACAAAAATCATAAGATGCCATCAAAAAGCACCTTTGGCAGAAAGTCAACAGACCAAGGGACAAACAGCCGAAAGTGAAAAGGCATCTTTGACATTCTGGGCCATGGTTGATATCAGGATCCCTCTAAGTCTGCCTTTCTAGCTTTTCCATGCTGGAATGCACTAGGCAGCTTTCCAAGCTGGAATGCACCAGGCTGCTGGACAGCCCTGCCAACCACCCCCTTTGTATAGCCATTTTAATTTCTATAAATAGGATTTATACACATTCTTTGTAAGCATTAGATATTTGATAATACAACAGAAAAGGGCACTTATCTCCCAAATCTTGGTCTTTCTTTCATAGTTTTCTTGCTTGTTTCGTGTGATTGCCATTGCTTAGCACGATTGTGCTATTTATTATCTAAGGGCTGAAGCTAAGTAGCAGTCAAGCTAACTTTGCTGCCCTCACCGAACCCTCAGAAAAACGGTTCCGTGACACAAGTCTCATATTAAAGATCATGTTCAGGCTATACGCCGATATATTTTGGGACCCACATGGGTCGTATTGCTGTGAAACTATTTGTTTAAATTTATAATTTTGTACCGAGTCACATCTGTCTTGCATATCATATCTCAATCTCTATTGTCATTTACTGATACATATCATCATCCCGGGGTGATTCTTTATGTCATTGAGAGCCCGAGAGACTGGAGATTTTGAGTGATATTTATGGGATCGGGATGCACGCCGCAGCATGTTTATTTATTTATGCTGGATCTGGCTATTATAGCGCTTGGGATGAAGGAGCCCCTCTGGAGTCTACACTCCCACAATGAGCGCAGTTGATATATATATATATATATTGAGCGATGGATCTTGCCCGAAGCATTGATATGGAGGGATGGATTTTTCCTGGACATGGATCTTTCCTGAATCATTGATATTTGGGGATGGATCTTCACGTGTGCTGGATTGGCCTTATATAGTACTGAGTGACTGACTGTAAGTTGATGTGTATATATATATGGGATGGATCTTCCATGTGCTGGATTGGCCATATACTGTACTAAGTGATTGAGTATTTTAAGATTTGAGTACACGATGTTTTCACTGAGGTGCATCATATACAATATGCACATTGGCATGTAGACATAGAGATGTCATAAACCTCATATCATTCCGAATTTATCTATTTTAATTGTACTGAGTTTAACTATTAAACTTAAAAGCATGCCTACATTTCTGTACTGTTATTTTTACACTGGACTGTACCTGTTGAGCTCGTCACTACTTTCAATCTAGATGTTAGTCTTATTACTTATTGAGTTGGTTGTACTCATACTATACTATGCACCTGTACTCATACTATACTATGCACCTCGTGTGCAGATCCAGGTGCTCCCGGATACGGCGGCTGCTAGATTTTAGAGTTTATTCCGTTGGAGACTATCAAGGTAGCTGCTTGGCGTCCGCAGATCTTGACTCTCTTTCCTTTCGGTTATTGTACTATTCCATATTTTCAGACAGTGTGTTTATCATTCAGACGTTATTATTATTTAGATGCCCATGTACTCAGTGACACCGAGTTTTGGGAGTGTTTTGTATGCGTATATATGTGAGGTTTTCTATGGAATTCAAATATTATATTTTCAAACTTAAGAGGTTATTGTGATTTATTGAGGTTATCGGCTTGCCTAGTATTGAGATAGGCGCCATCACGACAGGTTATGATTTTGGGTCGTGACAATCTTATAGGATCGCTAAGTGGCTCCCCTTGTCCTGTAGAAGTTTAGAATTCGGATACATCAGAGTGTCAACAGGTCTACAGCCTGTCATTCATGTCTCGTCAAGAATGTCTAAGGCATACTTCCATTGTGAGATCACAATACCCGAGCTAGACTGAGCGACCTCAATACCCAAAAAATACTTTAGTCTGCCCAGATCCTTAGTCTGAAAGTGTTGAAAGAGATGTTACTTCAAATTAGTAATACCATCCTGATCATTATTGATAATAAAAATATCGTCAACATAGACCACCATATAAATACAAAGACTTGAAGGAGAATGTCGATAAAACACAAAGTGATAAGCTTCACTACTAGTCATGCCAAACTCCTGGATAACTGTGCTGAACTTACCAAACCAGGCTTGAGGATACTGCTTTAGACCATAAAGTGACAGGCGCAATCGACATACAAGGCCGCGAGACCCCACCTGAGCAACAAACCCGGGTGGTTGCTCCATATAAACTTCACCCTCAAGGTCACCGTGTAGAAAATCATTCTTAATGTCCAACTGATAGAGAGGCCAATGACGAACAATAGCAATAGATAAAAAAAAGGCGGAATGATGCTATCTTAGCCACGGGAGAGAAGGTATTACCTTAATCGAGCCCAAATATCTAAGTATATCCCTTGGCAACAAGACATGCCTTAAGTCGATCAACCTTTCCATCCAGACCAACCTTGACTGCATAAACCCAACGACAACCAACAGTAGATTTACCCAAAGGAAGAGCAGCAAGCTCCCAAGTACCACTTGTATATAAAGCAACATCTCGTCAATCATAGCATGTCGTTATCCTGGACGAGACAATGCTTCATCTGTAGACTTAGGAATAGAAACAGAGGACAAATAAGATATAAAAGCATAGTAGGGTGATGACAGATGATGACAACTTAAACCGACATAATGGGGATTAGGATTAAGTGTGGTCTGTATGTCTTTCCGAAGTGCAATTGGTTTATTGGAGATAAGTCCGCAGTAGGACCAGGGTCAGGTGCAGGACGTGAATCGACTGGACCTAATGCTGGGCGCGGACGACGATGATAAGTCAAGAGTGGTGTTCCTGTGGTTGGAGATCTAGGAGGAGCAACACTAGACTTTTCAACGGTTGGGAGCTAGGAGGAGCAACACTAGACTCCTCAACGGTTGGTATAGGTAAGACTTATGTGGCTGAATGTGGAAGAGGATC
Source organism: Nicotiana tomentosiformis (assembly GCF_000390325.3). Lineage (NCBI taxonomy): Eukaryota > Viridiplantae > Streptophyta > Magnoliopsida > Solanales > Solanaceae > Nicotiana > Nicotiana tomentosiformis. Next base: position 102,067,570 of record NC_090820.1, on the reverse strand, counting down.
TATCGTAAACTCCTCAAAGGTCGGTATAGGTAAGACCTCATATATATCAAGATGGTTAGAAGAGGTAAATAAAGGTTTAGACTCAAAAAATGTGACATCATATGACATAAGGTACCTACGAATATCAGGTGAGTAACAATGATATCCCTTTTGAACACGAGAATAACCAAGGAAGACACACTTGATAGCACGAAGAGCTAACTTATCTTTCCCATGGGCTAAGTTATGCACGAAACATGTGCTCCCAAAAATAGAAGGGGAAGAGAGTATAAGGGTGACAAGGGAAACAACACTGAATACGGAATCTGATTCTAGATAGGAGATGAATGCATCTGATTAATCAAATAACAAGCCGTGAAAACTGCATCGCCCCAAAAACGCAACGGAACATGAGATTTAGTGAGAAGTGTATGAGCAGTCTCAATGAGGTGCCTATTCTTTCTCTCTGAAACCCCATTTTGTTGAGGGGTATAAGGACAAGATGTCTGATGAATAATTCTTTGAGAAGTCATAAACTGCTAAAACTGAGAGGATAAATATTCTAAAGCATTATCACTGAGAAAAGTGCGAATAGAAACACCAAATTGATTTTTGATTTCAGCACAAAAATTCTGGAATATAGAAAGCAACTTAGAACGATCTTTCATTAAGAAAAGTCAAGTACATCTTGAATAATTATCAATGGAATAAACAAAATAACGAAATCCCAAGGTTGAACTGACTCTACTAGGACCCCGTATATCAGAATGAACTAAAGAGAAAACAGACTCTGCATGACTCTCAACACTACGCGAAAATGAGGCTTGGGTATGTTTCCCAAGCCGACACGACTCACAATCTAATGTAGACAAACTAGACAAACTAGGCACCATCTTCTAAAGCTTGGATAAACTCGGATGTCCTAAACGTCTGTGAATTAGCTCTGGATGATCTGTAACTATACATGCTTTGGAGGGATTGAGTGAGTTAAGGTAGTAAAGGCCTTTTGATTTACGCCCTGTGCCAATCGTCTGTCCCGTACTGCGGTCCTGCATAATAAAAGAATTATCAATAAAATATATACCACAATGGAGGGCACGAGTCAAACAACTAACAAATGTAAGACTAAAAGGACAGTTAGAGGCATAAAAGAACGAAATCTAGAGTGGCAGAAGATAGGGGATTGGCTTGTCCAACTCCTTTTGCTTTAGTTTGAATCCCATTGGCTAACGTAACAGTGGAAAGAGACAGTGAATACACAATATTCGACAAAAAAGATTTATTACCAGAGATATGATCAGAAACGTCTGAGTCCATGACCCATGGTCCAAGAGTACTAGATTGGGAAACACAAGCAAAAGAATTACGAGTAACAGAAGTATCAGTCTGAGCAACTGAGGCTACTTATTGAGATGTATGCTTACTTGCTTGATACTGAAGGAGCTCATTATATTCTCCTTCAGATAAAGAAAATTTCTGGTTACCTCTAGTCTCGGTCTGAGCAACATAAATATTTTTGGGTGGTCGACCATGTAAATAATAGCACACTTCACGAGTGTGTCCAAGTTTATGACAATAAGAACACTTGGGTCTATATCTTCCAAAATGACATCCTCCTCTTCTATTCTCCATAGTTTTAGATGCCTAATTTTCCAGTGTCTGGGATGCGAGAACAGATGAGTCAATTGTCTGTGATGAGATCACTGGGTGACTTGGTGCTGCAGCAAGACAAAGTAATTGAGAGAATAATTCATCAACTGTAGAGACAGTCGGACTAGCCAAAATCTGGTTACGTACTGAATCAAGGTCATTAGGAAGTCCCACGAGTGTAAGAACTAGAACATCTTCTGTCATTGCTTTTGTTGCTTTTCAATACTAGCAGAAACTTGCATCAACTTCTCAAATTCTTCCATGACTGCCTATACTTGTCCCAAGTAAGTAGACATATCCAATTCCTGTTTCTTCAAGCTTGTCATTCGCGATATCACATCATAGAAACGAGATATGTCATTAGTGTATAAAGTACAAATCTTTTCCCAAACTAAATAACATGTCTAGAATGGACGGGACACGGACATCAACTTGGAATCAATAGATCGCTACAAGATACTACATAACTGAGCATCGACCTTCTCCCAAAGTTCTTTGGCCTTTTCACCTCCTTCGCTAGCCTTTTTTTGTTAAATGATCTTGAACGCCTTGACCTTTACACCATAATTCGACAAACGAAGCCCAAGCTAAGTAGTTTGAACTTTTCATTAAAGGTTCTGAGGTAATCATAATACCAGAAATTCCAGAACTCGTATTTTTAGACCCAAAAGCATCAACTCCCAAAGACATTGTTAGAGAAAAAGGTCTAGAAAATTAGCACCAAATAAAACAAAGAATCATTGTAGTTGCCGGAAAAACAAAGTACTGCTGCTGGAAAAGTACTGTAGTTGCCGAAAAAATTTCAAAGTGCTCGAAATTAAAATATAAAAATATAGGTAGGCTCGGAATTTGAGGGCGATCCAACTGTTCTGAAGAAATTTCGTCAAAAAGTGGCTAGAAAGTGCTCCACGCGCCAGCGCGTGGAGTAGATCTCGCCGGAAAAGAAACTCTCTGATCGGCGCGTGAGATATCGGCTGCCGGAGGTGTTTGTTGTGGTTTGGTCGCCGGGGGTTGGGAAACCTTGTGGTGGTGTTGGTTGTTTCACAACATCAATGGAAACTGGTTTGGCGAAAAACAACCCTAAAAAGGTCGCCGGAATTGAAGCACGACGAGTTTTTCGGCTGGGTTTTCTTTCCCGGAATTTTTCTCACTGCCACAATGATACCATGTAAGAATGCACAGAAAAATTATATTGTTGATAATGTTAACTATAATACAAGTACCCCTATTTATAATAATATACAAAACCTACATTACTCATATTCCATGTAGGACTATGCTTATTTACATAATAACTAACTAACTAACACCTAGTAAATAAATAAATACTTAGCATATTTTTTTTTTACAAATAAATATTAAGTTCTATACTGCAATTAGGCAGACAAATCAAATAAATTTTTAAACCTTTTTTTTTTATATAAAACATATTTCTAAAAATATGTTTCTTTTAAAAAGATATAGCGATGGATTGGTTATGAGGGTATTTTTGTAAACAAATAATTCTTTTAGAAACTGTGCAATACTTTAATACATCAAACCAAATAATGGATAAGAAATATGTAGGCATAACTAATGCCAACATAACTAATGCAAGCATAACTAATACCAACATTACTAATATACCATATTCAGCATTATTCGTATACACTCTACCAAAATAACCCCTAAGTGGGGTCTGGGGAGGATAGAGTACACGCAAAACTCACCCCTACCTTGTTTAGGTAGATAGATTATTTTCAATAGACCATCTACTCAAGAAAAACGTTTCCAAAATAGGTTAAAGAAATACAAGAGTAAAGATGCTATAATAAATATACTTAAGAAAAAAAAAAGTATTGGTAGCAAAATAGTAAGATAACCAAACCAAATAAAATAACAGTATTAATAAAATTGAAGAATAAGATGATGATGATGATAATAATAATAATAATAATAATAATAATAATAATAATAATAATAATAATAATAATAATAATAATAATAATAATAATAATAATAATAATAATAATAATCTATATTATATTAAAAGCACGAAGGCCTTTAGCGAAATGTCGTTCGCTTTTTTTACCCTTTAAAATATACAGTTCACATTGGACAATATAGTAATTTAAGTATTTCATTAATATTTAAAAATATTCATTTACTTAATTTTGTTTTCCCCAGTTATTAACAATCTTGGAATGTTCACGAGATTATTTGGTATATTTTGCCAGAATTATTTGTTATTAAATTTTGCCTTAATTATTTGGTATAATTTTTGAAACGGAAAGATACACTTGGTTCACTTTAATTAAATTAAATGACCGTATGTCTATTGGAGTTGGTTAAATTCCCTTTACTCTTTGGAGTAGTAAATATTTGGTAATTTTCGTGTACCCTAGAAAAGTTAGACATTATTTGTTAAATTATCTAAACTAGGAAACTTTGTAGTATTAGATTCTCCACGAGCATATAATTCCTTTCATGTGTCAAATTGTGTATCAAAATACTTCTATCAAAAAAACTATAATGTCACAATTTAATCGTCAAACTTCGCTCTATTCCAACACCGCGATTTCAGGTTTTGTTTCTTTTACTAATATCAACATCTTTTGCTATTTCGTATTTTGCAAGCACGTTTACATGCACCAATTTTTAGTGTTGCATCGAGAATTTATTTTTAGTGTTGCATCAAGAAATTTTTATTATATAATTGTTTGTTTCATGTTTTGGACGCGACTAATTTCACATCTCACGTAATTTACAAATTTAATACATGTTATTGAACAATTACAATTCATCACAGAAAATTAGTTAGACATTCGATCTAAGTCTTATTACTTAAATATTAGTATTTTTTTTTTGTATAATTAATAATACTTATTGCTAAGCCAGCTCAAGTTGCTTGTTTAAAAAAAAAAAAATTAGACTATCTCCTTAATTCTATGTAATATTAATACTACATGATTTACAATTATGTCATTTGCAATTGCCATGCTTGAACCACTCAGATTTCACCAATTATATCTGTTCAGGTAAACAATCTTCCTTATATCATAAAAATAATCAATTATTGAATTAGTCACTTTGATAACTTATAAAACTCTTACGCATGCTTTATTTTAGGTACATCTGTAATGGCCAGTGAAAAGAAATTGTTAGACCAATGTGTCACAATTAATAGTCTAAGAGTATCTGATTCGTGCTGAGTAATATGAGTCTTAGTGTTTGGGAGTGAAATAGTAAACGAGTTCAACAATAAAACAAATCAAGGCACTTGAAAAATTGTGACATTAGTTGATGAAGAGGTAAATATTATTTTATATCAATATTTTATTTCATGTCATTTCATATTAGTTTTAACCATCACATTAACTTAAAGCGAAACTTTTTACAGGGAACAAAAATTCACGCTACACTTTTCAATGATTATATTATGAAGTGGAAAGAACATTTACAACAAAACAAGATCTGTTACATCATAAACGGACGCATCAATAGTGCTAATTCTAATTATCAATCAGTGCACAAGAAACTTGAAATTGAGTTTAAGGAGAATACTTTTGTTGAAGAAAGCAACAATCACTTTTCGACCATTGGTTTTCCAGCAATTTCTTACTACGGATCGGTAATGGAAGGAACCTACAATAAGAGATGATATGGTCTTTCTTCCAGAAAAATTGATCGTCAAATATGACGGTGATAGTACCGGTAAGGATAATTTAATAAGAGAAATATTTCCATCTTTAGATGAAAAGTCAAGTTGTGCAAAATACATGACATAAAGGGCTATCTTGGCTAGCAGAAGTGAGTATGTTGATCAACTAAATGAGATGTTAATTGCCAAGTTTTCCGGTGAAAGCAGAACTTTTTTGAGTTTATGACTCCGCAGAGGATCATACCAACAACTACTACTAGGAAAATTACTTAAATACTTTAACACGAAGTGGCCTTCCACCGCACAGGTATGTGTCAAATTGCTATTTTCTGTCTTTCTGCGAATTCATTATGTACTATGACAATATTAAAAGAATCTCTCGATATTTTTTATTGAGATAAATTTATTAAACTTACTGTAATTCTATTATGTATACTCCTGCAAATTCATCTTATACAATTTTTCCTTCAGAGTTTTACACAAAAGTTGTCTGCGTTCCTTTCGGTTCTAAGAGTACTGAGTTCTATTATTGAAGTCAATATTCGAAACTTACATGCAGTTGTAACATTCAGCTTTAAAAATTGTGAATTATGTTAATATATAGTATTACATACAATAGCTTCATCTTTACAATCTGCAAATGCAGATTTAGTTGAGTATTTTAGAGTTTGCAGGTTTGTGTCAAATTGGTATTCTCTATTTTTCAGCGAATTCATCTAAGTACTTTAAAAATAAGACAGGTTGGTTTTGAAGAAAAATACTCCGATCATGGTACTAAGAAATTTGGACCCTGCAAATGACTTATGTAATAATACAAGAATGATATGTAGAGGTTTTGATAACAACATCATCAATGCAGAAATAATGATGGGCAAAAATGCTTCCAAACATGTGTTTATTCATAAAATTCAACTTTCGCCTCCAGAAAATGAAGGTTATTCTTTAAATTTATCAGAAAATAATTTCCAATACGACTATGCTTTTCTATGAAAATAAATAAAGCACAAAGACAAACAATATCTAATGTGGGACTGTACTTACCGCAACACGTATTCTCACATGGACAACTATATGTTGCACTCTCAAGGGGAATATCTATGTCAATAATAAAGGTTTTGGTCATGACCGAGCAGTCGAAGCGAAAGAAAAGAATATATACCAAGAATATCGTATATAAAGAGATATTAGGTAAGATTCACCACCATAACATAACATATCTCATGGAAACAAAAGACAAAGTGAGAAAACTATAAAACCTATCCTAACGTTGCGATATTATGTGTTTACAATGAATATTCACTGCAAATATTATTATTATTATTATATGATTTATGATATTTGGATAGTAGTTATTGTTAGTCCCGCCAATATTGCTGTATTTGTAAATAATAATTCTATAAAATATAAGTTATCGTAATGAAACAGTAAATAATTCGAGCCCATTGAATTCACAGTGTTTCCTTAAGGAATTTAATCCCCTCCTAGTACCCAAGGTTATGGATTATTTCCTCCCAGGATAGAACGAATCACACACTGGTTTAGCGGTACTTCAAACCCCAGTGTTTCAGCGAACACAAAGTTCGGTAGCAAATCACACTTACAGTTGCTTTGTTTGAAGTTAAAACAATGCAGAACAAAGGAGTAGAAACTCAGAAAATCGTATGGAAATGCTGAGAGGAAGGAGTGCAATTTATAGCCAAAGTTGAGCGTTTTCAGTTTGGTGTTTGTGTGTCTTTCTTCAACAGCTGCTGCACATATTTATAGCAGTCAGCTTTGAAGATGAACGACCCTCCACCCTCCATTGTGGAGCATGCACTAGCTTGTTTGTGGAGCAAGCACTTGGCCATGGTGGGAAGAGCATTAGGCAGCTGCTATGCAGGTGGTGGTCAATACACAGATTGAAATATATCCGTTATAAATGCGGATAATCTTACGTTAATATTTACTATTAACCAATAAATTTGGTCCAAAAAATTAATCAATCAATCGATCATTTGACCAAATCCAAATCCAAATCCGAAGCCGAAGCCGAGCCGAGCGAGCGACGACGACGACGGCGCGAGCGACGACGACGACGGTGCGAGGCTTGCTTTCTTCTTAACTCTTTAAGAGCTACAAGAAGAGCAATTATATATATACCCACCAAAAATATTTTTCTCTTCCAATATGGGACAATGTCTCATTTTCAAGAGGGAAAAACTTAAGATTTTACTCAAAAATTTTATTTTTCCCTCTATTTCCTATTCACCCTCATTTTAAGACTATTTCATCTTAAATAAAAAACCTCAACAATCCCCCATATGAATGGGGAATGGCTATATCACGGAAGTATGCATGGAAAAACTGTGTGATTTGCAAGCAATGATTAATCGCATCTGGATAAGTAGGTTTCCCTTTGAACTTTCCGTAGTGAACTTATATCGGATATACTCGGTCAATCGGTAGATTTGATATCTTTGAACAGTCGATCTTTGGTGTATACCTAGACAACCATAAGTCACACAATCAACCCTTAACCGTCTTTGGTTCTCATTGTTGTGTTCGTTTCAGCCATGAACACTGCCTGGTTTCATAAGTGCGTAGAGAGCTGGCCTTACAAAGTTCTCCTTGAAGCGGCTAACACTTCACACTTACATAGGTGATTCCTAAATGTGTCATCCTGTAGATACAATATTTGATATACCCCGTATCAAATTTAGAAATCATTAAAAAACATTAATGCTTTATCCTTGGTACTGGACATTGTCTCATCACGAGAACGGACTAAAATTTTATTTGACAATGTTGAACCATCATTAATGACTTTGTTTGATCTCCTTGAACCTAGATCTTGGGATCTCCAGTCTTCTAGGTAGAGTTACCGCCACAATGACTTGTTCTCGGCCATAGCCCCATTCCCTTGATGATTTCTCAACTACCTCTCTAGTTAGGCCTTTTTGTAAGTGGATCCGACACATTATCACTTGACTTTACATAGTCAATCGTGATGATTCCTCTAGAGAGTAATTGCCTAACGGTTTTATGTCTTCGTCGTATATGACGAGATTTACCATTATACATAACGCTCCCAACCCTTCCAATAGCCGCTTGACTATCACAATGTATGCATATTGGTGCCAACGGTTTGGGCCAAAATGGAATGTCTTCCAAGAATTTTCGGATCCATTCAGCTTCTTTACCGGCTTTATCTAAGGCTATGAATCCAGCCTCCATTGTAGAGCGGACAATACATGTTTGTTTGGACGACTTCCAAGATACCGCTCCTCCACCAATAGTGAATACATATCCACTCATGGACTTAGAATCAGTTGAACTGGTGATCCAATTTGCATCACAGTATCCCTCAATCACCGCAGGGAATTTACTGTAGTGCAAGTCAAAGTTTTGGGTATGTTCTAAATATCCCAAAACTCATTTCATTGCCATCCAATGAGATTGGCCTGGATTGCTCGTATATCGACTCAGTTTACTTATAGCACAAGCTATATCTGGTCGTGTACAATTCATGATATACATTAAGCATCCCAACACACGAGCATAATTCAATTGTGATATGCTTTGGCCTTTATTCTTTGCTAATGCAAGATTCACGTCAATTGGAGTCTTTGCAACTTTAAAGCCCAAGTGCTTGAATTTTTCAAGTACTGTCTTAATATAATGAGATTGTGACAATGCCATACCTTGAGGAGACTTATGGATCTTAATTCCCAGAATTAAATCAGCAACTCCCAAGTCTTTCATATCAAACTTGCTATTGAGCATACGCTTAGTAGCATTTATATTGGCAATGTCATTACTCGTTATCAGCATATCATCCACATATAGGCAAACAATGACTATGTGATTTGGAACATTTTTAATGTACACACATTTATCACATTCATTTATCTTAAAACCATTTGATAACATTGTTTGGTCAAATTTCGCATGCCATTGTTTGGGTGCTTGTTTTAGTCCGTAAAGAGACTTAACAAGTCTACATACCTTCTTTTCTTTACCTGGAACCACAAACCCTTCAGGTTGTTCCATGTAAACTTCTTCCTCCAACTCTCCATTTAAGAAGGCCGTCTTAACATCCATTTGATGAATTTCAAGACCATACACTGCAGCTAATGCTACTAACATCCATATGGGCGTAATTCTTGTAACTGGAGAGTATGTATCAAAATAGTCTAGACCTTCTCGTTGTCTATACCCTTTGACTACGAGTCTTGCCTTGAATTTATCAATAGTGCCATCATCTTTGATTTTTCTCTTAAAAATCCATTTAGAATCCAAAGGTTTATTTCCAGGAGGAAGATCAACCAATTCCCATGTATGGTTGTTCAATATGGATTCTATTTCACTATTGACTGCCTCTTTCCAAAATAATGATTCGAAAGAAGTCATAGCTTCTTTAAATGTTTGAGGCTCATTCTCCAATAAGAAAGTCACAAAATCTGGTCCAAATGAAGTAGACGTTCTTTGACGTTTACTACATCTTGGATCCTCCTGATTACATATACTTTCTTTTGTTTCTTCCCGAGGTCGTTTAGATCCTTCACCAAACGACTCACATTCCTTTTTATATGGATATATATTTTTAAAGAACTCAACATTATCTGATTCTATAACCGTATTTATTATGAATGTCGGAATTTTCTGATTTATGAACCAGAAATTGATATGCTTTACTATTTGTTGCATATCCTATGAAATCACAATCAACGGTTTTCGGTCCTATCTTTACCCTTTTGGGTTTAGGAACTTGCACTTTTGCCAAACACCCCCATACTTTAAAATAATTCAAGTTGGGCTTCCTTGCTTTCCATTTTTCATATGGAATAGATTGTGTTTTGCGATGGGGCACTCGATTTAATATTCGATTAGTCGTAAGAATGGCTTCCCCTCCACAAGTTTTGTGGCAAACCAGAACTTATCAACAACGCGTTCATCATCTCCTTTAATGTGCGATTCTTTCTTTCCGCAATCCCATTAGATTGGGGCGTGTAAGGGGCTGTTGTTTGACGAATAATTCCATATTCTAAACATATTTCTTCTAAAGGAGATTCATATTCACCACCCCTATCACTTCTTATCATTTTTACTTTCTTGTTAAGTTGCGTTTCAACTTTATTTTTGTATTGCCTGAATGCGTCTATTGCTTCATCTTTACTATTCAGTAAGTAAACATAGCAATATCGAGTACCATCGTCAATAAAAGTTATGAAATACTTCTTTCCACCGCGAGATGGTATTGACTTCATGTCACAAATATCTGTGTGAATTAAGTCTAAAGGATTTGAATTCCTTTCAACTAACTTATAAGGATGTTTAACATACTTAGATTCCACACATGTTTGACATTTTGATTTTTCGCATTCAAACTTAGGCAGTACTTCCAAGTTAATCATTTTTCGCAAGGTTTTATAATTGACATGACCCAAACGTACATGTCATAAATTATTTGACTCAAGTAAGTAAGAAGAAGCTGAAATATTATTATTGTTTTCCCCAACCATTATATTTAGATTGAAAAGGCCCTCGGTGAGGTAACCTTTTCTTACAAATATTTCATTCTTACTTATGACAACCTTGTTGGACACAAAAACGCACTTAAAACTATGCTTAACAAGAAGTCCAATAGAGACTAAATTCTTTCTCATTTCGGGAACATGAAGAACATTGTTCAAAGTCATGACCTTGCCAGAAGTCATTTTTAGAAATATCTTCTCATATCCTTCAACGTTTGTTGTTGAAGCATTTCCCATATAAACTGTCTCTCCGGGTCCAGCAGGAGCATAAGTAGCAAAAGCTTCTCTAACTGCACAAATATGGCGAGTGGCTCCTGAATCAAACCACCACAGTTTAGGATTTTCCACCAAGTTACATTCAGAAAGCATGGCACATAAGTTATCAACATCATCATGCTTTACTACCATATTTGCTTGACCCTTTTTCTTGTCTTTCTTCGGAGCATGACACTCCGTAGATTTGTGTCTGATTTTCCCACAGTTGTAGCAGTTTCCACTGAACCGCTTCTTGCTTGGGTTGTATTTCGGACCAGAAGCCTTCTTCCTCTTTTTGTTATCTTCAACAATATTTGCTCCCATTATTGTTGAATTTTCACGGCCTCTCCTTTCAGCAGCTTTATTGTCCTCTTCGATTCTCAACCGAACAATGAGATCTTCAAGGGACGTTTCCTTTCGTTTGTGTTTCAAATAATTTTTGAAGTCCTTCCACAACGGAGGCAACTTCTCAATCATTGCTGCTACTTGGAATGCTTCATTGATGACAAGACCTTCAGCAAGTAGATCATAAATAATCATTTGCAATTCCTGGACTTGGGTAATAACAGACTTACTATCTACCATTTTGTAGTCCAAAAATTTTACGACAACGAATTTCTTCATCCCGGCATCTTCAGTTTTATATTTCTTTTCAAGCGTATTCCACAATTCTTTTGACGTCTCCACGCTACTGTATATATTATACAGATTATCATCCAGTCCGCTAAGAATATAATTCTTGCATAAAAAATCAGAATGCTTTCACGCTTCAATCACGATAAAGCGTTCATTCTCTGGAATTTTATCTGGCAGATCAGGAACATCTTCCTTGATGAACTTCTATAGACATAATGTAGTTAAGTAGAAGAACATCTTCTGCTGCCAGTGCTTGAAATCAATCCCGAAAAATTTTCTGGGTTTTTCTGCCGGTGTTCGGCTTGTCGATGCGTTGGTAGTCACCGTCGGAACAGCTTAGTTTTCGCTTTCAGCCGTCATTTTTTCTGTAAAAGAATGACACAAACAGACGTTTAATACACGTTTTCAAACTGGAGTAAAAATCACGTAGATTTTAATCTCCAACAAAATACCACGAAGGCTTTACTCTCCAAAATGGGAGTACACAAAACTACAAAGGTTTTAGTTTGCAGAATAATAAGAATAACATAAATACAGAAATAAATATTTAAATTCCTTAAGATTGTTAGTCCCGCCAATATTGTTGTATTTGTAAATAATAATTCTTTAAAATATAAGTTATCGTAATGAAACAGTAAATAATTCGAGCCCACTGAATTCACAGTGTTTCCTTAAGGAATTTAATCCCCTCCTAGTACCCAAGGTTATGGATTATTTCCTCCCAGGATAGAACGAATCACACACTTGTGTAGCGGTACTTTAAACCCCAGTGTTTCAGCGAACACAAAGTTCGGTAGCAAATCACACTTACAGTTGCTTTGTTTGAAGTTAAAACAATGCAGAACAAAGGAGTAGAAACTCAGAAAATCGTATGGAAATACTGAGAGCCCTTGGCCATGGTGGGAAGAGCATTAGGCGGCTGCTATTGCAGGTGGTGGTCAATACACGGATTGGAACATATCCGTTACAAATACGGATAATCTTACGTTAATATTTACTATTAACAAATAAATTTGGTCCAAAAAATTAATCAATCAATCGATCATTTGACCAAATCCAAATCCGAAGCCGAAGCCGAAGCCGAAGCCGAGCCGAGCGAGCGACGACGACGACGGCGCGAGGCTTGCTTTCTTCTTAACTCTTTAAGAGCTACAAGAAGAGCGATTATATATATATATATATATATATATATATATATATATATATATATATATATATATATATATCCACCAAAAATCTTTTCCTCTTCCAATATGGAATAATGTCTCATTGTCAAGAGGGGGAAACTTAAAATTTTACTCAAAAATTTTATTTTTCCCTCCATTTCCCATTCACCCTCATTTTAAGACTATTTCATCATAAATAAAAAACCTCATAAGCTAAATATTGATAACGGTAATTTCATTATTGAATGTCAATTAGTTATATAAAACAAGTGTTGTATTAAGCAAAATGTGTCTGTATGTTCTCTTTTCGAACACTCATGCACAAACGTCTTTTCGAACACTCATGCACAAACGTGTATATGTATGTGTGTGTATTCTCTAACAAAACCTCCAATTGAGTGTGCTTTGATTTGTTGTTCTGGCGTAGTAATTGTATGATGTTCTTTTGTTATTCTTATAAGTAATATTTTCTTTTTTATGAAATCTCCTCAACTATACACAAATTAAGTATACATATTATATATGAATTTTACATATATTACAACTATATAATTACATTTATTTTATAATTTTTGAACTATTTCGGTGAATCGACAATACTGTTTTATTTTAGAGGTGCCTTCCTCTTACCAGTAACAACTGAAGCAACATTCTTCCTGGCGCACATCAGCCTTCTTCGACATATGACATCAAGGGGGTAAGCAACGGTCTGGCTAATGGGTCCAGCAACATCACCACATCCAACCTTTGTTGTAACACTCAATTTAGTGTCTACACGTTGAATACAACTACTTCTTTAATGTGATAACTTTTTTGCATCATCACTATTACACTTAATTCATTCTTATTCAATTTCGTATACACTATTTTGACAGTGTACCATTTAAATGTTTGTTGCATCATCAATTACCTTTATACTTAATTTTCTTATTCTACCTATTAAAATACGCTCTTTAGTGCATAACGCATAATACACGTGCAACACACGTATACTAAATCTAGTAATAATAATAAGGAGGAGGAGGAGGAGGAGGAGGAGGAGGAGAAGGAGATATAATGCTCTAAACCAGATCCATGCCCTCCCACAAAAGAGAGAGAATTCACTCAACCAATTACTAACCTTCTGCCCTAATCCTCGAACTCTGTGGTCTTCTATCTAGAGTCATGTCTTCGGTCAACTATAGATAATATGCCATGTCCTGTTTAATCACCTCTCCGCAATTATTCTCTGGTCTACCTTTACCTCTCTTTAGACTTATCACTACCAGCCTCTCACACCTTCTCATTGGGAGAGGAGGAGGGGAGGGGGGCATCTGTGCTCCTCCTCTTCACGTGCCCGGACCACCTCAATCTCGCTTCCCTCATCTTTACACCACATAGGCTATTTTCACCTTACCTCACACATCTTCGTTTATAATCTTATCTTTCCGAGTATGCGCACACATCACTCTAAGAATCCTCATTTTCGCTACTTTTATTTTCTGAATTTGTGAATTCTTGACTGGCCAACACTCTGCTCCATACAATATAGTTAGTCTAACAACCACTCTATTAGAACCTTTAAGTCTCGGTGACACCTTCTTATCACATAGGACACCAGATGCTAGCCTCTATTTTATCCCTCCAATTCCAAATATGGCGTGACATAATCAATAATCTCCTAATTTTTTGGGTTTATTGACCCCAAATACTTAAAACTTCCTAATTTGGGGATAACTAGTGTATCAATCCTGACTTTCATATCCACCTCATGCAGTGCATCACTGAATCTGCAATCCAAATATTTTTCTACTCAATCTGAAACCTTTAGACTTTAGGGTGTGTTTTCAAACCTCTAGTCTAGTTACTCTTCCCTCCCCCTCCCCCCCCCCTGTGTCTCATCCAACCAATACTATGTTATTTGTAAATAACACTAGAAATGAGCAGCCCGTGCTATGCACGGGCCCAACGATAACCAAGTCAATATGATTGTTATTTTTATTTTTTGTTTCTTCTTGACATTCTTTTTTACGTCTATTTGCAATACATTTCATAAATATAAAGAATTATTAAAAAAATAATGGTACGGAACAAAACAATGTAGTTCACAAATGTACTCCACAACAACCAATCTAATCCGTCCTATTTGTAAATATTTTTTCATCCTCTTAGCATATAAATTCAGAGGGATTACATAATGCTCATGGGTACTTTGAACTAATTCAATACCTATACTTCACTTGCGAAATTAGTGGATGACTTCACATATTTATGTCCATAATAATTAAAAAACAGGAATACGAAAACAGATATTAAAAGGGGAAAAAAGGTCCAACAATGCATTGAGAAGTTAAATGTCATGAATTCTAGTTGGGGCTTCAAACCATGGCAAGCTGCACCAAATTTTCGCTCTTGCAAACCCAGTCTAGAGAAGAAAATCAAATATTTTAGGTGCTTCAACATATATATATATATATATATATATATATATATATATATATATATATATATATATATATATATATATATATATAACAAAAGGGAAGACGAATGTTACTGGAGAAAGAAACAAAAGTGTGACAAGAACACCAATATTCAAGTCCCAAATGAATAAGAAACGTATGCCAGATATTCCATTACTCATTATCAGATCCCATAGAAGAACATATTTCAGGTACATGTAGCAACAATCAATTATATGCACAGTATGTGCCTTCAGTTTTCATGTCTTCCTAACATCCTCTTCAATGAAGTAATTGCATATAATGTATGACCCATTCTGGTCAATTGTCTAATATATGGTGTAGGATATAAGCTTCTATATTAGAAATGCATAGCAGAAGATTTCATAAGTTAGCCTCTTATGGCCTATTCCCGTAGTACAATGCACTCATGAGATTTCTCAAATTTCACAATCTTTCATTTACATGTAATATTTTCTAAATCACTGTAAACGATATTGATGTGTAACATCTCATAGTTTATTTCTTGCCTAGACAATGGTACTACTACTTACGACAACATCATGTGTTACATCATCATCACAAGAGGATTGGGGTTGAAGTGAACTAACTATCCAGTAGAATTGATTGGAGTAGTCACAACTATTTTACCTGCTAGTTATTGTTGTTCCTCCAACTCTATCAATTGTGAATTAAATGTTAAATTGCTTTGGTCTAGCCACTAATTTTATCTAAAACAATTAAGAAAACCTCAAAACTTAGTCAATAAAGGGAGCTTTTGCCACCAAATCAATTAGAGGGTATATTGTGCAACAACATATAGTAGTTTAATATATAGCAGTATTGACAGAATATTAAAGTAAAGAATTCTAAATTACCCAATTCCTTAAAGGGGGTGCATCTAATTGGGTTAACATTTATGCATCAATTTATTATTCAGTTATCCATTAGCAGATGCTTAAGCAGCTTTTTTAACACTTTATATTGATAAAATTTCTTCCTGAATTTGTAATATCAAAATGCAGGATAACCATTTTAGTGCGCAACTACAATATAAGAAATAAAGATGAGTAATAAGCACAAAATTCATGCAATATATAAACCTATTTCAAGTTACTATTGATATCTATGTGCAACGTTCAATTTAATGATGATGCTTTTAAAAAAAATAGCTATGACATTTAAGCAATAGCCTAAATAACATAATTTTGACATAAAAAGGTGATGATATTAGACAGAATGTTAACATTATCATTTGCTAGCTTCGACATCGTGCAACCAGTGCTTAAAGCCATCAGACGTGAATGTTCTCCTAGAGATATACAAATTATCCTTTGACATGTAAAAAGTGTTGAAACCAAATTTGTTACTCAAAAATAAAGAGGAACTGCATAATAAATATGTTGAAAGTTGATACATGGGAACTTCCTTACTATTTGTTCCTTTAGTTCTAATTGAACCAGGAATTAGGATACTCCAATCACTCATACTATTTCAGCTAATTATGTTCATCTATGCGGAGTGTTATTGCGACTATGCAATAATTGCACTGTCTCAGATGATGTCTTTTAATTCAGCTCTATTTGCTCATAGTTGCATTAAAAGGGCTTTTTTGACAATTGGGATCAGTCTATATAATTCCCGCAGCCTAAATTTTTATGATTCCCAGAGAGAATTAGTAATAAAAAAGGAACGGAAGAAACTAATAGATGGTGAAAACATAGAATTATTCTTCCTTCATATTATCATCAATTTGTCTGATGAAAATGCAAACTGAAAGTATGAGTGCAAGTCCATTTAATGAAAGTAGAAACAAGTGAGAAAGGTAGGAGTGGTTGAATTATCTATCACCGAAATAACACCACCAGCAACAGTTAGAGAAAAGCTTTGATTTAATGCATGATCAACTTTAGACAATGTGGGTTGCTCTGATGGTAAGCACCCTCCACTTCCAATCAAGAGGTTGTGAGTTCGAGTCACCCCAAGAGCAAGGTGGGGAGTTCTGGGAGGGAAGGATGCCAACCTCTCTATCTCAGGGTAGGGGTAAGGTCTGCGTACCCAGGGTAGGGGTAAGGTCTGCGTACACACTACTCTCCCCAGACCCCACTAGTGAGATTATACTGGGTCGTTGTTGTTGATCAACAATTTACTCTATGGGATCATTTCCAAAAAATAGTATGATTTTTATTAATAGGTGTTTTGAAATGCATTTTGATCTACTTGAGTTTCTTCCTGAATTAGAGAACTTATAATCTGCATTTGTACTGCATTTGGTATTCGTTTTCTCTATTTTCTATTTCTTAGGCAGAAACGAAAAGTTAAAAAGAGAGCTTTGAATAAACCATGACACCAAAAATAGAAAGGGAAACCATATCAAAGCAACAAAAGGCTTTTTCAGCCTAAACTAACATTTTAATTTTTCCTTCCCTCTTGAGCAGAACAACCAAGGAAATATTATACAAAGCAACAACATGCAATTCGGTATTTGAAAGAACAAATTAAGTATTTTCTTTTTTATGAAATCTCCTCAACTATACACAAATTAAGTATACATATTATATATGAATTTTACATATATTACAACTATATAATTACATATATTTTATAATTTTTGAACTATTTCGGTGAATCGACAATACTGTTTTATTTTAAAGGTGCCTTCCTCTTACCAGTAACAACTGAAGCAACATTCTTCCTGGCGCACATCAGCCTTCTTCGACATATGACATCAAGGGGGTAAGCAACAGTCTGGCTAATGGGTCCAGCAACATCACCACATCCAACCTTTGTTGTAACACTCAATTTAGTGTCTACACGTTGAATACAACTACTTCTTTAATGTGATAACTTTTTTGCATCATCACTATTACACTTAATTCATTCTTATTTAATTTTGTATACACTATTTTGACAGTGTACCATTTAAATGTTTGTTGCATCATCAATTACCTTTTTACTTAATTTTCTTATTCTACCTATTAAAATACGCTCTTTAGTGCATAACGCATAATACACGTGCAACGCACGTATACTAAATCTAGTAATAATAATAAGGAGGAGGATGAGGAGAAGTAGATATAATGCTCTAAACCAGATCCATGCCCTCCTACAAAAGAGAGAGAAATCACTCAACCAATTACTAACCTTCTACCTTAATCCTCGAACTCCGTGGTCTTCTATCTAGAGTCATGTCTTCGGTCAACTATAGATAATATGCCATGTCCTGTTTAATCACCTATCCGCAATTATTCTCTGGTCTACCTTTACCTCTCTTTAGACCTATCACTACTAGCCTCTCACACCTTCTCATGGGGAGGGGAGGAGAGGAGGAGGGGAGGGGGCATCTGTGCTCCTCCTCTTCACGTGCCCGGATCACCTCAATCTCGCTTCCCTCATCTTTCCACCACATAGGCTATTTTCATCTTACCCCACACATCTTCGTTTATAATCTTATCTTTCCGAGTATGCGCACACATCACTCTAAGAATCCTCATTTTCGCTATTTTTGTTTTCTGAATGTGTGAATTCTTGACTGACCAACATTCTGCTCCATACAATATAGTTAGTCTAACAACCACTCTATTAGAACCTTTAAATCTCGGTGACACCTTCTTATCACATAGGACATCAGATGCTAGCCTCTATTTTATCCCTCAAATTCCAAATATGACGTGACATAATCAACAATCTCCTAATTTTTTGGGTTTATTGACCCCAAATACTTAAAGCTTCCTTTTTTTGGGGATAACTAGTGTATCAATCCTGACTTTCATATCCACCTCATGCAGTGCATCACTGAAGTCCAAATATTGTCCTGCTCAATCTGAAACCTTTAGACTTTAGGGCGTGTCTCCAAACCTCTAGTCTAGTTACTCTCCCCCCTCCTGTGTCTCATCCCACCAATACTATGTTATTTGTAAATTACATACATATTACCT
This sequence comes from Nicotiana tomentosiformis, assembly GCF_000390325.3. Lineage (NCBI taxonomy): Eukaryota > Viridiplantae > Streptophyta > Magnoliopsida > Solanales > Solanaceae > Nicotiana > Nicotiana tomentosiformis. The sequence goes on along the minus strand of NC_090820.1, from coordinate 102,048,352 downwards.
CCCCTTTAATATGCCTTGTCAATTCATACATCACTACGACAAATAAAAACAAGCTAAGAGTTAATCCTTGGTTTAACCCTATCATGATTGCGAAGTAATCCGAGTCTCCTCTCACTATTCTTACTCGAGTCTTGGCTCCACGTACATATACTTAATGAGTTTGATATATGCCATATGCACACCCAAGCATCTAATGTAATAAAATAAATTATTATAATCACAATTTTTTTTTACATTGTTTTAATTCATTCATGTTTTGTATTGTTCACTAGGAAATCCCAATCTTGAGTCTCACGAGAGAATTTTCATAAAATAAAAAGAATCATATTTACCTAAATAGTTCTTCTATAATTTAAGCACACATAAAACATATTTACTTATATTCTTAGAGAAACTAGAAATTTCCCTACTCAGTTTCCCCCGGTTAATTTATTCAACTTCATTTCCGCCGGGAGGCGGCTAAAATCGGAACCCAAAAAGGAAATTCCGGCGACTGATCCGGTAATTTTAATGGGTAGTTCTGAATACTGATGTCACTGTTCTGGATTGTGATTCGTCAATTAGCTGAAATCGAAGCCATGGTATTGTTCTTTCAGTTTTCCTCTCAATTACGTCTTTTGTTTTTTGGACTTAATTTTTTCACTGCGCCAATTATACAAATTTAGCAATACATAGTTTACTCTGGACTAATTTAATTTGAGGCATAGTTGATTGATTGGTTCGTACATAATAGGGCTGTAGGTTTAAGATAAAGGACACGGATCTGAAATCACGTTAATGCCTTTTTCAGGGTGTTATGATTTGTAGATTTTCATGTTTAAGTTATACTTAGATATTATTATATGCATATAAAAGATTCTGGAGTATGTAGAAAATGGATTTAAGTTTTATACACTGAAAGCTTTACACTATCAATGTAATTTAACTTGAGATAGCAGGTCGCTTACCATATTTAGTGGGTTCTTAGTTAACATCTTACCATATAGAGTTACTAATGACCTGATTGCATAAATCTTTTTTATATCGACGGTCCACATAACTTAAACCCACAGAAAATTCATGATACTAATACTGCAACCAAGGGCGGACCCACGTGTATCAAAGAGGGTTCAAATGAATCCGCTTCGTCGAAAAATATACTACGTATACATGTAATTATCATATGAAATAGAAACAATACCTTTATTTTAATAATAATGAATCCACTTGACATAGCACACCTTTGTGGCGTAGTGGTCAAGTGGGTTCAAATGCTCTAGATGGTTCAGCGTTCGAGTCTACATAACAACACTCAGTCTTTAGTTTTTGATGGTTATTAGGTATGTTTGTATGGCTGCACTACCCTTTAAGTTCACTTTAGAGCCCTAACACTTCATTTCTCTTCTGTAACGTGAAACGTGCAAGTCAATTTAAAAAACTTGCTCAACTGCCAAAGCTAAAAACATCAACTTTAAATTGATGACTTTCTTTTGTTGTCACGAATAAAAAAAGAAAAAATATAGTCGAGCAAATCTCAATTGTTATATTGGTGTCGTGTTTAATGAATCCGCTTGTGCAAAATCCTGGGATCGCCACGGACTGCAACACAACAAATAATGTTATTGTTGCACCTCACTCCTAAGATAGTTAGGTCAGCTATATGAATCATCATTATCTATGTCACTCCATTTAGACCCATCTCAATCTAATGTTCTATTATTTAGGTTCTCTAATACTAGAAGTTCTTTATATATATATATATATATATATATATATTTTACTGGCATGTAACTTCTAACGAGATTACTGGACGACCTAAGTTTTTGCACGGTGTCTCCTTCTACTTCTCCCGACGTGAAAGAAAAGAACATGGGAAGCATTTTATTCTTTTCTATCACTCTTTGTTTATTTCTAGCCTTCCCGAACTCCTAGAAGTAAAGTTTATGACATGACTAAACCTTAATCCTTACTGGTTAGTATCACCAATATATATCTTTCTCTTCCATTATACTCTTTTCACTATGTGTGCACGGATTCTTTAAGAAATTATAAGTCTTCAAGATAACTTCTTTCATGTGATTTTGTTTTACTTTGTTCTCTTTTAACCCCTTCAATCACCATAATTTCACACTTTGGATCGATGCATCTGGAGCTCAATGTGGAACACGAGGAATCATCTCAAGCGACCTTGTTATCATTGTATCCTCCATGTATGCTACTTGTACTTTCTAGGGCGTGATCATTTTTCTATGACAACTCAGCCATTCTAACATCCGCGTTTATGTGACACTCATCTTATCGATATTTTGGATCTTAGACTCCCTTACAATAATGTTGGTCTAAAATCGTTCTATAGAACTTTCTTTTTTACTTTGATGGTTACCTCCAGGGCTTAACATTTCTGTGACACTTCTCCATTTTTACTAACTTATCTTAGTTTTATGTATTACATTGTCATTTATCATACAATTCTTCTGGATATCAAGCCTTGATATCCTAAAAGGTTTTAAGACTACGATGCTTAGTCAGCAATGTTGCCTAAAACGACCCGTGAGATTTCGAATGTACTTGATGTTATTTGATATAGTAGTGATAATTCCAATTAAGTTGATTTCTGGTCCAATTATGTATATGAGTCAGATACTTACTGCTGAATGGCTTTCCAAAAGATGCATATGGATTTACTTGTAATTGTTTTTTCATTTTTTGTTCATATAAAATTTTGCTGCCACCAAACTTACAGGTTTAGATGGTGCAGTGACACATTTATTTTATTTTGAATTTTTTCCTTTCCCTCCTTTGCAGGCAACATCAAAGAAAGTAATCACAAGAGAAGAGTGGGAGAAAAGGCTCAGTGATGTAAAAATTAGAAAAGAAGATATGAATAGATTAGTGATGAACTTTTTAGTCACAGAGGGTTATGTAGAAGCAGCAGAAAAGTTCAGAATGGAATCTGGAACAGATCGTATCCTTCTATCATCTTTTGGTTGCTCATTTTATGTTATTGTATGAACTTGTGCCGTTGCATATGTACATCTAAGATTGTGCTTCTCCTTATGAATGAATAGCTGATATAGATCTTGCTACTATCACTGATCGGATGGCAGTTAAAAAGGCAGTACAGGCTGGTAATGTAGAGGATGCAATTGAGAAGGTTAATGATTTGAATCCCGAGGTATGTATGCTCTTTTTTCCCGTTTTGAATGCGTTTTGTCCTTATTATTCAGAACCAAATTCATCTTCATCTTTTGATCATATTTGGGTGGAGCAAGTTTCTCTAAGTTGACGCCAAAGACATTTCATAATGGTGAAGTCATGTTAGGTAATAACAGTCACAATAGAAATTGTGTTTTGAATGAGCTAGGTGTACCCTCCACTTTAATGAATTTACTCTTAGTTTTAGGTTCCCTGAAACACTTAGTTTAGTGTTGTAATTACCTTATTATTTTGCTACCCCGTTGATAAGTCATGAATTTGTATTCGTTTTAGGTTTTCCCAGCTTACACGCACCTCGACTATTCCACCGGGAACCTGCTACCTCCCATCAACATAGGTACCGGGTAATTATGCCCACCAAGGCTTAGGTAAATGAGAAGAAATCACTATGCCCTTCGTTTGCAATTTATGTGACACATTTTCTTTATTAGTCCGTTTAAAAAAGAATGACATATTTATATATTTGGGAATAATTTAACTTTAAAATTTTCATTCCCTTAATGAGAAGCTTTTATAGCCACACAAATGTTATAGACACAAGGCTTCACTCTTTATACTTTGAAGACCACAAATTTGAAAAGTTTCTCTTTTTTTCTTAAACTACGAGCCAAGTCAAGGTGTGTCATATAAATTGAAACGAAGGGAATACTTTTTTTTTGCCTCCATTGAGATTTGAACCTGTGATTTTGTTTACCCGAAAAACGGATAAAGTTGAATTTATACGTAGTTCTAAGGATACGTGGTATAACTCGGCACAAATCGGAAAGTAGGTAGAAATATATTGAATATTGACTTATAAAGAATGAAATACAAATCAAGTTGAGTGAAAAATATTTTATGAACAAGCAAGATGAATCAATGTACTAAGCCCAAAAAAGGATAATCTCTATATGAATATCGGTATGTTTTTCTCTGTGAATAATATGAGAGTGTAAGAATGCCTTCAATGTTGGATCCCTTACAGAAATAGTAGCTATCCTCTTATAGTGGAGGAATCCTATTTTAGATATAATTAAAAATACATAGTGGGGATCCCATGATAGATTAGCTTTTTCCTAATTTCCGCTGAGATTCTCTCCCTTAGTGCGGCTGTAACGGCTCTTGTCTCTTGGCTCGATCTTGGTCGGATTCGGTATTGGTCGATTTCCAGATTTAGAGCTCGATATTAACTCGAGCTCGATATTGACTCGAGCTCAATATTGGCTCGGGGCTTGGTATCGAATCGGGCTCGATATTGGTCGGTCTCTGGCTCTTAAGCTCGACGACACCGCTTCACTTCATAGTTCGATTTGGACTCGGGCTCGGTAATGACTTCGAGCTTGGTATTTGATCGGTCCCAGAAATTTGAGCTCGGTAACCTGGCTTCGGATCTCATACCTGATATTACGAAGATAACCTTCGGTCTATTATGTTCCAATCTTGACTAATCATACGAAAGTCGAAACCGGTTTTGACCGTATACAGATAGCCCCCTCGTTTCTCGGGAAGAATGTGGCGAGAAACGACATAATTTTCCAACGGCATGGCTCGATTCAAACTGACATTTGTATCGAGCCCGACCACGACGTACATGATAGATGTCCCGTCGGTTCAGTTTACCAAGGCATTAAATGCGTGTCAGACGATGGTCGGCCATTGTTGACATTGAACCGTCATTGCCAACCCTATAAATAGCCTCTCTTTTTACCACTTTTTACCTTTACATCTCCAAATATTCTAAGTTCCCTTTCGTATCTTCTGAGTTCTTCATCAGTAAATTTGTGATTTTCACTGCAAAATCCCTCTTCAGAACACCAAATCTTGTCATCTTCCTCTATCTTCAAATCCCAATGGCGAAAACGTCAAAAACCGTTCCTTAGAAAGAAAAAGCTTCCTCTTCGCGGCTCGTTGGCGACAAAACACCGGTGGAGCCACGACCTGAGGAGTGTGTTCCCGGGGGGTGTGTTCTTACCTTCGATTTTAAGATCGACAAAGCTTCGCCGGTTCCTGGTCGATGCGAGCCAGTATCGAGGTATATGTGCTCGATAACCGAGGGCCATTTTGAACAGTTAAGGAAAGATTGCAACTGGGAGGACAAAGAAGTAATTTATCCAAGTACCTCTGCATTCGATCTTCTCGGACTTCAAAAGTCCCGTTGACTTGATTTACCACGAGGAGGGAATCACATTTAGCCTCAACCTCGGCTCCCAAACTTCTGGCTAGTTCGAGACCTGCAATCACGGCCTCATACTCGGCCTCATTGTTAGTCAATTTTGTAGTTTTAATAGACTGTCTAACTACATTACCTGCGGGCGATTTTAGTACGATGCCCAGTCCGAACCCCTTTGCGTTCGAGGCACCGTCCGTAAAGAGGGTCCAGACTCCCGAAGAGATACCCGATTTTATCAGTAATACTTTTTCAATCTCGGGTAAGAAGGCCGGCGTAAAGTCAGCCACGAAGTCCGCTAAGATTTGAGATTTGATGGCAGTTCAAGGTCGATACTCGATGTCGTACCTGCCAATCTTTATGGCCCATTTGCTTTTCGGGATTGAGCTTCATATTGTACTCCCTTAGTATGTCGAAAGTTTCCTGCAAATGCTTTAAATGGTCCTCTGCTCACAGGGATTTAACTAATATGTCATCAATATAAACTTCCATTGATTTTTTTATTTGCTTTTCGAACATTCTGTTTACTAGGCGTTGATAAGTTGCACCAGCATTTTTTAGGCCAAATGGCATTACATTATAACAGTAGGTCACGTACTTAGTGATAAATGAGGTCTTTTCCTGATCCTCCGGGTTCATCTGTATTTGGTTGTATCCGGAATAGGCATCGAGAAAACTGAGAGTCTCGTGGCCGGCCATGGCATCGATCATACGATCGATATTAGGCAAAGGAAAAGAGTTCTTAGGGCATGCTTTATTCAGGTCTTTATAATCTATACACATTCTAAGTTTGTTCCCCTTTTTAGGGAATACCACCACATTTGCTAGCCATGCAGGGTACTTTACTTCCCGAATGGACTCTTCTATTTTAAGGAGTTTGGTTACCTCGTCTTTGATGAAGGCGTGTTTGACCTCGGACTGGGGCCTTCTTTTTTGTTTTACCGGGTGGAATTTTGGGTCTAAGCTTAGCTTATGAGTGGTGATTCCCGGTGGGATCCCTGTCATGTCAAGATGGGACCAAGCGAAACAGTCTATGTTAGCTATAAGAAATTGAATAAGCTTTCTCCTGAGCTCGGGATCTAACCCCGTGTCCAGGTATGCCTTTCGTTCGGGCAAATATTCGACTAGTATGACTTGCTCCAGTTCTTCGATTGTTGATTGGGTGACGTCGGAATCATCGGGAACCACGAAAGATCGAGGGATCCTATGTTCATCATCTTCGTCAGTCTTATGATTCTCTAATTGGGTCGAAGCTGACGTTTGTAATTGCTATTTGGTATTTCGTTCCTCCTTCGAATCCGATCCTTTTGTTGATAATAGTGATGATATCGGAATCACTTCATCGACGGCAAACATTTCTTTTGCGGCCGGTTGCTCCCCGTAAACCGTTTTGATTCCCTTCGATGTTGGGAACTTCAAAACCTGGTGGAGGGTCGAGGGTATAACCCCCATATTGTGGATCCACGACCTTCCGAACAGGGCGTTATATCTCATATCGCCTTCGATCACGTGGAACTTTGTTTCTTGGATGGTTCCGGCCACGTTAACTGGCAAGATTATTTCGCCCTTAGTAGTTTCACATGCTATATTGAATCCGTTTAGTACCAAGGTTGCGGGCACGACCTGGTCTTGTAGACCGTGTTGCTGTACGACCCTTGATCGCATGATGTTGGCCGAACTACCTAGATCAATTAACACACGTTTAACTTGAGTTTTATTCATAAGTACAAATATTACCAGTGCATCGTTATGTGGTTGCATGATTCCTTCTGCGTCTTCGTTATTAAAGGACAAGGTTCCTTCAAGGGTGTAATCCTGAGTCCGGGATCGCTTTTCTCTTACAACCGACATCTTAGTGCATTTAAGCACTGGCCCCTGGGGGTATCGATCCCACCAATGATCATGTTGATGATGTGTTGTGGCTCTTCTTGTTCGTTTTGTCTATTGAAATTCCTGTTTTTGAAATGATTTTTGGCCCTGTCACTTAAAAATTCTCGAATGTGCCTTTTGTTGAATAACCGAGCTACCTCCTCTCTTAGTTGCCTGCAATCTTCCGTTCTGTGGCCATGAGTGCCATGATATTCGCACATTTGATTGGGATTCCTCTCGGCAGGATCGGTCTGCATAGATCGAGGCCATTTAGTATTTTTGATGCGTCCGATAGCCGATACTATAGCGGATGCATCGATGCTGAAGTTATACTCCGATAACCGAGGTGCTTCCTTAGGTCCAGTATGCCTGTCGAACCCATTCCTGTTCATCAGCCCCCGAGGCCCTTGGCCTCGATCATTTCTCTTTTCGCCTCGTACGGGGTTGCGTGAAGGTTCGCTACCCCTACGATATCCGTTATACGACCGGTATCGATCCTTGTTTGACCTTGGTTCTTGGTCGATATCCCTTTTAATATCGAACCCAGAACCCGATTGGTCGTCTTCGACTCTTATTTTGGATTGATACCGATTGTACACATCGACCCAAATAATAGCTGGGTACTCGATCAGGTTATGCTTCAGCCGCCGTGAAGCCATCGAGTTTCGTTCGTTTAGACCTTGAGTGAAAGCTTGAACAGCCCAATCGTCTGTGACTGATGGTAGATCCATTCGCTCCATTTGGAAACGAGATACGAATTCTCTTAACATCTCGTTATCCTTTTGTCTTACCTTGAATAGGTCCGACTTCCTGGTCTCGACCTTTATGGCCCCAGCATGTGCTTTTACGAAAGAATCTGCAAGCATAGAAAAAGAATCAATAGAGTTGGACGGTAAATTATGATACCATATCATTTCTCCCTTTGACTGGGTTTCACCGAATTTTTTCAATAATACAGATTCGATCTCATCATCCTCTAGATCGTTCCCTTTGATGGCACATATGTAAGAGGTGACATGTTCGTTGGGGTCGGTCGTTCCATTATATTTAGGAATCTCGGGCATGCGAAACTTCTTTGGGATCGGTTTAGGAGCCGCGCTCGGGGGGAAAGGCTTTTGTATGAATTTTTTGGAATCTAAGCCCTTCAATATCGGTGGTGCCCCCGGGATTTGATCAACCCTGGAGTTATATGTTTTCACTTTTTTGTCGTTTGCCTCGATCCTCCTTTCTCCTAACTCTATTCGTTTTGTCAGTTCTTCGAGCATCTTAACAATTTCGGGATTAGTCCCCGATTCTTGCTCATTTGACCTTACTATAGCTGGCCCCGTTTTGTGGGTGACTTCTTGGGGTGGACTGGGCTCGAGTCTGGTCGGTGCCTGGGTTTGGCTCTGCAACTGGGCTATTGCTGCTTGTTGAGCTTGCAACATCTCGAAGATCATACGCAAACTGATTTCGTTTTCCTCAGCGTTTTGGGTATTTCGAGTTGCATACCGAGTTCCACCATGAATTCTATTTTCAGGGTCGGAACGTTGGTTCGCCTCCATGGCCGCATGTGAATTGACGTCTATTGGCTCTTTGACCCGAGCTCCAACGGGATCGACGAGTGGCCTTCCACCCTCGGGGGTTAAGTTGTTGTTCTCATCTTGAAGGCCAACTTTGTTGTCGATAGGTAGGGCCATTAATTGAGAATTCGTCGTTTTCAACCTGAAATTAAAGATACTTCCAAGAGCAAGTGTAAAATGGTGTGTTTTGTAGAGATTCGTACCAAACAATCACTGTTATCCTTAGCCTCACGGTGGGCGCCAAACTGTTTACCCGAAAAACGGATAGAGTTGAATTTATACGTAGTTCTAAGGATACGTGGTATAACTCGACACAAATCGGAAAGTAGGTAGAAATATATTGAATATTGACTTATAAAGAATGAAATACAAACCAAGTTGAGTAGAAAATATTTTATGAACAAGCAAGATAAATCAATGTACTAAGCCCAAAAAAGTATAATCTCTATATGAATATCGGTATGTTTTTCTCTGTGAATAATATGAGAGTGTAAGAATGCCTTCAATGTTGGATCCCTTACAGAAATAGTAGCTATCCCTCTTATAGTGGAGGAATCCTATTTTAGATATAATTAAAAATACATAGTGGGGATCCCATGATAGATTAGCTTTTCCCTAATTTCCGCTGAGATTCTCTCCCTTAGTGCGGCTGTAACGATTCTTGTCTCTTGGCTCGATCTTGGTCGGATTCGGTATTGGTCGATTTTCAGATTTAGAGCTCGATATTAACTCGAGCTCGATATTGGTTCGGTATCGAATCGGGCTCGATATTGATTGGTTTTTGGCTCTTAAGCTCGACGACACCGCTTCACTTCATAGTTCGATTTGGATTCAGGCTCGGTAATGACTTCGAGCTCGTTATTTGATCGGTCCCATAAATTTGAGCTCGGTAACCTGGCTTCGGATCTCATACCCGATATTATGAAGATGATCTTCGGTCCATTATGTTCCAATCTTGACTAATCATACGAAGGTCGAAACCGATCTTAACCGTATACAGACTCCATGTGTTTTCTCCCACTTCAATGACTAGTGGGCGACAACCTTGGTGCAATTTATATTTTTTCTTTTAATTCCATAAAGTAGATAATATAGAATGAGTACTACACTACACATTTTGATAAGGTAAATTGTATTAATCAAAAGGGGGAGAACTCCCGTGTACACAAAGTATACCAAAGACGTAGAGAATTTACATCAAAACATGATTCTCTACAAAGGACGCCCAATCTTCTATACAAGTAGGGGCTAAGTGAGTGCACCAAAAAGCGATCAAAGATAAAAGACTATTCTTAAGATGTGAAAAAGGAGACTCAATCTCCTCAAAAGCTCTCCTATTTTTCTCCCCCCATACTACCCACATGAGAGCTAACGGAGCGAATTTCCATGCCTTTTGCTTTCTTCTTCTACGAAAACTGCCCCAGCTATATAACATTTCCTTTACAGTGCTTGGCATCACCCATTGAACACCAAAGAGATTCAGGATTGCCCTCCACAAAGCTGAGGACACAGGGCAATGCAACATAAGGTGATCAACTTCTTCTCCCGAGCTTTTACACATGTAGCACCAACTAACAAGTGTAATTCCCCTTTTTCGGAGATTTTCAGCAGTCAAGATCACTCCACTTGCCGCTAGCCATGCAAAAAAGCACACCTTCGTGGGCGCCCTAGGAATCCAGATCGAGGAGTATGGAAAAGTGGTCTCCTCTCTCACCAACATACTCTGGTAAAAAGACTTTACGGTGAACAAACCATCGCCACGCAAGCCCCATCTCCAAGAGTCGCAGGATGGCTGGAGCATGTCTTGCCCGTATAGCAGTGCCAACAAAACTTGAAGCTCCGCAATCTCCCAATCTTGCATGTTCCTCCTGAATGAGAGGTCCCATACTACCCTCCCTTCCTGCTCCTTGCGAATCTGTTGGACCATCAGTTCCTTCTGGTTTGAAACTCTGAAGACGTGGGGGAAGGAGACCCTCAAAGAATCCTCTCCACACCACCTATGATTCCAAAAGCTGATTCTCCTTCCATCTCCCACCCTGTAAGTGATGTTGCCACTGAATGCTTCCCAATTCTTCATGATACTCCTCCACATGCCACACCCGAAAGGTGTTGTGATCGCCTTGGTCCTCCACCCCCCTCCCGTTGAATCATACTTTTCTACTATGACCTCCCTCCATAGAGCATGCTCTTCTACCTCGAATCTCCACAGCCACTTTCCCATTAAAGCTCTGTTAAATACCCTAAGGTCTTTCACTTCAAGTCCACCCCACTTCTTTGGGGAAGTGACTGTTTGCCAATTCACTAGATGAAACTTTCTAGTTCCATCCGCCGCATCCCATAGAAAGTTCCTTTGAAGTCTTTCCAGTTTTTCTGTGATGCTCACCGGTGCTTGCAGCAGGGATAAGTAATAGAAATTTCTAAATGCTTCCATGAAAATAGTGGTGAAAAACTGGGCTAGCTTATTTGCTATCAGGGTCAGAGTACGTAAATACTTGGCTTGGAGGGGCTATTGTGCCCACCTGCCTTTTCTTTTAAGTTTTAATATATCACTTATATATCTATATGTCCATCTCGGACAAGGTGCTTTTCCTGCACATTCGTGAAATTTGCATCAGCATCCAAAAGATATGAGCGTGGCTATATGTATAACACTTCTTTAATATGGTTAAAAAATATTAAGGAAATTTGAAGATTTTATCCTCTATTTGGTATCTTGTTAGTTTGATTAGAGCAAACTTATACTTGTCGTCTTCAATTTATCCCACATAAGAAGAATGACATTGAGGTAAGACTAAATGAGATTGCGATTTTTAAATGCAAACATCAGATATCATAATTGATTGTATATGTTACACGGTTACACCTCAGTGAATTCTGATTTTTCCTTTTCAAAAGAAAAAAAGAAGCCAGATATCCAGTGAAATGCAACATATAGAATCAAATATGATGACTGAAATTGGGCCGTGCTATGCGTAGTGTATTTGATAGGAAGATACCTACCAGAGTGAAAGACAAATTTCATAAAATGGTCATGAGATTAAAAGTATTATATGGGAGGAGACACAACATATTCGCAGGACGAGTGTCGCAAGAATACAGTTTTTAAGATGGATATATGGTCATCCAAGATTAGACAAGATTAAAAATGATTATATTAGATAGAAGGTGCAAGTAGTACATATAGAGAAAATAATAGGAGAAGGTGCCTGAGATTGATTGTTCATGTCCCACGTAAACTTCCAAATGCACTAGTCTGTACTCTGTAGGTGTAACACAATGATTGGAAGTGTTAAAATAGTATGCAATAGACATAAAATCACATGCAGGGATGTTGTCACGGAACACTTCCTTTTTTTTGATGAAGAATCTTGGAACACTTAATATCTTTCTAATCCAAGCAGATTTCATTTGAGTATAAGTTCTACGCACACTTCATTTAAAAAGGCAATTGAACGTAATTTTCCATACAAACATTAATTGGAAATCTTTTTAAAAAGGAAGCAATCTTCTATAAAAGGTCAAAATACACTCATAGTGTAAAATTTTGCTTACACTTTCGGTGCATTCATATAACTTAGATATGACAAAGGATAATATAGGCGATGCAAACTAATTGTGATTAAAGAGAAGGCACACTTGCATTAGGTTATGTTTATTGTTAATCAGGAGTCTTTTTACTTTTTAGTTTGGTTATTGTATGGCATGTTAAGGATATGTATGAGATTTAAAGAATAATTAGTTCTTCTCCTAAAAGACAAATTAGAAAGAAGTGGAGTGGAACGGCTCTAGATAGAGCATAATAATATATAGGATTTATATAGACGATCCGAACTAGTTTGAGATTGAATGTTGTAGTAACTTTTTACCTTCTCTTTTCTATTGTTCTAGTTTTGTGGGATTAAAGGAGGATTTTGTGGATAGAAATGAAAAAGGAACAAAAAGTTGAGGACGAAAGGTCCTTCTATGAACAGAACAAAAGTTTTGTTTGCAATTGGAGTAATTTTTGGACAGAAATAATATTTGTTTCCCGTGAATTTGAACAAAAAATGCCCTCTATTTGGTGTAAAATGTAGTACTCTGAATTTCTTTTTCTGCAGACAACATATATAAGCGTCTACTTGATGTTTCTTATCGTGTTCTGTGCTTTTATCTGGAAGGTAACTAGAGTCTTGAAGAAGTAATGGAATTTTGTATATTGAAAATTGAACCGAACTCTGTATCCTAATTTTTCAAGGAAATAGTGCATAAAAATGAAGTGCTTCCTCTCGATCATAGCCATTCTATCTGTGAACTGTCTGGGTAACAGAGATCCTTTCTATCCAAAGCCTCGACTTCCTCCTTTGATCTGAACTTAGATGAGATGCTCGCTATGTGAAACTTTCAACTTTCCTTCTCTAGTAAGAATTTCAACGAGACCAAGAGGGACCATGAGTTTACTTTCTACATGGGCATGTGTTTTCTAATTTGTATTATTATGCATCGTAAAAGACCCCAGATTGAAGAGAATTCATTGCTTCCATATAGCCATTATCACTTATAAATCAGATCAGGGATGTGATAAACCTAAGCTTACGCTAGGAAAAAAATTATGGTAGGTGCTTCTCTCTTTTATCTTTTCTTTGTTTTATTGTTATGTGCTGCCCTTGGCGTAACTGGTAAAGTTGCTGTCATGTGACCAGGAGGTCACGGGTTCAAGCCGTGAAAACAGCCTCTTGCAGAAATGCAGGGTAAGGCTGCGTGCTATAGACCCTTGTGGTCCGGCCCTTCCCCGGACCCCGCGCATAGCGGGAGCTTGCACTAAGCTCCAGGCTGCCCTTTTTTTATTGTTATGTGCTGCAAGTGCATATTTGTAGCATGTGTGCTTTGCCTTTGCGTTTCTTGTAACTTTCTCTTGTATCATCTAAAGAACTTACTAATTAAGAGATTCTTCAGACTCGGGAGTAAATTTTGCAAAATGAACGCCCACTTATTGTGAATTGCAACTTAGGTTGATATAATACACTTAATAATTTTGATTGATTATAACATAGTTTTACCTTCTTGGATGCAGATCCTGGATACAAACCCCCAGCTCTTTTTCCACCTCCAGCAACAAAGGCTGATAGAGTTGATAAGGAATGGGAAGCTTGAGGAGGCTTTGGAGTTCGCTCAAGAGGAGCTCGCTCCGAGAGGAGAGGAAAATGTAACTATTAATTTATAGATCTCTCCTCTTGATTTCCCTAAAATTGTGCTTTTTAGCCAATGTCAGAGTTGCTCCTTTAGTAACATGTAGGCCACGAGTTTGAGGCTTGAACACCCTTTGCAGAAATGTAAGGGGAAGGCTGCGATTGGCGTATGTCCTCTGTTCCCACTCATTCACTAGCTAGGGAGCATTTCATGCATGGGGATGCCTAAAAAAAGGCAATACAAGCCTGATCTAGATGACTGTTTAATCTTGTAAATTACATATATTTGGAAATGTAAGTAGGAATTTAGTATTTGAAAGGATTATTGAATTTTTAAGTGATCTTCCCTGTCTCCATGCCTAAGCCGCTGACGCCAGGGGTCCTTGCTCTTGGTTGGCTTCCCTAGGAGAGGTTGGGGAGGCTACCGAGCATTATGGGACGCGAGGCAAAATCTACTTTTGTCATCTGATGACTCGGCTTGAGATTAACACCAACTTTCACTCTCAGAGAAAAGCTTTGGATGGCGTAATCCTATATGTAACCCGACCACTTTATTACATGATTGATTTAATTGCTTTTCTGCAGCAAAGTTTCTTAGAAGAATTGGAGAAAACTGTTGCATTATTGGCCTTTGAAGATGTATCCAACTGCCCCGTCGGAGAGCTTCTAGATGTATCACAGCGGCTAAAGACCGCAAGTGAGGTAAATGCTGCAATCCTCACTAGCCAAAGCCATGAAAAAGGTTAGTCTCCTTTTCATTAACGATCACGTTGCTAGTCATTCTTCTCATCTCTCTGTGAAGATATGAGAAAAATCTTTTGTTCTTTTTATTTTTTGGGACATCGAATCAAAGAAAAGATACTTGTGTGATGCGACCTAATTGAGAATATTTATGTATAAAAGATCCATAAATATTGAAGATGTTAATATGATTTATCTTGATTAAACAGATCCAAAGCTTCCTAGTCTATTGAAGATGTTAATATGGGCACAAAACCAGCTTGGTGAAAAAGCCGTTTATCCGCGCATAAATGATTTATCGACTGCTGCACTGGAAGATCCTGCTCTTTGAAGGATGACTGTATGTTCCTTGATGCATGATTCAAGTTGCCTGTATCAAGATGTTGTTTCTACTTTCAAGAACTATAGCTGCTTATTATGGTTTTCTTAGATTGAAGTATGTGTCTGTTTATACTATGTAAATGAACATAGTTTACTTTCTTATCGTATCAAAGGTTACATAAATTTAGTTTGTACTTTTCATATCATAACATGTCTATGGAATTTGTGGAAAACATACAAAGAAAATAAGCTTTTGAATCTCATGCAAAGCTCCCTAACTAACCAAACATAACTTATGAATCTCATCCATTCATCTCTCAATCTTCAAAATAAAGACACATACATTGGAACCCATTTGAGAAATCAATCAAAACTTTAGGACAAAGGGTGTGTTTGGTACGAAGGAAAATGTTTTCATGGAAAATAAGTGGTATTATCACTTATTTTTCCTTGTTTGGTTGGTGAGTGGAAAACTTTTTCCGAAAAATATTTTAGTGTTTGGTTAGAGAGTAGAAAATATTTTTTTATGTTACTCTCCTCGCCCCCTTGCTCCAAGTCCCCATGTTTCCTTGCTCCCCCCCCCCCCCGACACACACACAATACCCAACCTTTATTTTCTTCAATAATTTAATTATTCTAAAAAGGGCGGGAATGGGGAATAGGGTGAGGAAGGTTGAAAAAGAGTTTTGGAAAACATTTTCCTCCAATTGAAGTAAAATGAGTTCATGAGGAAAATATTTTTCAAAACATTTAAGCCAACCAAATGGACAAAATTGAAAAATATTTTACTTCGTACCAAACACACCCAAATTCTTCAATTTTTTTCTTTTTGGTATATCGAACTGGTTCTTATGAAGTTTCATTTGCTCACTACATATGTTTGAGGATGTATTGAAATCATATGTTATATATGCCCCTAATATAAACAGAACCACCAAGATTTGTATTCCTAGTTGCATGAATGCCATAGGTTTGAATTTCTAAACCCCTACACTATATCATCCTAATTATACCTCACTTGTTGGCAACAATAGGAACCCACCACAATTTTTTTAAATTTAAGGGAATAATATTTTCCATCTGTCTAAGCTTGGAACCCCAATTGTGACCTCCCTTCTCTCCCACCTCACACCACCTGAACTAAAGTCACGATTGCAGGCGTTCGGAGCCGGTGATCTGTTCGGCCTAAGATCCTCTCTTATTTGACAAAGCGCGTCTATCAGGGGTAGGACTTACTGAACAACCACCTTGGTTGGTATTGGTGTGTACTGGTGAGAAATAGCATGCTCGGTAGAATACCAAGATGTGCGTAAGCTGATCCAATACTATCATTATTAAAAAGAAAAGAATGACTGCAGTAATGTATCATAAATTAAAGCTCAAACTATTCAAATAAAATGAGTAACATTGAAGCTGAAATCAACCAAATGAATTGGTAAGACTTCTTAGGTCTCCACCCATAATACATAAACCAATGCAGTAGTACTAGTTTTAGAACAAGTCTGAAGTTTAGTAGCTTGTTGGTGTAATATCCTATCTCTCATTCCCAAATTAAAGCTTCCATCATCAAAGTTAAGAGCATAACTTAAAGGATCATACTGAAATTTAACTTGTCTTTTGCTTTCACCATTGCTTTTCACTGCTTTCTTTACTGCTGCTCTCATTCTACCAAATAAACACTTGCATTGTTTCTTGCTATAGTTGTTTATCCATAAAAAACTTCTCACAAATCCACCCATGATATAATAAAGAAAACCAAGAAACCCCCACTTTGAACCAAGTTTTGGTCTTTTTGTGTTTAGTTCAGGTTTTCACATTTGTATATAGCAATATATATCAAAGAACAAAGAAAAAGGCCAAAAGTGTGTTTGAAAATGGCAATCTTGGATTAAAAAGGGAGTGAGGAAAGCAAGTTTGGTTTATGTGTGATGAATGGGGAGGGCCTTTATATTATAAAAACTTTAAGAATAATCGAATATTTTTTTTTGTTTTCTTTTTGTGGGGTTTGGTTATATTCAATGGAAAGTAAAATGGAAACAGGAAAGAAACACGAAAATGCAAAATTTTTGGGTCTTTTAAAGAAGCTGTGCCCTTACCAGTTGCAGTATCTTCTTAGTGTAACACTTTTTCTTGCATTGGGAGACTCAAATTCCATGATCCATTAAAGAGAAAAGAAGAATTTTGTTGGGGTGGGGGTGGGGTGGGGTGGGTGTGGGTGTGGGGAGGCTGTGGGGAAGAGAGCCCACTACATGGTAGTATCATTATCAAATTAGTTGTAAACTTGTAATGTGACAAAAACCAAGGGTGAATGTGAGCAAAAATTATAAGTACGTGTTTGCATCAAATAAATAAATATATAACATAGATTTTGTATATAAATTTTTATTACATAACCATAGTGAATAGTTATGCGGCAATGTAAACTCAACATATATATATTCAATTGAATCCAGCATTTTAACATGCGAGAAATGATTAAAATTTCAACAAATATTAAAATTTAAATCAATAATGCAAATATAATTAATGTGCGTTTTTTTATTCATTACTTAATAATGGTAAAATATATTGAATTTGTATAAACACTTGATGTGGTAAGTATTTACTCTCTCAATTATTAGTATCGATCATGTATTTACACCAACTCAGTCTAATTTCTCATGGTTAAACTTAAATGTTAAATTAAAATTTACTCAAAGGTCATCAAACGAGTTAAGTGTATATGAAAGATATATTATAGATTTATAGTTTACTATGAACAATATATGTGACTAACTTAGTTTCTAGGGCTTTGATCTTTACTCGTATACTTGCTCTCAAAATAATAGCTAATATATATATATACACACACAAAAAAAAAGATATACAAATATTATACACTTTCTCGACTATCGGATGTAAATAGTTTCGGTCGCGGACTAAAAATGAACTTTATCCTTTACTGTTACATTAATTATATACTATTATATATATATATATATATATATTTATCGGCTATTTTCAGCTTAAACGATTGGAGGAACAACTATTTAGGTTAATCTTTTTTTGAAGAATAAAAAGATGAAGTCAGAAAAGGGGAAGCTAAGGTCCGTGATTTTATTCTTGGAAATTAGCTCTCATTGATCCATCAAATCAAAGAACCCTTTTTTATTGAAACTCCATTTGTCTCCACCAAAAGGCAATCTTACAAATGGTATAAAATTGGTTGGTTTCTATTCCTATCTTTCCTTCTTGTCTGCACACACAAAGCTGTTTTCGTCTTTTTCTACATTTCTCATTCAAAATTCCTTTTTGTCCCTTTTCTTCTTTGGCCCATCTTATCTTGTGGGCCTCTGTGTAAATTAGTCCATTCTTTTGCCTTTGATATTGGCATCACCTGATAATAGTATAGATTTTAAGAGAGCGTCCGAAGACGTTGGTTGTTAGTGGCCCATAGGGATACGAATTTAAGAATTAAATTTTTGTTCGAACTTTGAATTTTTCAAAAATATGAGTTTTAGAAATTTAAATAATTAACCTAAATAACCGTCCATCAAACTGCTTACATAAGCAATAACAACAACAACAACAATAACATATCCAGTATGATCTCACAAGTGAGGTTTGGGAGGGTGTGGGTGTACACAGACCTTGTGTGAGGTAAACATATTGTTTCCGATAGACCCTCAACTCAAAAAACCTAATCGTTTATAATATATATATATATATATATATATATATATATATATATATATCAGCTAGAAAAAATCAAGAGTTAATACCAGAAAACCCCCTTAAACTATCACATTTTTGTCAGTTTTCTATTTAAACTATTCGGTGTCCCCAAAATTCCCCTGAACTATATTGTCCTTCATATTAAAACCTCCTCATTGAATCCGATCGGCTATTTGTGTAGGGATACTTTCAAACGTAGAGCTGTTTTAGCTTAGCTGATTGTAAATAGTTAATAAACTTTAAATATTAAATTTTTTTTAAGGTCTGAAACTGAATTTATAAACAAGCAGTTACATGTTTGGATAAAAGTATTAAAATCGATAGTAAGGAGTTGATTTATTTGCAAAAAAAGTGTTGATAAGTTGATCTTTTGTTAAAATGAAAAAAAAGCTCTTAAATTTTTTATAAAATAAAGTATCTTTGTAAAAAAAAAATGAGGAACAACGAATATGGAATGAAGAGGAGGTTAGTGTTTTTGTTTTGCGAAAAGTATTTTGAGAATTAGAAAAAAATATTAAGGATAAAATTGTATAAATTTTGGTAACTAAAATTGCTTATAAGCTATAAAGCCATTATGACTTTTCTGTTGATTTTGACTTATAATATTTATACTACTTTTCTGATTTTTCTTTTCAAAAAATATTTATTATTATAGGTTACACATGAATATTACTGTAAATGAGTAATAATGCAGTAATACTTTGGCATTGACTAACTTGGAATTCTGAATGAACTTTTGGTGAGTGCTTACTGGCAACTGGCAATTGGATTGCGATTGGTCAGACTCTTTGCCCACTTTGGCATTTTCGCCACTGTAACTTTTTAAAAATACTCAAAACCAACCCACTTTTGAAGAGAGAAGACTTTACAGGTCCAATGAGACAATTTTCAGCCCACTAAGAAAATATTCTCTCAGAATTGGATATATATTTCTTTTTTCCCGTAAAAATAGCATAGACTAGCCAATTTTTGAATTGATAATCATAAAATAATTATCATTTGTAAAGTCGTTAAAAATAATTATTATTTTGTTGAAACACGAAAAGTTCCAATATAATATGCGGGATTATGGAGCTCCTGCGTATATACTTTTCGCATATTATGTTGGAACTCCACCATACAAAAAGTTCTAGCATAGTATGTTAGAAGCTCACATGTTAAAAATTCGAACTCTTGCTTGAATATTTTTGAATTTTAAGGGTGTTTTGTTCAGATTTTATCTTACATGAAAAAATGGCTAAATTTCGATTACTTTTGAAATTGTGGCTATTTTTTAATTACCAGTAGTAAATCTGGTTATTTTTTATTTTTCCTGTTTTTTTCCTATGTTGCATTATTATACTTTTGGATAAATATATATATTTTTAGCCACTTCCAAAATAATAGTCGATAAAATGTATATTATTACACGATGTATCATTTTTACCGGTAGTATTGATACAATTTTTATACTTTCGCATTCCTAGATCATTGTTAATGTACACTAGACCATTTGTTTCCGTTGTCCTATTAACTTATTGTTGCTATTATCTGTTTATAACTTCTTTTTCACTATTTATGAGCCGATGATTTATTGGAAACAGTCTCTCTACCTTCTTAAAGTAGGAATAAGATCAACATATACATTACCTACTCAGACCTCACTTGTGAGATTTCACTGAATTTTTTATTGTTGTTGTTATATATATATATATATATATATATATATATATATATATATATATATATATACATTTTTTTTGGCTAGCAATGTAATTAACTTGGGCAGACCTACCAATTTTATATTTTGCCTTATACTTTTCTCGTGATATCATATTCTTTTAGAGGTTTTCAGAGGAATAGTTACTGTTATATCCTTGAATTGGGATTTGCTATATATTTGGGATTTGTTATGTTTTCTTATGTATTTGGCTAAAACTAAAGCTGATAGAAGGATGTAAAAGTAAGGTAAGGGTTTGAAGATAATAATGAAAGTTAATTTCATGGATGATTATTGAATTTATACTTTATTATATTAAAATTATAAAACTATTTTTTGTCATAAAAAAATTACTCAACGTTAAACCACGAAAGTCATTAAATTATTTTTTGTAAGCAAAAAGTTACTCAAATTTACTTAAGGATCCAGAAATTCAATAAGAGAAAATAAATAAGGCATTTTCTATGTTATATGTGAACAAAACCAAACATAAAGAAGTTAGTTATTAAATATAAAGATTAAATTCAAGTCAAAACTAAATATTGAAATTTATTGCTTGTCATTGTTTCTCAGTGCACGATGTATCAGTTCAGGTGGACAGAATCAAATTATTTTTTGAAGATTAAGAGTCAGAATTATCTTCGATAAGAATTGGGGCCAGATCAACATAGAATAAAAGAAGATCTTTGTTGTAAAATAAAATTAAAAAAATACAGTTCGGTATACAAAATATCTCGCATCTATACAAGGTTCGAGAAAGAGCCACACTCAAAAGGGATGTTCTACACACAGTCAACCCTAATACAAGTATTAGTGGCTAGTTCCACATTTAAAACCTGTAATCTATAAGTTACACGGAGATAACTTACCGTAACTCCCATTCAAGATCTTTATTGTATGTACTTATTTTAAGATAATATATTAAAGAAGATATTAAAGCAATTCTTTCTTGATAATTGCAAATTATAGTAGAATATGTATAAAGCACTGAACTGATGATTGACTCGAGAACATGTTGTGAGATTCCCACATGTAATTTGCATCCTCTAATGCAGCTGCCAGTTTTAGATAGACTGACTAATATATCATATTTAAGAGTATCTCATTTGGATTTGCTACCTTCATCTTTTTGTAGCCTTTTCAGTAATGGCATGCACACCATAGAGATTAGATAACATGCAGGGGGTTTCTGGATAAAAATTTATCCGCGTTTAATATTTACACTAGACTAATAAATGTACGATATGTGCTTATGCATATACTTATTTTACTAATTATATCTCTTCACCTCATTTAATAAGTATTCGCAGACGGCATAAAGAATTTTTATTTTACTTATCGTATCAAGTAAAAGGGAGTTCGGTGTATTAATTTTTCGCTATGCGCGGGTTCTGGGGAAGAGTTGGACTACAAGAGTCTATTGTACACAGTCTTACCCTACATTTTTGCAAGAGGCCGTTTCCACGGCTCGAACTCATGACATCCTGGTCACATGACAACAACTTTATCAGTTGCGTCAAGACTACCTTTCACTTATCGTACCAAGTAATTTATCTTATTTTCAAGATTATAAGTTCACTCTTAATGAAGGGTTAAAACTATAGATAGTTTTTGATTTATCTAATTTTGTAAAAATTCTTTACAACATCAGTATATATAAATTAAACTCATATTTATAACACAAATGAAAATAAAGAAAAATCTAACAGGCCACATATGAAGCCATTGGTTGATGTGATCTTGAGTTCCTCCTTGTTGGTGCAGAATTATATAAACCAACACTAATTTTGAATGTGACATTATACAAATTTCTCCTTGTAGATATCCCAGAAAACTATTTTATGTTTGATGTCAAGTTTTCTCTTATTTACAGCTAGTTGTCTTAGCCTTTTACCAAGAAACATAAAAGGCAACCTTTATTTTCACCATATATATAAATGACACACTCAATTATGAAAATCACGATAATTTCTGACATGATATAGTGAGACCTTTCTATAACAACTTTGTATAACAGTCATTCACTATGAAATCAAACTTTAGTCGGAATCGATTTTTGTGTTATGTTATAATATATGTCATCTATAGCAACACTTCACTATAGCAACCAAATAATAATATCGGAACAAACGATAACTGTTATAGAGAGATTTGACTGCATAAATAATTGCAAACATTGGACACTATCAACAACACAACCCAGTAAAATCTCATTATCCCTAGCATTATTTGCATTAACAATGTTTACTTTTTTTTAGCAGAGAGCACTTCCCCTTTTAATGAACGCGGTGCAAATCTGAATGAGTCACGGTTCTAATATAGATACCGAACACCATGTAATCTTAATGGGCACAAAATTTAACATTCTATGAATATTAATGAGTTCATCTCCTTTTTCTTATATACTAGCAATATACTTTTGTCTGTGATAGAGCTCGAACTTGTAACGTTGTCTTCTAAAGTAGCTTTATTATTCTTTTACTAACATATGATTGATCTATTGTTCTAATTTTTCTGTGGATTTAACTAGCTTTAGAATAGAATATTTGGTGACATTTTTAGTGCCTTTAACTATGATTATGTGCTTTTCGTCTTGTCTCCACTCATTTCATTAGCGTTGTGATATTCAATTGATGTTCCGTAAAAATATTTAAAACTTGGAAATTCTTTGTATATAACATACAGTCATTTTCCCATTGATATTTCCTTTAAAGGCCCAAGTCCCTAAGTGCATCAATAGTCACTTTTAAGCCCGTATTTAAAATATATTCACATTTATAATATATTTAAATATTAGCCAATTCATCTAAACTTCAGGACAAGTGTCATGAATTTCTGAATTACTAATTTAAAAATTAGGATATAAGATTCGAACATCAGGATACAATTTTCTAATGAAATTTGAATTTTGAGGTTTAGACTATTGAACGTCGTGTCCTGAAGTTTGAGCGAAATTAGCTAATCTTTAAATGTATTATAAACAAATAATACTATAATCTTTAGGTCAAATTCTCATCGCAGCTTACAACTATTTCCTATATCCTAATTTGCACATTTTTACAAAAAAAAAAAATGCACATTTTTCTTCTATTTCTTTTTGGCGTATGAAGTGATTGCTTTTAAAATTAAATAATATTCCTCAATATATATGAACGTCTTTCTTTTTTAATTAAGGCACTTTAAAATAATTGACACGATTTCGATTATAACATTATTTAATGAACTTTTAAAAACTTACATATAGACAAACTTATTTAGCAATTCAGTTTTTTACATTATATATGATGTGATATTTCTGTAACAAACTACCTTTTCAATAATTACTTTAGCATCTTCTTCTACTACCACTAACATAATACTATATGAAAAAAATTAACATCTTAAATTATAGTAACTAGTCAAAAACTATTACTACAAAAAGCAAAGTTTTGCAAACTAAGTCGAATGTACAAATGCATGCATGCGAGTCTATTATTGAAACTAAGAAGAGCATTACTAATTTCCAATATTAAGGGGTCGTTTGAGTACCAATATAGGATAGACAAGAGTATTTCATAGGTTGAAATAGGGTTGTGCATAATTTGGTAAATACCGAATTACCGTACCGAAACCAAAAATTTTGGTATCCGGTATGGTATTTGGTTTAAGTTTAAAAAAAAATGGTATTAGGTATGGTATTTTAAAATGAAATACCGAAATACCGATACCGTACCTAAATATATATTATATTACACAATACACATATTATTAATTATAACATAAATATAAAAATCTTTTTTTTTTATTCTCTAAGTTCATCAATTAACTCTAAGCAAGTAACAAGACATTTCTAATGATCAAATCTATTCTTTTATGTATAATTTTCTCTCTCTAGGTTGATATTTGCTAATTTTGGACAAAACTTTTGTCAACAAATATTTTTAGTTTTGTACATTTGAATACTTTAATTTAGAATATTACAGTCTATGACTCTATGCACTAGTTAGTATTCAAATCGAATAAACCGAAACCGAAAGGAGAAAAACTGAACCATACCGAATTTAATTAGGTACGATATTGGTATTGCATTTTAAGAAATCGAATACCGAAAATCTCGAACTGAAATGTCTAAATACCGTACCGTACAGACCGACGAACACCCTTAGGTTGAAATATCCTATTAAATTAGCTATCTCAACTTCTGTATTGAAATTAAGAGAAACATAAATGGTCATTTGGTTGGAAAATAAGTTATCATATGATTAATTATCCAATGATTAGTTATCTTAGGATTAATTATCCCACCTTTCTATAGAGATTAAAAAAATACTCCAATCCCATAATAATTGATCACATGATTATTTATATATTTTATCTCAACATAACATAGGATAAATTCTTTACAAATTTAATCGCAAAAGTAATTATCCCTTTATAAAAATCAAGTTAATCCCAAAGTGAAGCTATAAAATGACTCAAAAAGCAACCACATCATTAAAAGAAGAGAAAGGAAGAGACTTTTGCTTTCGTATTTGCCTACACCACGTGAACCCCTCGATGAGTGATTGAGCAGAAAAACAAGCTACGTAAGTGTTGAGCTCAGTCTCACACGAGCCATTAGGTCCACAATGGCTCACCACTTGATTAAAGGATGGATCATAAATTTACACCAATGAGTAGCAATCACTTCCATTTTTTTATAAGGTTTATTTCCATTGGTGTTCTATATCTCTGTTGAGATTCAGTGACCGACGGCGTTAAAGTTTTTACTAAGAGGGAAAAACGGTCAAAATATGAAGAAGTAAACTTATAAAGAAACCAAAGAGTATTAATATATAGTATATATTCATAAGAAAATAATTTTACGTAGTCACACAGTGTAATTTTCTGATAAAGGGATGTCAGTTGACACTGCTTTAGTACATATGGCTCCGCCACTGTTAGGATCCTGACTAATTCAGATTCGTACTACTAGAGCCGCCAAAATAGGCTTAGTCCGTGAGGCCAGCCCAACCCAACTTGCTATTTGGATAAAATTGAGATTTTTTTAGCCCATTTAAAACTGAGACTTATAAGTCCGACCCAAGTCAGCCCGCTGACCCTTGAGGCTGGACCTGGGCCAAAAACTAACTAAATTCAAATTTAAATATTTAATATTTAGAAAAAGTAAGAGCTAAAAAACTATTAATTATAATCCTCATTACCCAACCTTAGATTGCTCATTTACCCTTTCATATCAACTAGAATTTAGATTTTTGATATGCATGCAGTATGACAAGATTGGTTTTTCTTTTGCTTAGTTAACATAGAACTAGAAAAGTTTTAAGTGACCAATTATAATTATTTTTAAAATAAAATATTACTTTAAGTGGCAAATGATTAGTTTGGTTACTTTAGTATATTATTAATAATTAAACTGCTCTTCAATATAGAAAAATATCAAATTTTAATACCCAAAGAAAATTGACAACACTGGCAAATTTTACGAAGTTTAAAATTTTTATGGATTATAATGATGAAATCATCAAATGATGTTAAACCTAAATTAAAAAATCTCAACATATAAATTTATTGAAACAATCCCTGAACCCTAGGAAAGTGAAAGAAATGTATTAGAAAAATATTCATTGTGATATTAAAAAAGAAGAGTTAGAGATATAAAAAATTTATATTTTAATTACGAGATTCCTTTTTAAATATCAGGATTCATGTATGCTCTAATCAAACAGAAGTCGTTCATATGATAAGAGACTTTGCCACAAAGAAACATTTAAAAATTTAAAGAGAAAAATTTTCTAAAAAAATTAAAGGGCAGACCCGTCCTAACCCGCGACCCTCTTAGGGCTGGCCATTTTAAAGCCCATTTAGATGGCGAGCCCGCCCACCCTCCCTAGCACACCAAATTTAAAAGCCCGTGAGGCTTGAGCTGGGCCGACCCGTTTTGACGCCGAAATTGTAGCATTGTATCTGTGTCTTTTTTGTAGATTAACAACAATTCATTGTGAATTGTCCCCATGGATCAATTTTCTGTGCTGTAATTAAAAAATAGCCACTAAAAATTGAAACTTCCTGACAATATTTTAAAATTTTACTGGTAAAATTGAAATTCCATGGTGACTGATATTCAATTACAGTGTGTATAAAGTGGCTATTTGTGAAATTTCCCTAGCTGTACTTGATCAAGCCCATTGGTCCAGGAGCACAGCCCAATCTGACAGAAACCTTAGACCACTGAATTTCACATGCATAGCACGCTCCTAAAGGCAGAAGCGTATCCAAATTTAATATTCACATATAAAACAAATAATTTTTAATCTATATACACAATATAAGTTTTTATATACAAAATATAATTTTTCGATAAAGGGTATTCGGTTGATCATCCTTTAATGTATGTGGCTACGCCATTGATATAGTAGTAAGTACTCATTCATTTTTAACCAGAGTTCTGAGGTTCGAGACATAAGTATAAGATCATCTTTATTAAAAAGTACTATCTCCGTTTCAGTTTATATGAACCTATTTCTTTTTTGGTCCGTTCAAAAAAGAATGACCCTTTTCTAAATTTGAAAATAATTTTGCTTAAATTTATAATTTTATCATTAATGAGAAACTTTTATAATCAAACAAATACTTTGTGTTCCTTTTTGAATTGTTTAGGATCATAAATTTTAAAAGTTTTCATTTATTTTTTAAATTCTGTACCTACTTAAATAGATTTACGTAAATTGAAACAGAGGAATCAATGTATATTTCAACGTGAGCACGACTTTAGTCGGAAACCGTGTGTAAAACCAATAAATAAAAAAAGTTTTGCGCAACACGCGATTTCACGTGCGCGATTACTGTTCAAACGCATGCGCGAGTTGTTTCTTTTGACTAAAAAGTGTGTCGTTAATTGATTGACAATGGACTAAAAAGATCTGACGGTGATCATCA
This sequence comes from Nicotiana tomentosiformis, assembly GCF_000390325.3. Taxonomy (NCBI): domain Eukaryota; kingdom Viridiplantae; phylum Streptophyta; class Magnoliopsida; order Solanales; family Solanaceae; genus Nicotiana; species Nicotiana tomentosiformis. The sequence goes on along the minus strand of NC_090820.1, from coordinate 102,021,022 downwards.
TACAAAAAAGTGTTGCACGTTATCGTAGCCGTTGATAGGCAGGGACAACTCCCGAGAGAGATTGAATGTCCTATTTTGTTGGTTGAAAGTTGAAACATGGGAAGTCCGACAATTAGATGACATGTCGGGTAGTAGGGTAAGATACGCTGAAAATAATAGGGGCTAATCAGTTTTTGGAATTATAATTGAAAAATAATTATCATTTATAAAGTTATTGAAAAATAGTCATTATTTTACTATAATACGTAAAGTTTTAGCATAATATACTGGAGATTGATACACTTGTGTATGAACTTTCATCATATTATGCTGGAAGTCCAACACACAAACATAATATACTGTAGATTGGAGCACATATCTATGAACTTTCATATATTATGTTGGACCAATATATTATGCTGGAATATTTTCCGGATTTTGAATAGTATTTTCGTTCATATTTATCTTTTAATGAAAAGTAGCTAATTTTTTATTATTTTTAAAATTATGACTATTTTTCAATTACTACTTGCAAATCTGGCTATTTTTAAATTTATCTTAAGATACAAGGGAGACGATGAAGAATAAAATAGATGAGAGGAAAAAATATTTTTATTTTTACTAACTGAGTGTTGAGTTAGTAATCTATCCTAAGAAAATGACATTTTTTATATTAAAAAAAATTCAGTTTAATTTTTAATTTATCCTAAACAAAATGCTTTTATAGCAAAAGATATCTCATTACATATTTAAAAATATAAGTTTCAAAAATATTTTTTAAATTTCGTCTTTAGTGAAACATCAACAATTCAATTGAAATAGAGATAGAAATTTATAAGTTTGGCTATAGATGATAGCATATAAGTTACTATTTTTATCATTATATTTATTAATATGCATTTATCATATTACAACATTTTTTTGGGACTAAAAATATGCTTGATGGGGTAAGCCAGACAGGGAACAGCTCATGCCACGTGGATAATGATGAGCTGGAGGGCATTTGTTGACACGTGTAAGAAAGTGGCTTGTGGGACCACGAGAAAGGGACATGGGCCTTTTTGTGATGATGTTTTACACGAGATGGGCTGAGGAGGTTTTTCCATTTTCCAAATTTGCAATTTGCTATTGCCTATTTATGTAGTACAAATGATGTCTACCAAGAATTTATTGGAAGATTTCAAAAGGGGACCAAAGATGAGCTTTTTGTTTGCACAATGGGTGACCACTAACATGTCTTTTGTAGATGATGCATATACATATTAAAAAAGAAAAACAGCTCACTCGGCGTTAATAATATAAGCTCCTCTTTTTGTGTAGCTTTAGGGTAAGACAACCTGCTTTACAAAATATTTCGCATTCACGCAAGGGTAGAAAAGCTACACCATAAGAGTGTGATGTAGACAACCTACCTTAATGCTAGCATTAGTAATCATTTTCACGTCTCGAACTCGTGACCTATAGATCACACGGAGATAACTTTACCATTACTCCAAAGTTTTTCTTCAGTCTGGTGCTATTAATGAGAATTATTTATATATTTAACTTCCGGGAAAATATGTTCTTCTATCTTCTGATTAGGAAAGTGACACATACTAAATGGTAGCAGGTGTTTATTAAAAATATAGGACTTTACTAAGTGGTAATACGATGTATAGACCTTGACACTTGTGCTGGAACGTTAAAAGGAAAAATCTCTTTACCATTTTGCAGCCATTTTCTCAAAATTTGACAAACCAACAAACCTCTTGAATTATTTTTGAAGAAAATAGAAAGGAATCAAATAATTTAAAGCAAAGAATTCACTTTGAAAAGTTTAAGGCCTTGCCAATTAATTTGCAAAAATAGTGAAACTTCTTATGGAATAAGGATAAAGACTCAAGAGGCTATTCGAAGTTAAACAAAAGCACGTGTTATTGGGCTGGGCCCTGTCTGATTTGAAAAAGTAAACCTAGGGAGCTGCTAGGGTCCATTGGCCCCATGCCATTACCAATGTTCCTATCATTTGCATAATGAAAAAGAAAAGAGAATTAAATCGTAAGCAAACAAATGATTTTTTATAAGTTTTAGCAAATAATGTACTAAATTCAAAAGCAAAACATGTTTTAAGTCATCGAACAAATTTTTAATGAAAAATACTTACTCACACTTGACGCACATACTAAAACAAACAAGTGAATGACATGCATCTTCTTCATAGAATTTATCACTAACCACGGTTAACTAATATGTGACTTTAGTTTATTACTCAATTATGGTAAATTAATATAGGTTGTACTTGCATTGTTTCTATATTTTGACTTTGTCATGATCAATCCCTCATTAGGGACTAACTTTCGAGTAAAACAAAGTTTAAGAGGCATCATAAACAAGCAAGTGTTTTATCTCTAAAAGTAGCATTGAAAAAATGCTCCTTTTATGGGCACAAATAAATCACGTTGACTGAATCATATTAAATATTTATATTTTTTTGGTATATTTTTTTTTTTGTTATCTGATTTATCTGTCATTTAAGATCTATTTTGTTAGCTTGCGCACTGACACCCGATTATTTCGATATTAATATTAACGGGCCGCCTTATGCGATGAGATTTTGTCCATGGATATTGAATGGTTAAATAAAATAAAATATAAAAAACCACAAATTATTCTTTTATATGTAAAGCAGTAGATAGCGAGAGATGTCCATTTTAAACAGTCTACACAGGTGATATTTCCAACTTGTTCTACTTACTATATATTAAAAGAGCAAAGGAAAAGGACAATCTTGAGACTTGCTGCTGCAGTGCACTGCAGAGTCTTCATAGGCAGCTAAATTCAGCTCAAATTTCTCTGTATCCAAATCCCAAAGTTATCTTTCTTTTTCAATAAAATTCATGTCACCTCTGTCTATAAAGTGAAACAAAACAGCCCCTCATGTTTTTTCTCCTTACCCTTAATGTCTTGAGTCTAGTGTCAGTAATACTTTGTTCCTTTTATAATGGTGTCAAATTCTTGAAAAGCTCATAAAAAACTACCATAACTATCTTCCCAAGTTCTCATATTTTGTTAGTTTCTTGAAAAAAGAATAGTAAAAAAGACATGATTTTGTTTCTTGGTTTGGTAACTATAATGGTGTCAAATTCTTGATAAGCTTACAAGTTCTCATATCCCAAGTTCTTGAATTTTTGTAGGTTGGGTTTTTACTCTTTTAGTGCTTGGTTTTTACTCTACCATAGTTGTCTTACCAAGTTCTCGTATTTTGTAAGTTTCTTGAAAAAAAGAAGAGCAAAAAACACATGATTTTGATTGGTTTTTAAGCATTTTCAGTTAATGTTTTTGTAATTATGATGGTGTCAAAATCTTTAAAAGCTCATATAATTACCAAAACTGTCTTCCCAAGTTCTCATATTTTGTAAGTTTCTTAAAAAAAGAAGAGTAAATTTACACATGATTTTGATGGGTTTTTGACAGTTTTTAGTTCTTGTTTTGGTAATTATAGTGGTGGTCAAAATCTTGAAAAGGTCATAAAACTAACATTACTGTCTTCCCAAGTTCTCATATTTTGTAAGTTTCTTAAAAAAGAAGAGTAAAAAAGCCATGATTTTGGTTGGTTTTTGACCATTTTAGTTCTTGGTTTCAATATCTTGAAAATGTCATATAACTAACATAACTATATTCCCAAGTTCTTGAAATTTGTAGCTTTCTTGAAAATAGAACTATAGAAGAGTGAAAAAAGACATGATTTTGGTTGGTTTTTGACATTGTTTAGTTCTTGATTTTTTGGTAAAATTATGGGAGAAGAAGAGGGGTGGGGTTGGCCACCTACACCAAGTGGATCACCAATGTACATAACAAAAGATGATCATTGGACTCATTTTGATAACTCTGTTAATGCTGTTTCCTTTGGATTTGTTGCCACTGCCATTCTCATCTCTATGTTTCTTGTCATGGCTATTTTTGAGAGGTTTCTCAGACCCAACTCGCCGGCTTTGTCGCCGTCCGGTAGCCGGAATCTTGGTGACATTGAGTCCCAAATTGGTTTCAATGGAAAACTTGGTTATCCAACACAAAAAGTAAGTGTTTTTTGCTGGAATTTTACTTACAGTAAAATGTTTTGTTCTAATTGCATTGTAGCTGCTGGTAATTGTTCTAATTGCATCTCCTATTTAGGAATTAGTGAGTGTCCTTGATTTCATTTTTTTGGGGCAAAAATATCCAGAGTTGTCTTTTAAGTTAAAGACTTTTACAGCCCAAAGAATTTTTTTTTCAAAAGTACTTTTATCAAAAGTAGTGAGAAACAATTTGTGTTTGGCTAATTAATTTAAAAAATAGTTCTGTGCAGCAATTAGTATTTGGTCAAGTTTTTGTGTATTTTTCTCAAAATTATTTTTCAAAAAGTTAGCTTTTTCAGAGAAGCTACTTTTTTATGCTTATGCAAAATTGCTCCAGCTTATTGGAGAAGCTTGGCCAAACATGCTATTAGTTTAAAATTTTAGGATAAAATAAGTACCGACTAATATCTTACTAGCATCTCTGAGGCCGGTTCGGGCTACAATGACTATCCGTACACTTGGCCCCAAGTTTTGCTTTCTTAACAATGTTTATGAGGCCGGTTCTTTGTGTCCTTGTGTTTGATGGGCTTTAAACACATTTGGCTGGTCGATCGAAAATCATTATAACCGCTAACCAAATATATAAAAAACATATACAGATTATGTATTAAGTTGCATATGACTTCCCTCGAGAATCAAGATTGTGTACACAAAAGAACACTTCTATTATTTCGGCCAAAATTAATATGATCTAGTACTTTATGCAGTACCTGTTGATTTTGGTGTATTGGAGCATAGCCCCCATATATGTACATGACTTCCATAATTCCATTAAGGTCCATCACCACTTATCTTAATGAGATGGAATGCCAGCCTTGTAGAAACTTTGTGTTTATTGTTTAGGGATCGTTTGGTAGAGTGTATAAGAATAATATTTAATAATGTTTATTAGTAATGCTGGGAGATGTTGGGATTTGTTATGCGCGGATTATTTCTTATCGACAGTTTGATTTCGTGTATTAAAGGTTTTGAAAGAGGAGTTCTGTCTTTATACATGCTTATCCATGTATTAAAAACCACGTTATTGCTAATGTCATGGTTTGCTATGTATAAGAATAGTACTGAATAAAGTGTATAACTAATATAAATATTGGTTATACAAAGGAAAATCACTACCAAACGAGGGATTAATAATACCAAAGTTAATACATGTATTATTCTCTCTAATACATCCTATCAAACGGCCCCTTATAGTATTATAACTCCTTTCCAGCTCAAATTACATGTATTATACACGACTAGCTTCCGTATTGTGGCATAAGTAGTATTTTCTTAATGTTGGTGTCCAGATCAACTTACATGCATCTAGACTATTTCACTAGTTACCTGCTATTTTCCACCAATACAAATAACACACCAAAAAGACCGTGGGATAAAGAAGGTTCAAATTGCAATAGAGACAAAAATATTAGGCGATATCTTTACATTTGCCTAAAGATTGGTGAACAAAATTACTCGTTACCATTGTTTAGGTCCTTTCCTGGTTATTTATTATTACATGTTGTGTCATTTGCTCCTATTGTTTTGTTGTTGCCACTGTTTGTTAGTTTATTTTCACTGTTCCTTGAGTTGAAGGTCTTTCGAAAACAACCTTTCTACCTTCACAACGTAAGGGTAATATCTACGTACACATTACCCTCTTCATACCCCACATGTGAAATTGCACTGGGTTTGTTGTTGTTGTACCATTGTTTAGGTCCTATGTTTTTCGGAGGCTTTTAAATCCATTTTAGTAAAAATTTATAGAGTATCTGATAGTTTTGTTTTAATTTTTATTTTGTATAATGTTTGCTGAAATTATACGAAGAAAACATGGTTAGTGAGATTTTATATAACCGATCCCAACTTATTTAGAACTGAGACGTTTTTGTAACTTCTTTAGTGTCTTGAGCTATATGATTTATCCAAAAAGAGGGGGAAAAGGAAAATGTCTTCAGTCATATGACATTACCAATTCTAAAGAGATGTTTCTAATTAGTTCCTTATGACAATTATTTTGAAGGGGGCATGCTTTATTTTTTAAAATCCTGCTCAATGATATAGATATTATACAATTACTTCACCTTTTGTTGGATAGGGAAGTAATGTTCATGTGCTGGTAAACATTGATAGTTGCTGCCCATACTCATAATATTAAGTCTTTGCCCTGGACTTCCACCTTTTAAACACTATATAAAAGGAGAAATATTTTAGATAGTTAGATATGTACTAAAACATATGACAATGGAATACAAAACTAGTTACTTTACAGGTTGCTAATTGCACTATATATATATATATATATAAATATAAATTTGCACTTGAGTTGATGCAACGTGCAAAATTTATTTAACTAGCTATAACATGTTATGATTTTGCTCTCAGGTATCAACAAATGCCCGAGAAGTATCAGTGTTGATGCCAGGGGAAGACATCCCTACTTTTATAGCTAATCCTGCTCCTGTACCCTGTCCTCCCGAACGCGATCCATGGCCTCCCCATCAACAGAATTCCTTGCCCGGTTTCTTGAACTCCGACTCAAATGCATAGTCCTAGCTCAATCTGAACTCCAACTCAAATGCCAAATTGATGAATCACAAAATTATTAGGAGTTCTTCGTGTGGCTTTTTTGTCCCTCCTCTTGGCTCCTTAAATTATGTACATACCATTTAGACATTGAATTCTTAGCTCAGCTCGTGGCCTCTATCTTCAGAACGGTTCGCCTGACTACTATAAATGAATATTACGTTATTAATAGAGTAAGTTGTTCTTTAAGCTGTGCTTATATTTTTTATTATTTTAAAAAAAATTCAATCCAAATCTTTGGGATGGAAATAGCACGAGAAGTTTTCGCTTTTTCTTAACTTTGTTGCCATTATCTTCCAGATTTTCCAAATTGATGCCATCGCTGTCATTGGTATGTTCAAAGGTTGAATTTAGGACTTTAATTTGCATTTGGGCATAGTCTTGCGTGAGTTTAGAAGTTGGAAAAATAGCCTGATAAATTAAATCTAGACATAAGATTCTGAGGCGTGAAAATTCACTCTTCTTAAATTACACGTACTCTAAGGGCATCTCAACGTTTGGTCTTCAACGCCGCCCATTTTTGGTTGCAAAATGGGGATCAATAGTGTCATCTCTTCATTGCTGTTCTATATTACTTTATTATTATTTTTATTATTTAACTCTTTTAATTTATCTCTTTATGGGAGCATACTAGAGATGGAAGTTGAATATTTATGTAGTATTTAATCTGAATTTTACCATAACTTAATATGTATTTAATTATCTTGTATCTCAAAGATTTCACTTTTATTTGAATTATTCGTTAATATATATATAATCTATAATATTTGCTTACAAATTATATTATTTAAAAATTTATAGTATAAAATAATTTTATATTAAATAGTCATATAAGAAATGAATATAAATTATATTTGATAAATATGTAAAAAAGAAAAAAGATAGAATCTTTAATAGAAATAAGAAAATAAAATTTAAATAAAAGATAATAATATAATATTGAAGAGAGAAAAGAATATAAAATAAAATATTCTTTTTTGGAGTAAAAAATAGAGTAATGGTTGGATTAAATTTACTCCATTTTGGTGGAGAAAATGGAGGCAAGGGTTGGAGATGACCTAAGTTGATAAAAATACATGCAAGTCTCTTCAGGTGATTATCAATTTTTCATAGATATTACAAACTTTCTAACCCGAATTCTTGACCTTCGCTCAAAAGCGGACCCAGGATTTAAGCATAACGGGAGCACTATTGTCTTTAGTATGCCAATTACCAACGATAAAGTTCAGGGACAACTCTTTGAAATGACTATGATAATTTATAATCAAAATAAAAACATCAATATTATCGAATACCATTAACTTGATACTAATATAACAAAAATACACTGTCCACTCATAGTTGAATTCGACGCGCTTTCATATTTTGAAAACTGTCAATAATAACATCATTGCTTATATTTACAAATACTTCCTTCTCAAAGTAACAAACTAAATAATAATTTAAAAATGCATCACTAATACTACTACGCAATTCATCTTTGATGTACTTCATGGATGAGAATGCTCTTTGTACCGTTGCAATTGCGACAGGTAAAATTAAAGTCTACTTCACAAGCAAATAAAAAAGTGAATAAGTCTCCATAAGATTTGCCTCAACCAATGCTTTTGCCAAATCACCAATTCATTCCAAATCAGAGAACCTAGGGTCACTATGTTGCATGTGCCATATGAAAGTGTCAAGTTGTCGACTAAGATCTCGAAGCTTCAATTCACCAAACTAATCGGGATAATACTTGACCAATGTCATTATTCTTTCCTTATCAAAATTAGCAAATGCGTTAGCCGGATTCAAGCTAGCCATACCAAGAAGCAAGTTACTACTCACAATATCAAAACGACTATTAAGCTCCAGAAGTTGCAAATCAATCACAACATAAAAAAGGTCAACACGTAAGTGATGTAAATAAGTAACACTAGAAGACCTGCGATTCGACTTTTCAGGAATATAGAATTCTTCCATCTTGGGCACCGAAATTTCATGTTTTGTACAAAATAAAGATACTTCATCCATCAATGATTCCCATCCTTCATCTCTCATTCCTTGCAACCTTTCCTTTGTGAAGAAATACCATCGCATTGATAATATCTTGCTCTTTCGTCTGGAAAGTTTTGCTCAACTCGTTTGACATTATCAAAACTTTCAACATTAAGTGAAACAAGAAAATAAATTCAAATGCTTTAATTTTACCCAAAAGTGCTTCTGCTTGCAGCCTATCATTAACATCACCTTCACATTCAATCACCCCAAGCACATGAACAATAGAAGAAAATAAAATAACAAAGTTATCCAATGTTTTACAATGTGATCCCCAACGAATGTCACCTGGCCTTTGAAGCCCTCGCTCTTGATTTAATCCTTTCCCACTTTGAACTTCACCACTCTCTAGCAATTGCTCAAACAATTCTGTTTGACATTTTCAAAGTTGATCTCTGCGCTTAAAAGAAACTCCAATTACATTCAACACATTAGTAACTATAGCAAAGAAAGTTTCTTATGAAGTAACTATAGCAACACATTTGTAACTATAGCAAAATCGTTCACGTTTTAGACCGAAAGTATTGATTTATGTTCCCAAAACTAATAAAAGTGTACAAATTGCAGGAATATTGAAAATTTAGGCTCTTATGTATAAATCCGACTAAAAAAGGAGTGTTCCGACTCACAAGGCAAGAAGGGGCACAACACACGAAAAGTGCGGTCCGCAAAAGCAAGTGCGGACCGCAGAATTTCATCTGCGGTCGCAAAACTGATGGAGAAGCCCAGCAGTACTTGAAGTAGAAGTTCGTACCGCACACGATTTGTGCGGCCGCAGATCATGGTCCACATTGACAAGAATTCAAAAAGTTCACAAAGTGTGCAAATGACCAAGACTAAAGCCTTGCCTGAAGTGCGGACCGCTGCAGAATCTAGTCCGCTAATCTTGTTCTCCGAGTTCAAGTATTAACGACAATTAGATTTTGGTCAGCAATAATTATTCGTTAGTGGCAAATAGAGGTAATGACCACTAAAACTAAAAATTTGAAAGAAGTCTTTCCCTCAAATTCCCTAAATTTTCAAATCCCTTCGTTCTAAGCTCTAAGAATTGCTTCATTCCTTCCATCATCGCCGGTCCTTCGTGTTTCGGTGCCTTCTCTTAGAATTCCTCAATGACATATCACCTTCCATTTTTATTACTATGACAATTGTCTTCATGTAGTGTTCGTACTTATTCTCTTCTTTGTAATTTCTATGCATCTCAAAAGACACCTTTAGGCAAAACCCTAATTTCCTTAGCAAAGCTTTTCCGTCCATAACCAAATTTGATGACATGTTACCTTATATTTTGAGGCTAATCATTAAAACCAAAAGCATTGGTTATTCAATTGCAGGATTTTTTCAGTTTTCTTCAAATTCTTGAGGTTAAAATCAATCTTCACTTTTGTTTTATTCTTTCTTTTTACATAAAAGTAGTGATTTTATTTCTTCATTTTCTTTCGAGTTATTTATATTGCATTTGACATTGTTTGATATGATGTTGGGGAGAAAAAACAAAGCCCAATCTAGATCAATCTGTTTTCTCAAAGTTTATTTAATTGCTACTTAGGGTGGTATTTTAGCTTTTAAAGGGTTGGTGTAGCGGACAACTTGTAGTTCTTCGCTCGGTATACATTATTTCTGATTGTTGGTAAAGGAATTTCGTAAGTCATAATGTTAACATTCATTTTTTAAATTGTTTCAGGTCATACACTATGGAGTAGAAGTCTTTCTTTGTAATGGATTTAATAAAATACATTATGTTTTTTTTTAAATTGGGTATTAATATGTTTTATTTTTACAAACTTGTGTACATTTTAATTAAATTTTTAAGGTCAAGTATTATTTATTGATAATATTTGAATCAAGATGAATGAAAAATAGGTATAACATTTTCCTTGCATTAGTATTATCGGAAAAATCTTCCTCTAATTAGTACCAGCATTAAAAAAGATTTTTAAATGCACGTATAAAGGCAAATCAAGAGTAGTTTTAGTTGCTATTGTAATTTACGCTAAGAATATCCTTTTATTTATTTTTTTATTTTTTTTACTGGCAATAAATGGGTCTTTGCCGGCAATAACAATGGCCGTCGATATATGAGCTAGCATATTTCAAAGACAATGTTAGTGGCTATTGTAATTGCCAGTAAATAAATGTCGGTAAAAGTAATAACTTATAGCGGCAATAATTAGTGTCTTTACCAACATTTGATAAAATTGCCGCTAAAACCTTTAGCGACGCGGGATACAACGATAAATAATTAATTACCGGTAAAGGTATTTGCGACAATTTCTATTGCCGCTAAAGGGAAATATAATGGCCGCTAAAAGCCATTTTTGTTGTAGTGAGTTCCCTACAAACTGAGGCAATATGTGGACCGCACATTAAATTGTGCGGTCGTAGAAACTCCCGAGGGGCATTTTTATCAGCGAATTTTGGGTCACTATAAATAGACGAGAATCAAATATTTAGGTCAAGTTTTGAAGTTTTAGCAGTTGTAGCCGTTGTAATTTTCCATTTTAGGAAATATGTGATCATTTTAGGATTTTAAACATCATAGTTTATCATTTTAATTTTATATTATGGGATAAATTAATATTTCTTCTTTATTTTCTTCATTTCTATTATGAGCAGCTAGACTTTTACTAGGGTTGTGACCCAACCCTAGTGTGTAAACCTTATAGGTATTTAATTTAATGCTTGTTTATGATTGTGTGTTGATTATTTAGCCTTGTTTATGCTTTAATTTTAGAATTAATGGTCGCAAACATATATTCATGCCTTTTTGACTTGGTCTTTACTTGAGAAAGATGGACTTAGTCTAGTAAAACTTGACTAACAAGAAATTGGGCTAATTAAGGATTTGATTAGCCCTATTAAAGGGTTTGAACTAGAGATAAGGAAAATCCGACTTTAGCTCATATCAACTATTTAGCTTGATACCTATTTGGGCTTGAGAAAGCCAAATAGGGCAAAATCACTCTATGACCGAGAGGTATTGAGTAGATAACTTAGAGTTGAGAGCTATAATACATCCTGATCAATAAAACAAGTGTTAACGTACTTATCACATTAGGCGAACACCTAGGTGAAGGTCACATCCCTAGGCATTTTAACCATTTGGTAAAAACAACAAAAACAATCACTCGTTTTTAGTTTTTTCTCATTAGTTTATAATTGTTAATGTTAATTTAGAAGTAGAAAACATAATCCCTTGTTTGTGTCACGATCCAAATTTTTCTCCGTAAGATATCGTGATGGCACCTAGTTTTAGCGATTAGGTAAGCCTAACACCTACTGAATTAGTGGTGACTCAACCAACAAGTATTATGTCACGACCAAAAATCCAACTAGCTATGATATCACCTAACCTCACCCGCTAGGCAAGCCAAATAAAAATAATCCAATTCAGTTAATATTTAACTAATTCTAACACACTCCACAAGGACTAGCAGTACAAATCATGAGCTTCTAAGATTAGAATTTATAAAACTGGTGTGAAATAAAAATTCATCATCTGTTTGAAATATACATGAACAGATTAAAATTCTAAAGCTACCATGAACAAGAGGCAGCAATGATTGGAACACAGGTACATCTTCAGATCCAGCTCTCACCGTATGCCGCAACATCAACATTAGAAATCTGCACGCAAGGTGCAAAAGTGTAGTATGAGTACAATCGACCCTATGTACTCAATAAGTAACAAACCTAACCTTAGATTAAAAGTAGTGGCGGGCTGGAACACAGGTCAAAGTCCAACACCAATAGCCAACAACAGCTCATAATAATATAATAAAAGTGGTACAAGAAATAACTTAGAAATAAAATATTCAGCTCGTTCACAGTTCTAGAAAATAGATATGCCTTTCAAGTATAACAATGAAATCCAAATCTTTTACCGAAAATACCAAAAATATGATTAAGTTTGTAAAATCGTGATTTTCCTTCCAAAATATTTCAACAGGTAAACGTTTCATTATTAAATGGCATGAGAAAAAGTACATCTCTATGCCTACATGTCAATGTGTATGAGATGTAATGAATGACGTGAT